>NC_011913.2:1501377-1871377 GCF_000006355.2 Plasmodium knowlesi strain H | reverse complement strand
AGAAAAATGCAAAGGGGGTTCATACAGAAAGATGAAGATTGGCCTAGGCGCGTTTACTATGTATTTGTTTGTGAACACCTAGGCAAGGCCAAATAGAAGTAGGTAGGACTCTCCCCTCCACCCAGTTCAAAAAAAAAAAAAAAAAAAGTCCGGATCGAAAGAACAACACCAATATTTCCCCGGGAAAAGGTAAAACCCATCTTTAACAGATCAAAATAAACATAATCTGTACTACCTTAGTTGTCTCTTTGACCAATATACTGAATGAAAATGGGCCTGGAGAAATTCTCCCCATAGGAACCCAACTGGTCCGGAAGAATCGGTTTCTGCACTATGTTTATGTACCCCAAATTTGCCAAGTGTAAAGTGATGTAAAACAAAACAGATACTTCATCCCTCGATTGTCTATTCTTCGTAATGAGGTCGAAAAAAATATAGTTAATTTTTGTAGATAAATTCTTGTACACTTCCAGTAAATCCTTGGCAATTAAATCAAAGTCCTGGTTCAGATTTATGTCCACGTCTCCACACTTATCATCCAACACTGAACTCTCATTGTCCTTCATGAAAATATTGGAGAAATCATAATTGGAGTTGATGGACATATCCAAATGGGGGGAAGCAGACGAGGAGGTGAATTCAGAATTCAGTCGGTCATTTAGGAAATTTCCATTCATTTCCAATTCGTCATTTTTCTCTACGCTATTATCCTTCTCCCCATACACTACCAAACTTTTGGGGGACATCTGACTTTCCATGTTCAATCTAGAACCCATGTCGTCCTTAAAAGAGGAGAGGTCATCCTTCATATTCAAATCGTTAATATTAAGGTCATTCAAATTTAGGTCTATGTGCTCATGCTGTGATAAGGACGGATCTATGCTAAACCTATTCTTGTAATCATTCTGGTGATTTTCATTCGGTAGATCAAATTGCATTCCACCAACTTCCTCTCGTACCTCCTCGAAATTCATCATATTGTTGTCACTTCTCATGCTTCCTCCTTCGTGTTCTCCGTCAAAGGATAAGAAGTAATTCGACAGCGTATCGTTTTCGTTGGATGCCATACTATCATCGATATTGTCCAAACATTTTTTTATATTAAAGTGATCAAGCACATTTCTATTTTCATACAAAAAGGATTTGTTACCCACTGAACAGGTTAAATAATTTTCCAGAGTTTTTTTCTTCTTCTCACAATCCTGAGATTCGTATCCAAAATTTATTTCCAACTTGTGCACAGTTCTTATCTTATCGGTATTGTTGTGTAGGAAGAAATGCTGAAAGGATGGATACTCCTTCTGCATCTTCTCATTTATTTCGTTATTTATTGTGTCGATTAGGAAATGCTTGTAGTCTACACTTTCGTTTTTCAACATTCCCTTCATCACCGTATCTTTTATCATATAATTCTTATCAATAATGTGTTTTTCTAGTTTTCTTTTTTTCCCTAGTAGCTGATTCGTGGTGGATCCATTTAAGACAGAACTCACCTCCTTGTCTTTCTCCTTCTCATCGTTCAGAATTATCTGGTTATTTGCAGATTTATCGTTCTCTCCCGTTTTGGAAGTTCCCATTTGTCCTTCGGCTGTCCTGGTCTCCTGATTTCTCTTATCCCCTTCAGATAAAAGCACGCCATCCTCCTCATCCTCATCACGAGCATCCTCGTCTTCATTTTCATCATTCCCATCCAACCCGAGCAATGTGTTGAGCTTTTTAATAAAAGCATCGTCATCCTTCTGATGAAAATAATCAAAATTCTGATACGACTCAAAGTTTAGTGCTCCCAAGTAGGCATCCTTCTTCGACAGATTTCTCTTCTTCTGGGGGGTGAACATGCTACCCATCATGACGTTACTCATCCCATCTAAGTCTCCAAAAGTGTTACGATTTGGAATCCCATGCGCATAAGGACCATAACTATTTCTACCCTCAAAATTATTATTATTCATTGAATTAATGCTCATAAACGGATTCAAATTGTACAGATCATTTCTGTTATGCATAGATCCATTCATGTTATGGTATCTTCCCATGAAATGGCTATTTCCTGGAGATACATTGTTATATGGCATGTTTGGAAAGTCTCTAGATGCGCTTGTCATCCCATTAATGTTGCTAGTTAATTGTTTTCCATCATTTGCGTTTGCCCCATTTCCCTGTACGTTCAAGTTTCCAAAGGGCTCATGAAATGCTTGTCCACCTCCCATACTGGCGAATTCCTTCTGCAGATTCCCCTTCTCTATACCTCCATCGGGATTCACACCAGAATTGTCATCTCTATCCACTCCATCGTTGAACCTCTTTATAGAATTCAATCCCTCACTCCTCTGCACGGAGTTCAACTCCAAGTCGTTAAATTCACCTATCATACTGCCCTTCTCATTCATGGAATTTTCTAAATTTGAAAACATGTTCTTCGGAATCATATTGTTCAATATGGAGTTTTCCAGATTCAAATTATCCATGGGGTTGTGAAACGATTCGGATAGTTCTCTATTCAGATGCAGCCCATCAAAATTGTTCATATGGATGCTATTCCTAGAAATATACGACCCCTCTAACGCCTTCTCCATGTCGTGGTAGTGACTCATACTGCTGTGAACACTACTACGGTTGCTCATGCTTCTATTATTTCCATCCATGTAGTTATTATTAATAGCGTTCTTATCATTGCCATTCTCCGTGTCTTCGTTTTCAGGATCAAAGTTTAGGTAGTTCAGGCCGGAAATCTCCAGAAACATTTCATTATTCATTTCGTTCTCGTTAAACATGTCATTGTAACTGTTGTTCTGTGTTCCCGCAATACTTATCTCATCAGCGTTCAGAGAAAAGCGAGATTTCCTTCCCGTAAAATTATCAATTACGGATGGAATTAGTTCGTTCAAACCAATGGAACCTCTCTTTATATTGAGTGAATTTCTATTTAATCTCTTCTTACTTCCATTTTTGTTACTATCATCTTCGTTGTCTTTTCCTAATTTTCTTCTTTTCGTATCCTTACCAGTCACCATCAAGTCGTTCAATTCATTGTCCTTATTTTTGTACAGAGACAAAATCTTCCTTTTTAGAAAATCATAGTCTTGACCAATAAAATACACCTTCTTCTTGTATATGTTACACACCCCAATGAGCAAGAAGGAAAACGTTTTAATAGTCAAGCTGTTGTTCTCCACTCCTTTTAAAATGTCATCGCAAATCTTACTTAAATCACAGCATACCATAATATTCTTCTTTACTTTGTTCTTATCAAAGTAGGCACTCCATGCGTACCCTAGCGAATTGTTTCTGAAAGAATTTCCATAAATCACCAGTTGGTGATGATTTCCGCTGCTGTGATCATCGTTTCTTTCGTCCCTTTGGATTATGCTCCTGCTCCTTTTAACCCTAGGGTTTAGCGTGTCACCTCTTCTGAGCACATCCATCTCGTTTGAGGGGACATAAAGGTGGTTATTTTGGAAAACCCTTCTCCCGTAACGCGGTTAATTTAGAAAACTCTTTTTCTGCTCGCAGGGGTTTACACATACAAACACGCTTAATATTGTACATAAGTGCATACATTCATGTGTGTGCATGTGCTCGCCCTTTACACTTGCTCAACCCTCTAAGCGAACATAACCAGTAGCCAATATCTCGCCAATTAAAAAAAAAAAAAAATAAAAATAAAAAAAATAAATAAAATGTAAACAGTGGAGAAAAAAAAAAAAAAAATTAAGTACATTCCAAGTGTATGCATAAAATGAACAATTCAACGTAAAAGGAAAAGAAGTCAAATCACGCAAGGTGTACTGCGCACGTGTGAATATTGTGCACATGTGTGTATTGACAAGTTTAAAAAAAAATACTGTATGGAAGGGGCTCCTTAAAAATATTTTCTTTTCAAAATGGGGTTGGTGACACGTAAGATGTCAATTGTGTCAACATGGGCAAAAATAAAAACCTCAGAGTAAATATGCTCCCAAGTGAGCGCTTCCAAACGAGCGGGCAATTTTCCTAGAACAAACTGCCACAAAGCACTTTTTGTTATAATCTTGCCACTCTTCGCAATGTGCACTTTGGGAGAGGGTGCCAAAGGGGAAGCGTGCGAGGGTTCCGCTTGGGTACCAAGTTGTATGCCAATGGTACCAGATTAAAAATTAGAGAAATGAACGAATAAGTAAATAAATATATATATATATATATAATGAAACGCCATAAAATCGACTTCTTAGACACCCACGCAGTTGTGCAGCGCGCTCTGAGTTATTCTCCACCATGAAAATTGTGCAACCAATTGACAATTTATCGTTTAAAAAAAAAAAAAATGCTTTAAGTCAGCTGATTAAAAAGAAAAAAGGTAAATAATGATGTAACTTGATTTATAATAAATTCACTTAAAAAGATGGCTTCATGCAAATAAGCGAGGATGTATAGGTTGTTAAGTAGCTCCTTGAGCACGTGTGCACGAGGGGGGGAGTGCGTTTGCCCGTATGCATGGAACATGCATGGACGTATGCACTTGTGCGCGTATGCAAACGTGCGCCCTGGCATGTGCACCCTATACGCTTGGTCAAACATAAAACACAAAAATTTCACATAATAAAATACAAGCATAGCACAGAAAAAAAAATTGCTAAATTCAAAAAATGTCTATTTTTATTTTTGCCAAATTACCACAGAATTCAAATAAATGTAATGTATTCATAAGAGCGGCGGGTAACATACATGCGCGAAATTTCCCATGTATTGTCTCACGTCTCCGCCAAAAGGACATCTCGCCATTTTATTTTTTTATTTTTTTCTTCAAGTTATTCTTTCAGACATTCCTCAGGTTGGATTAAACGAATAATGCATTGTATTTTTATAAGATATTTTAAAAAGGAGTGACAAATGGCGCAAAAGTGAAGAAAAATGTAAAGCGCCATACGCAAGGGGGTTAAAAAAAAAATAAATAAAAAAATAAAAAAAAAATCGTAAAAAAAAGGGAAATTCTGAAAAAGTTATGCACGGTTCAGATTTTTTTTTTTTAATATACCGATGTTTTAACTTTTTTTTTTTTTTTTTTTTTTTTTTTAAAGCCCAAATGGCTAGTTGCTCTTACCGTCTGCACAAACTTTTTCGTCGTCAAAACGGTTAAGCAGTTTTCCCTCGCTGCGCTTTGGATTAACATCAGAAACGCCAATTCCTTGTTTTCACAATTGTCCTTTTCTTTTTCTTTTTCTTTTTCTTTTTCTTTTTCTTTTTCTTTTTTTTTTTTTTTCCATTGATATCACGCTACTTGTGAAGAAATGGCAGTCTGGCAATTCTCAAAATTCCAGCGCACACACATGATGGAAGATGCTTATTTTGCTTTCCTTATGGAAGTTTTCCCCCAATATAAGAAAAATATAACTAGCTCCAATTCGGAGTGTTTCAAACGCTTATGTGTTTATCCTCCAATAGAAGGAAGCAGCGCATGCCATATGGGTGGTGTGTCCTCTTCTTTTCGCACAGAATACTACACCCTTTTCGTAGCAATTTTTTCATTTGGTTTGTTAAGAGAGCTACAAAAAAAAAAAAAAAAAAAAACAGAAATCGCCTTTCATTGAGCCCAGAAGGTTTAAAATTATCACGTAACAATTTCACGGGTTATAATAATTCGGCCATGGGGAGGACAGAATTTATCTCCTCCGGGGCGACAAATTACACCTTGGTAACTTTCTTTACATCACGTAGGTTCACCCCAATTGTAACCGTTCTTGTCAACTTTGCTGCGTTTGTATTACTATCTTGGAATTTTTTTTTTTTTTACTTTTTTTAAAATTTCACCACCAATCCACGCGTCATTATACCCCTTTTAAACGGTTCTCATAATTTGTGGGCAAAAAGAAATTTACGCGATTTACACGTGTTGGTAGTTTTCTTTTCCTTCTTCATGCACCATTGTGGCCGCGATGGCGTGCATCCCACTGTGATATGTACGACAGGAATTCGAATTTTTATCAGAATTATTTGCTAACCCTTTCTACACTGTGATTCTGTACTCGGTCAACATTTAAAATAATTGAAGTTCAAACCTGTTTGCTTCTTCCCCCAATGTTATTTTTTCGCCACACAAGGGGAAGAGCTATAAATTTGTACATAGGGACATATAAACGCAAATAAAGTCGAAATGGTAGAACGCATTTTCTCAAACAATACATGATGCATATTCCCACATTTGATAAGTTAACAAAAATGAGCATGTGTTTGAAGAACCACTTTTCAACGCTCCAATGTAGCCCAAAAAATAGCTGCGTTGGCATACGCCTTCTCCTGTGAACCCCTAGGCTCACAATAACTCTCCAACCAGTGAAGAAAAAAAAAAAAAAAAAACACTATTGTGTATTATTTAACCAAATAGTAATCACAAAATATGTCGTTCTGCACACCCACAAATAGGGGGAAAACAAAATAAAAAAAAAAAAAAAAAAAAAAAAAAAAACATGTTAAGCATACGTAGGAGCATTTCCGAATCCAACACTCTCATTCTCCCCAACACCAATGAACTTCACCCATTGTAACGTATACATGACAAAATAAAACACCCTATGTAACTTTGCCATATAAACTTGTTCATTTTGCCCTTTTAGCTAGTAAACACGGAGAATACACCAAAAAATGATAAAAATAGATGGAATAATTTTACTTTACCTTTCTGTGCTCAATTTGGTGTGTTGTCTTAATAGCAACTTGAGTAAAAGCGCCTACATCTTGTACACTCCGAAGTCGACGAAGGTAACAGTTGTTCTTATTCGGATCTATACACACACACACACACACACACACATTAACGTTTACACAGGCACGTTTACATAAACATATCCCTTTGTACACAGCGTACATACACAATTAGAACACGTTAGATAGGAAAGCTACGCTTCTTCCCCTTTTTCAGAGGTACAAGGCTCCCTTCAGAAGATGGAATAGCCCACAGAACAATAACGTACTAAAAAAAAAAAAAATATATATATATATGTATATATATAAAGTGCGCCGATTGAGACATTTCTGTCAAACGACGTAACTGAAAAAGGAAAGTTGCCCTCCCCCCCCAAATGATACTTTGCATGTTTGTTTAGTGAAATGTAACATTCTCTATCCGCATGTAGCCATGTGCAAACGTTCTTGGTAACCACCTATATAAGTGCATACATGTGTAATATTCATCCCTGACGTTGCATAACTCTCATCATCGTGTGAGCACCACATCACGCCGCTCCGACACAACCGCTTCTCCCGTGAAGACACCTTAAAAAAAACTACGCCCATTTTCAATGACCCACTGATTAAGCATGCATCAATTTTATGTCCATTAAAAACGCACTATTTATTTCGAACTCCAAAAATTAGAATCAGAATGAGAATTTGAGCAATTTAACTAAGGAGCAAAAATCAACTGAAGATGTGTACAACGAAAATGTGGCAAGACAGTCCAACCTAAAAAATTTTGCAAAAGATATAAACGACAATGTCTACATCGAAACGAATAGGAGGGAGAGGAGGATAAAGAGGAATAAGCACTTGCGCTCCTTATACAGTAACAATAGCATCCGGATGTCAAACTTTATTTATCCGATGTTCATTCATGAAGAGGTATATAAAAATGCATTCGCAAAAAGAGAGGGAAGAGCGCCCTTCTTTGTTATCGCGCCATATCTGTACTACTCTCCTGTGAACTCTTCTCATGTAAACACATTTCCTTTATAATATCCACTACGTAGGACACTCCAAAGAAGACAACTCAGCTGGATGGAATTTACACCTATAGCATAGATGGAATCATGAAAGAAATCGAAGAATGCTTACAACTAAATATTCACCACTTTATGTTTTTTCCCGTTGTGAAGGAAGAAAATAAAACAACATACTGCTCAGAATGTTATAATGAAAGTAGTTTCTTCTGTAACGCGATAAATAAAATAAAACAGAAATTTAAAAATGAAGTTGTGATTTACGTTGACGTGGCTCTGGATCCATACAACATATACGGGCATGATGGAATATATGACGAACAACAGGGGGAAATACTCAACGACGTTACCGTGCACACGCTGGTGAAGCAGGTAATTCATACATAATTGGGTAGAACTTCTCCTCATTTTAGTTTTTTTTTTTTTTTTTTCTATTCTTTCTATATATCTTTTGATGACCTACCTCCTATTTATGTGCTTGTACGTTACATTTGGCAGTGGGAACAGCAACTCCTACCGCGCAAACGATCGGAAAGCATTATTATAGTTTCTCCTCCCGTTTTTGCTCTCCTTTCGTAGTCTCTATGCCTAGCCAAGTGCGGCGCCGACGTAGTTTGCCCTAGCGATTCCATGGACAACAGAATTGAACAAATTAGGAAAAACCTAGATTTTCACAACTTCAGAAATGTACTAATATTGTCCTACACGTGCAAATATTCGTCATGCCTGTATAAGCCATTTAGATCCATCCTGAATTCCAATATTCACAAAAACGTGATTAAAAATAAGCAGTCCTATCAGCACGACTTTAATACGTACTACGACCTCAACCATGTGGAGAAACGTAATAATCGAATAATAGGCACAAATACATTGAGTACTATGCACATATGTACATATATGTGTGTTTCCACCGTTTTGCTAATAAAATGAATTTTTTTTTTTTTTTTTTTTTTCTACATTTTGTGTATTCTTCTTTTCCCCTGCAGACATCGCCGAAGGGGCCGATATCCTCATGGTCAAACCGTCGTTATTTTACCTAGACGTGATCAGTCGCATCAGAAGCAGAATGGCCAAACATGCCCAAGTCCCATTGGCAGTTTACAACGTTTCTGGTGAATACATGATGATCAAAAATTACGTCAAACATTTGAATGCACACATAAATTATGAAAATGAAATTTTAACGGAGCTATTTAAAAGTTACCTAAGATCCGGGGCAAATATAATTATCAGCTATTTTGCAAAGCAGTTTGGTTTGTACCTCAAAAATCTCTATAACCGTAATGTTGACAAAGAAGACGATTTGAATAGCAATTTTAATATTGAATTGACGCTATAAATGGGTATATTCTTCATGGCCCAATTATTTTCTCCAAAAAAAAAAAAAAAAGAATTCATTTTATTTCAAGAAAATATTCTTATCCGTATGGGAACGGAATGTGTATCACGCGGTCGAGTGAATTTCAGATGTTTGTTTGTGAGACGTGTTAACTTTTTTTTTTTTTTTTTTTTTTTTTTTTTTCTGCCTAATTCGTGCTACGATTTGGCACGTTTAGACAATTTATGCGTTTTTCCTTCTCCCACACGTTTATCATGTTCACCTGGGGGCACCTTCCCATATTTTTTTCCTCTCTGCTTGCATATATTATGACACCAATTTAAAGAGAATTCAACGTTTGTTCATGGAATGAGAGAGTGTACCATCCGTTTTCCATTTGGGGCGGTTTCAAATGGGGCGTGTTTGGGCGACAGGAGAGAAACAAATATAGGGTGTTCCTTCCGTTAACCATACATGTGTACAAAACGCTCCCGTCCTTGCACCCACCGACATACCTTACACCCGCAGCCCTCATCTCTACGCACCACCTTCAACCCCAACTGCAGACGAACGAACTAAAAGAAGACGATGATTTAATCAAGTACGAACTCCCCAACCGCCTGACCAACATCATCTACAAAAAAAGAAAAAACAAAAATAAAAAAATGTACATTTTAAATAACGAAAAACACATCATATTACCTTCTCACAAAATTTCAAATGAATACAAGAATTACACAAATCCAATTGACTACAATTACGAGGAGATGCATGTGTACATGGAAGTGAACACTGGCAGTGTGAATGAAAAGAAAAATCAGCAAGGGATAAGTCACCTCTGTGAGCATGTCTCCTACATGGGTTCAAAGTAAGGCATTTGTTATCATGCTTTATATATTTTGCGTGTGTGATTTCTCAAAGAAGCAAGTTTTTTTTTCATACCCAACACTTTGATGATATGAACATTCGCACTTTACTCTTTTTTACCACCCCGCGCAGAAATCGAAAAAATATTATAGACAAAAATATTCGGACGAATGCATACACCGATTTTCACCACATCGTCTTCTACATAAGCGTGAGCCTGAACAAAGAACTATACAAAGAAAACTCCCTAGCCCACTTCCAGTACGAAAATGTCGTAGAAAATGTTAGGCAAGATCAAATTGAAGATTACGATATTTACACAGTAGACGAATTTAACTACAAGCATGCCATCCTCTCCAACTGCATCGACACCATGGTGGAAGTACTAAAAGGAGAAACACAATTCAACAGGGAACGAATTATTAAGGAGAAGAAGGCAATTTTTTCAGAATACAGTATTATCAACACGGTGGAATATAAAATGAATTCAGACATAATTAAAACGTTGCACAAGGAAAACAGGTGCGTCACGCTGTTGGCATTCCCTCCACTTTTTGCTTACCCCGTCACTTACCCCGTCACTTACCCCGTCACTTACCCCGTCACTTACCCCGTCACTTACCCCGTCACTTACCCCGTCACTTACCCCGTCACTTACCCCGTCACTTACCCCGTCACTTATTTTGTCACTCATTTCTTCACTCATTTCGTCACTTATGTCGTTGCTTATGCCCTCGCTTTGGCCGCTTCTTACGTTGTCGCTTCACTGACTGTTCCCCTTACAACTACCCCCACCGCAGACTGAGCCACCGACTTCCCATCGGGAAGCTGGAGCTGCTAAAGAGGTACGAACCCAAGGACATCAAAAAATACTTTGACCTTTTCTTCAGAACGGAAAATGTCAACCTGTACATCTACGGAGATGTCAACGTGGACATAGCTCGAAAATTGGTGAGCGAAAAATTTCAGGACATTAAGAAGGAGGATCTAACACCGGACGACATTAAATACCTGGCCATTCTAAATGACAACACTTTGCGATCGAGAAATAAAAACCTACCCGCAATTGTCCATATGTATGGAGCTGATTATTCAGTAAAGGGCGAACCGGAAAATGGCTCTTTAAATGGACCAGACAGTAAAATGGATGAAGTGTGTGGAGGGGAATATGTCATAGGAGGTACCGACACGGGAAAAGAGAAGGTACACACAAATATAGATAGCACACCGGGCGATAAGAAAGACGCACCCAAAAATGTTGAAAACGGTTCCAACAATCCCCCCCTGGACGAAGAATACCCAGATGACAACATCCTCGACGCACGCAAACTGAACGAATTCCGAAACAAATTTCAAAACGAAGCCATGAGCGAGCTGAAATTTAGGGCCTACCTCAGCGAAAAGTACAAACCAAATTTGGAAGAAGAAAAAATTCTGAACAAGTCAGGTAAAAAAGGAAACCTCACAACAGATTTTGAAATTATAAAATATTCTTTAAATAATGTCAACATAAATATACTGATGAAGGAGGAAATAAAAAGCATTCGAACGATGGAGGATTACAGAAATTATGTCATGAAGGATGTTATGTTTTATTGTTTGTCTTTCCGTTTTAACGTGTACAAGAGAGATTTATTTAACAGCATAGATATTAATGAGTACACAAATATTAACGAAGGAGCCACCATCAGAACGGTGGAAATAAAGACGACGACAAAGTCGTTCGCGGAAGCTGTGAAAGCTTTTTATAATTTCATTAAAAGTTTGCTAGCCCACGGATTTAGCAATGATGAGTTACAAAATTATCGGGCCAACGAGATTCAGTACGAGGATGTAGGTGGAGGCAGCGGCGAAGGCGATTCCAGCTCAGCCAGTGGCGGAGGAACAAAACAGATGAAGCTCGTGCACCCAGAGAAGGAAGAGGAAGAACAAATCTTGGAAACCCGAATGAACGAAATGTACACAGATGAAATACAGAAAATTATCGACTACAATTCTTGCAAACATGTTTACCTTAATGAGAAGAGGGAAAAAAAACTTAAGCGGGAAATTTTTGATAATTTAAAAATAGAACAAGTTAATTCCTTTGCCAAAAATTATTTTCAATATTTGTTTAACATATTCAAGGAGCATACGAATTTTAAGCCTAACTGTGTTATTATCCATGTTCCACACTTAGATTTCAATTCTTTCGACAAGGATCAAGTGAAGAAGCTGTTCCTAGACAACATCAATTCGGTATCCGACGTTCCAAACTTTTCATTAAGCTTTCAGAACACATTACTATCACATAAATATGTATATGAAAATATCACAAAAAATTTGCACATGGCTAGGTACGTTAATTCCAGGGCGGAACACCCACCCAGGGAAGACATATTCACGGGCATCCTTCACAAGATCAGTCAGGTGAAAAGGGACGAGCAGCCCCTTCTGTGCGTCCTCACTGGTGTGAACAAACTAGACAAGAATGGCACCGCACCCCTCGTGTACACTGCGCCCAATTTTCCCCTCTTCCGAACGTGCTATGACTTCGATGCGGAGAACAATGTGGGACGAGTCAAGCATGGGAAGGACGCCCCCCAGGGCACACACCTAAGGCACCCTACGCAGGGAAAAGAGCATATCAAACTGGATGAACCTCTCACCCAGCTGACCATCCGAGAAACCGAGGGCAGAGTCAACCTGAAAAAATACGTGCAGGTGGAGAGAAACCAAAGAGAAGTCGAAAACTACCAACTGGCAAATGGCATCAAAGTGAATTTATACAAAACACAAATAGACAAAAAAAACATATACCTCAGATTAATCATACCACATAATGACATATTGAAAAAAAAAAAAAAAAACGTCTTCCCCTTATTATTCTCAGTTATATGTCTATTCGAGGGAGGAGAAATAGAAAACATCAGTCGTGAAAACGTCGAAATTCATTGTAGCAATAGGAGCATAAATATATGCATCGATATTAATGACGAATATTTTTTTATCGATATTTATACGTATAATAAACACGAAAATATGAATTCAGCCTTTTCCATACTTAACAATATTTTATTGCAAACACGGATTGAAGAGTCTGCCCTTAACAGGGTCGTGGACAAACTACGGAAGGATTTCTACGAATATAAGAACAATCTCCAGGTAAGAATTTTCCCGCCGGCGGATCCACAGCGCTCCGTCCGCGTGGCGTCGCCATTGTCATATTTGCACCACATACTTATACCACATACTTATACCACATACTTATACCACATACTTATACCACATACTTATACCACATACTTATACCACATACTTATACCACATACTTATACCACATACTTATACCACATACTTATACCACATACTTATACCACATACTTATACCACATACTTATACCACATACTTATACCACATACTTATACCACATACTTATACCACATACTTATACCACATACTTATACCACATTTTGTTGCCAAATTTTACGCGACTTCTGCTCCCCCCCCCCTTTGCAGTCCTTCCTCCTGGGACAAACCATCTCTTACCTCTCCGATGGAGCGATGGGCTACCAAAACTTTGACCTGCGGGAAGCCGAAGAAATGTCTCTGGAAAAGGTGCAGAAGATGCTAAAGCACCTGTTTAGCAACCCCTCCCTGCTTGAGCTTACCGTTGTAGGAGACATATCCGATTTTGTGCACTACTACGTGATGCATTACATTGGAACGCTTCCATTTAAAAGAGAGGAGGAACCCCTGAATGGAAACGAAATAGCAGTGGAAGGAGTAATTTCCCAACAGGTGAATTCCCCTGGTGATGAAAACAACCCAACGTACAACGACACGCACAACGGAAGGGACCCCCTACAAGATGAGTACTCCCTCCTGTGCCCACTTCAAAACTTCGAACAAAAAATAAAACAAGCCACCTACGTGTATTTAAAAGAAAAAGAAGATCACGCCGTTTTCCTCCTCATCGGAAAGAGTGCCAACCACTTTGGCTTCCTCTCCAATGGGGTGCACATATCGCTATACTTACTACAATTTCTAAAACAGGTTCTATATCATGAAATGGAAGATGAAAATGTAGAAAAAAACACCACAAGTGAAGGACTCACACAACTTGTAAATCACATCAACATAGAAAAATACAAAAAGGAAGACATCACCGAATTAATTACAAACAAAAAAAAATTATATACCAACCCATTATTTTTCAATGCAGTATCATACATCATTCAGTACATACTGAATAGTAAATTATTTCACTATTTAAGAGAAAAAAAAGAATTAACTTATGATTCTTCCTTTGAATTTATAAATTATGAAAAATATTTTGCAGGATTTTTTACCTTACTTGTTCAGACAAATCCCAAAGATTTAAAAATTATAAAAAATGAAGTTCTTTCTAGTTTTGAAAATTTTACAAAAAATTTTTATAACTACTCTGATTACTTAATAGAAAATGCCAAATTATCTTATTTAAATAAAAAAACAAAAGATTTGAAATTTTTTGTCGATAAAATTTCAGGCATGCAATTAACCCATTTCCCATTAAAGTATAAAAATAATTTACTCCTCAGGGATAATCTTATCCTAAGTAAAATCGAAAAGATAGACATCCTCTTGGCCGTATATGTCCTCTTTAATCAGACCTCAAGTTATCACATATCCTGTGGAATTGCATCTCCGAAGGATATTTGGGCGAAAGTTTACAGAAACATAAATGAGTTGTAAAGAAATCGTGGCCTCTATTCAGGTTCAACTTGCTCAACTGGCTATCAACCTGGACGGTCCTACTGCAACATAGTAGTGTAATTTTTTTTTTTTTTTTTAACCCACCTGCATATTTCCCCATCTGTATTGTGTACAGATGTCTGGTCATAATTCCCTTCTATGCGTATATGTCACCACAGAGATGTTCACCTTTGTTGTGCGTGTATGCCCATTGATGCACTTGGATATGCGTCAACACACTTCTGTCGAGTGTGCACCGGGCATATTCATATTGACCCCTTTTTCATTTTCTTTATTTGTCAGTTGGGAATGACGCCCCCTTCCCTTCACAATCATATTCCTATCGTAATTATATTCATCCCCACATTTGTAACTGCATACCGACCGTTGTGCCAACTGCTCTACGTTTCTGTCTATTAATGATACATGCTCTGGGGACTCCTCCCTTTTGTTTGGTCACCTTAAATTCGCACCACCATCTCAGTGCTCCACTGATCTTTTCATTTAATTTGTTTTTTGTTATATGTAGTGCGTCCTCTCACCGTAATTCAGTGTATCTCACTATCCTTTGCTTCTCTATCTGCACCGTGTGTCCCTATTTTTTTTTTTTTTTCTTCTTTTTTTCGTACACTCACGTGCCGACATCGTGCATGGAGTAGCAGAGAGACAGAATCTCCTTAAAATTCGCAGTGCTGAATAAGGTATTATAATCAACATTCTCGTTTACACAATTTTTCGTCGACGACTGGTCTATGTGAACTATTTCCTGGACGATCCGCTGGTAGCTTTTTTCCACCTCTTCACGGGAGTTCCACCTCACGGGGGCGTAGTACCTGGGAGACTCCAAATTCTTTATTATCCATTGGAAGAGCTGCAAAGTGGATAACACAAAGGGGATCACATGAAGTGGATCACATGAAGTGGATCACATGAAGTGGATCACATGAAGGGAGAAGTGCAGATGGAGATAACACACAGGGAAAGATGTGTAAAGAGGAAAATGCAAAGAAGGAGAGTCTCCTGCTCTTCCCCCCCCCCTTACACGAATTTCCCTGTACCAACTACTAAACCGATTTTGGCCAAACAAAATAGGACGGAGAATATATCAAATTGGAGGAGGCGAAAACAGGTCTCCCAGCCCACAGTAGCAAAGTTACAGTGTGGGTCAAACTCCGCAGAGCTAACCTTCTGCGACACGTCAAGGAAGAACATCTTCTCGTTCGTGGCTCTGCCCCGAAGCATCTTATTATCCTTTATGTTATTTATGAAGGTTTTCAAATTCCTGTCATACATCCCTAAATTGTAAATCTGGAAAACATATATCGAAATTTCTCTGAGCGTTTGGCCAAATATAACTGCCACTTTTTGGTGAAGAGCAGAGTCCTTCCGCATGGTACACTTCCCTTGATTATTAAAGTTCTCCTCATGGACATAAAAAATATAAGGATACAAGACCGAGTTCAAAAATATATCCAAACATAAACACAAGGTGTGTATACTGAACTTCTTTTCATTCATTGCTAAATTTTTATTTTTGCCGTCTATTTCGTCATGGATATGATAAAACATAAATCGCACACCATCGTTTAGATCCTTGTGGGGGATTTTCACCAAATCGTTGATCAGCATTTCTAAATATACATATATGTGTTCTTTTATTTTTTTCAGGGTGGATAGTTCTTCCTTCTCATCTTCAGTTAAACACACATCTGCCATGTCATCATATCCGCGTGTGCCCATCATGTGGTGTTCATCCTTCTTTGTGTTCATATCCTCCATAATCGTATTATCCTCTTCCAACAAGGTTTCGTCACCTACCGCGGTGTTATTTCCCTTGTTTGTTGGTAACTCCTCCTTTTCCATTCCTGTACTAAATTGATCGTAGCCATGCTTATCCCCTTTTACTACATCATCAAGATCACTTTTACTAATCAGATTGGTACCCTTTACCTGCTCATTTGGTGAATGAACCGATGTGGTATGTTCATCTCTCACTTCAGTATTTTTCTCATCTCTAATATTTCCCTTTGTGGAAGATACCCCCTTTTCTTCATTTTCAATATGTGCACAGCACAGCTCGATATATTTATCAACCCAAGGTGCGAGCACAAACCTTCGAAGACATAACAAAGTCGCAACGCTATCCAAAACATGGGTGACCTTCATCTTCGTATGGTAGTCGATATTTTTGTTGAAGAGTGTATAAATTTCGTGCTTTATTATGTGCTTCACTAGATCTTCCAAACTGTCATAATACGACGCCACGTTGAAAAAGGAGTGTGTCAGAAGGAGTGTGTTTAAGCTACACCTCGCTTTCAGTATATGAATCACATTTATATATTTATAATTAACGAGATGCCTCCACAGCTCTCTGCAAATGTGCGACTGCTTCAAGGGGATCCTTCCTTGTCTGTGTATATTCACCTCCCTTGTGTCTCTAAAAATTTCCACTAACAAATTGCAGTTGGTTGGTTTCTCTTCAGACACATGGTACATGGAATGGTCATACTCCTTCCTTAACGTGACAACGCTCTGAATATCCTTGTAGCTCAATTTGGTTGTTCTTATCGGTTCCATTATGTCGGAGAAATCAACATTCGCCTCTTCCTGAGGTGACTGTTCGACTTCTGCACCCTGCGCAGAGGAGTACTTAACGCTCGGCTGATGAGCGTTACCATCCCCATTGGCCCCCCCATCGAAGGCTGTCTCGTCATACAACCCCAAGTATCCCTTCTTGTCATTAAAGGCCTCGTTAAAATTGTACATTTCCTCCAATTTGTTACGACTTCCCTTCAAAACGCAACGCTTCCTGTTTAGCTCACCATTGGTCATCCCTTCGTCGATATCCTTAGGACTAACAAAGTTAAGTTTAAAAAAGCTATCTTCATAAATGCACAAATTTGACTGCACGTAAATTTTCTGGAAAAGCCAATGTGGTGCATTTTTCATGAAATCTGAATCCTTTCCCTTTTTGGCTATTAAAAATTGCACAGCCAATTCATGCTTTTTCTGGTATAAAATAAAATTTGATAAATTTAATGACAATTTTGTATGATAAAAAAAGGCTTCTGTCCATTCGATGGTCAGTAGTTGACATAGAAGAGCCCTTTTTAAGGCCATAATGTATTGCATTTTTTTTTTTTTTAAAATTTTTAACTCATCAATGATATACTTATACAACGTATCGATTCGCTTTTGCAAAGAAGTATAGTTGGAATATATCTCTGCCAGACGTTTGTGTTTTTTTTTCAACAAATGGAGTATCCTCATTTTCCTATTTTCCAAATTTATATCACTCAGTGATTTTTTCTGATTGGACAAAATGAAGGCATCTTTTATATTCACAATAGGGTGATTACGATAATTTCCCTTGGAGTGACTACCTATCAGAAGACAATTCGCACATAAACTACAATAACATTTCATGCAAACACTTTCCACCACCTCATTCGGATGGTATGCACATTTCCCAAATTGGTATGGAGACTCTGATATTGGCATCCTCCTATGGTTCTTCAAAATTTTATTCTTCTCATGATGCTTTATATCACATATGTTGCATAAATGCACCTTATCGTTATGACAGTAATAAATGGCATTAGCCGTGTAGCAGTATTCACATATTGGCACGCTGATATCTACCCGGAGGCATTTGAATTCAAACTCGATTAGAAATAGAGGAAGTACCTGTTCGGCATATTTTACTTTATATATGTAGCTATAGTTAGTTCCTCCCCTTCTTATGCTTGTTGATGTGCCTGTCATTTTTCCTCCTCCCTGCAATTCATTCCCTACTTCCCCCCCTTGCTTCTGCACCGATGAACCCAATTCCTCATAGAACAAATCTCTATCCACCGCAACTGAGTCGTAATTACTTGGCATTTCTCCCTTTCTCATGTAACTAATATTATTTTTATTTAATAAGAGTGTTTTGTTTGGTATTATCTTAAATAGGTAAACGCGAAAACCTCCATTGGTGTTTTTTTCAAATCCTAGTGGATAATCTGTGTTCCCAATAACGTATTCCAGTTCTTTTAGTTCTTCATAATTTTTTGTAAAGTATTCACCAACATGCTCACATTTATCGTTTATTTTGTTCGTGTCCATTATACTAAGAAGGATGTTACTCCTCAAACGGGCTGCGACTTCATCAAATCGTTTCTCACTTTCTGCTTTCACTAGTCGATATACATTCAATACGTTCACGTTGCTACTGAAAAAACATAACTTAAGGAGGTACTCATATTTCATCACGACGTTGTAATCACTAATCCTGCTTATTTCCAACATGTCTGCAAAATTCTTGTTAAGGGTTGTCTCTCCATTTAGATTTTTATTTTTTACTACCACTCGTTTGTATACACTGTGGAAGTCATCCCTTTCTTCCTCTTCCTGATTCCCCCCCAGTTGTCCCCTTTCTTGTTTCATGCCCTCCATGTGTTCGTCGACAGTTCTCTGTGGACACAGTACACGCGAGCCAGGGGAGGGTAAAAGTATATCTCCGCTAAATGTTCGATTTTGTTTTTCCTTTACCAAGATGCCCTTTTTTTTATTTTCCCCTTTTTCAACTTTCCCATCCTATTTCGCCAAAAAACGGTTCGCAAAATCTGACAGACCAACCCCCCTTTGGTAGGTGAATAACGGGGCACACGTGCACTTACAATTGTGGGGTCCTAGCAAGATAGAGGAAATTAAAAATATATATATATATATATTTATATATATATGCAGAAAGCAACAGAACAGAGGGAAAAAAACCAAACTGTTGAATAAACTTCCTGTCAATTAAGTTAAGTGCCCAAGGAAGTATCTTATTGTATTCCATCCCTCCTGCACAACTCTTAAGCGAAAATTTTTACACACAAAAAAAATTGAAAACGAACGTACAAGAGTCTGGGTTTTAGGTTAAGACGACTAAAAGATAAAGTCATCTTCCTCGTTCGGGAATTTGTAACAACGAGGTTACGCGAAGACACCTGCGCGTTTTATTTTTTTTTTTTTATTTTCCGCTCTCCGTCATATTTCTCACTTTTGCATATATTACTCATACTAACACAAAGGTTGTGGCTACTTATCCCACCCCCTAATTTGCTCTTTTTCAAATGAAGAGTTAAGCTATTTTTTCATTTCCTACCATTACGAAATGTCAAAGGGGGGAGGAAAAAAGCAAAGGAACACACACAAGTTCACTTTTTTTTTTTTTTTTTTTTTTTCAATTTGTTTCACACACTTGTGACGGTAATTTTGAGCACACACACCCACATTATGGCCTTTTTGTTAAAATGGTTATTATCAACTTTGTGTATCTTTCCATATGTTTAAAAAAAAAAAAAAAAGGGAAAAACAAAATGGGCGATAGTTATTCTCCCCCTATCTTTTATTTCACCATGCGAATATTTGGGCTAGTCAAATGGAATATATTTTATATCCCTTCATTATTTCAGCGAAATGTCATTTTCAAAAAAAAAAATATTCACTTAACCAGGGTAAACAAACTGGGGGAGACCAAATAATTTCTGTTTAAAAAGGATAAACACAATAAATCAAAAATAAGTTCCAACGGGGCACACTGCCACTGTGTACCAAAGTGAGGTCGTTAGCTCTGTTCAGTTGCGCAGTTTACGTTACCACAAGCAGGGGTTATCACATTTTCAGGTTTCCATGAGAGCACGTGAGGAGACCTAGTACAACGACCATCGTATAAAAAATGGAAAAAATAACCTTAAAAGGAAAAAAAAAAAAAATTACGCCAAAGAATTTACAAACGGGAAACAACGTACACAGGTGCACATCAATTTAATTCTTAAATTTCCAACTTCAAATCTTTCACGTCTAATTTTTTACACAATCCCTTTTCCACCTCGCCGATTCTATTTGCTCGTTCAGCCATAACGGCCAACGTCTTCTTCCATAGTTAGTAAAATAGCATATGGACAGAGTAACTCCTCCCATGAAATTCTTTCCCCTCCCCCTTTCTTCCCTATTATTGTAGCATGCTGTGTGGGCTTATTTCACCTTCTGTTAGCACATATGCCTTTTGAAAATTCTGTTCGCCAATTGTAGACATTTAAGTATGGCTAAAAATTATCGTATTATTTTATTTATCATTATTTTATTTTATTTTTTACCCCTTTTTAAGCTTGATAATTTTTGCTTCAAAATGGAGCTTCTTTTCTTACAATT
Organism: Plasmodium knowlesi strain H; assembly: GCF_000006355.2. Lineage (NCBI taxonomy): Eukaryota > Apicomplexa > Aconoidasida > Haemosporida > Plasmodiidae > Plasmodium > Plasmodium knowlesi. The sequence goes on along the minus strand of NC_011913.2, from coordinate 1,850,598 downwards.
TGAAATAAGCGATCGTTTCCTTTTTAATTTTCATTTCCCCATTTGTGTCCGCCCCCACAAGAGGACACCTTTTTGTCACCAAAATAATTTTTTCACTTCTTCTATTTTCTTATTGCCCAATTCATTGCAATGTGGCACACATGTGTGGGAAAAGGGGAAAAAAAAAAAAAAAAAAAAAAAAAAAGATAAATAAGGCCGCTATAAAAGGAGCCTATTTTAACATTTGCATGAATTACTAACACAGCAAAACTGGAGAAATTTTTTTTTTTATATAGGCACAACACAAAGTAGCATTTTCAAAATGTAATATGCATACGTTCGTAAGCGTAACATATGGTGAAGACGCTCTACATATGATTAGCAAAAAAAAAAAAATTTTAAGTAGGTTTTTATTCCCCACAAATCTGTAACACGAAAAAGAGGTGGGAAAACATTTGAGGAACGTTGAAAAAATCTCATACACGTATTGCATACCCGTCAATCCTACACGAATGCAAACTTCGCGACATAGTCGCCAAACGATATTTCTCCCCTCCCCGTGAATGCAAATTATACCTTGGAAGCTGTTATATGTTCTAAGAAAAAGGTTGAATTTTATAACTAGCTACATTTCTGTGTGTGCTCCACCTATTTGTGTTTGTGAAAATACGCTCAGTTAATGGTATTGAGGGAGAGTAGGAATGTCCAGTAACCACTGACCATTAACCACATGTTCCACGCGCAGCTGCACCTGCTGTCGTGCGCACTTTTCCAAAACGGATACTTCAAAGTATATATATATTATTCAAATAAACTTCCTTCAATTTAATACTCCATAGTGGTTACTTCGGAGTGTCACCACGCCGCCTCGTTCATTTATCATCCCCAACCATGGTTAAAAGGGGAAAGTAACACAAGTTTTTTTTTTCGCCCTCCCTCCCTATTATCCCCATGTTATCAAAACAGTAGCGACATTCATGGGGCTCCATATCGTTATTCCAAATGTGAGAACGCCTTTTTTTTGCGTCAACACGTTATCACTTTATTCGCCATATCGCACATTTGTGAGAAGCGGCATAGGATCTATAACAGTGCGAGGAATTCCTCCAAAACGGGAAGAATAAAAATACACAGTTCTCTACCCAAGTGGATAATTATCTTAATGGTATGGAAAAATAAAGAAAAATAATTCCCCTATTTAACGTTATGTGAAACACACATGATGTGCACCTAACCGTGCAGCTTCCTCCGCATCATATGCAAAAAAAAAAAAAAAAAAAAAAAAAAAAAAAAAACGCGCGGACCGTTTCTTCCACGTTGAAGGACGAACATATAATACACGCAACCCAAATGTGCACTCGCATACTCCCCTACCGCGGTCGTGCAATGTATATACATGAGTCAGACCTACCCCCTTTATCGCACTAAATGGAATACACACGTGTAGGCGTATTTACTTATAAGCCCATATGCACGTAGATAGCGAACACTAGGAATCGCCCAGGTGAACCGCAATAAGAGCAAATCCCCTAGGAGACCAAAAAAACAGAGCAGCCACACAGCATTCATGCAAAAGCCTTCGGAAGGGAAAAAGACCAAAACACACAATGATGAACAGCCAGGAAGAGACGACCGAGGAGGAAGGCAAAACTCTGTGTAGCTCAAATGAAGAGAAATGTGCAAAAAGCACAAAGAAAAGAAAGTTGGAAGAAATAGGACCATGTGAAATCACCAGAGAGGAAGAACCAACAGGGGGAGGTGAAGACCAAGTATGTGTTGAAAAAGGAGCGTATAATGAGTCAAATTATAATTTGAAAAAAAACAAGAAAAGAAAAATTTTTAATCTTTTTAACAATATCTTAAGCTGGGTTGTGAGTAAAAATATGAAAATTCCATCGAAAGAAATTGAAACGAAAGAACAAGTACATTTCTTTAATTTTAACAATATTTTGTCTAAGCATTTCGGTTCAAAGGTTCTGTTCGTAACGGATGAGTCCATAAGCAAGTCGGAAAACATAATGATTGAGGACAAGGTTGGATGGGTGACTAGAAGAAGGAGGGATGTAGGACACGAGTGGCTTATATTGAAGTTAAAGTATCCAAGTGTTATATACGGAATAGAAATAAATTTCGAAAATATGGAGGAAGATATATGCCCGCATTTGTCAATAGAGGTGGTCGAAAATTCTTGTATTGACGAAATTGTAAAAGAGGAAGAATATATAATGAACGAAACGGAACATAAAGAAGAAGCACCAGAACAAAGGGAATATAAAGTTGCAAAAAGAAAAAGCTACAATTTTTTAGAATCCTACAGAATTGATAAATCCATATCAGACATTTTGGAAAATCAAAATACTCCCTGGGTTGAATTACTACAAGCAGATTGTGTAGATTTCCTCAAAACGTTTCAAAAAAAAAAAATATATTATTTTAAAGTGAATGATATATCCTTGATAAAACCATGGACACACATACGCATTAATTTATATCCAGATGGTGGTATAAATAAAATAAAATTTTATGGTGAATTTGTCACCCTATTTAAGAAACATACCATTTTATCCAAGCAAAAAATTTTCCTAAATAAACCAGAAAATGGATGTACTTTAATATACTACCATTGTGATGATATACAGAAAGGGCATCCAAAAAATATGATCGATTCATATAAAACCGACGGTTTTTCAACAAAGAGGTTGTTCAATAGACCACCAATTATTCTACGCACACTTACCTACAACTCAATTAAAAATGTTTCCATTTTTAAGTTCGGTGTTCGAGGCGTCATCGAAAATTTCACCTTCGACATTGGAAATTACAAATATGATCATCCAGAATATATTCAAATCTATCTACTGGACTGTGTGGATTTGCTCACTTTGGACTTACTGGAACAGAAACGTATTTTTGAGGAAGACGAAAAAATGGAAAAGAAAAAAATAGACTGGCTGCAACTGCCTCCATGTAAATTGGCCAATGATCACAAGAAAACTTTTTACAATTTTAATCTGCTCGAATATAACTTCACCGTTCAGGAGAGGACAGCCACTCATTTTAAAATATCGCTCCATCCCGATGGCGGCATATCCCAAGTCAATGTCATCGGTACCGTTTTGTCTACTCCATCCTGACACCCCACGAAAAAATTTAATAAAAATAGCCACAAATTGGGAATACGCTATACACGCTCCTACGTGTACCTTCTCTTATTATATATTAGAGACTTGTGATAAATGGGGAACGCTCTTCCGAAAGGGGGAAGAGTTAACCTGCCCCTACAAAAGAAGTAAGAAACGATGCACCATGTGTGTAAACCACGTGGATATTGAAACCGCATAGTGAAAACGCCACATAAGCGTCTTTCAAGGATCCACTCATCAAAAAGATTATATGTCATAATTTAATAAAAAGAGGGAGAAAAAAAAAAAAAAAAACTTTTGTTTTCATATTTTTCTGTCCATTTAGTAGCTTTCTATATCTCCCTATATGTGTACATTTCCACCTCATCCCCCTTTTTTTTTTTTTAATTTCTTTTCCCACGCACTTTGATAAAACTATGCGTGTGCTCCTTCACTCATTCGTCTAATCACATCTCCCTTTTTTATAACTCTGAAAAAAAAAAAATAATTTTTGGTACTTTTTTTAAGAAAAATGAATAAAATTTATATAAAGTATGACATGGGTATATTGTCTACCCACCTTTTGCGAATTTAAAAAAGCCACCCTTCTGGCACAGATTATATTAATCTTGCCTTTTTTAGGAGCGCTGTGCACGCCGGTACAATACGCATGTACTGCCCGTATGCTTATTGCCGTGTCTTCACCGCAGTCCTCGAAAAGTGTCACCAAGAAATATGTGTGTATGCGGAAATCTCCTCAATCCCTTCAAACCGACACACTTGCTCTTCTAAAGACATTACAAGCAAGCTTCCTCGTAATCCGAAACGTCGTAATTGTAAACTCATTTACGTTTAATGGTTACTCAAGTACGAGTTGCAAAAATGTGTACATAAAAAAAAAAAAAAAAAAAATTCCCTTTTTGTGCGATAACACAGTATATTGCCTAATTTTTTTTTTTTTTTTTCTCCTCCTTTGTGTCTTTTTAGCTCTATCTACATATTTTTACCATGCTCCCTTTCTCTTCCCTTGAACGTTCTCAACGAAAAATAATTGAAGAAGTAGCAATTTAACGCATGCCACACGAATTGAACACAGGGTACATAATAGGGGAAAAGATTTTTACACCCCCGAAGGGAAGTATACATTTGTGCATGCGTAGCCCACCGATCAGTGAGTGCTGGCACAAGCAAAGTTAACAGAACGCACTTGGCGGGATTTATTTTCTCCGCTTTTTTACCTCAACTTTTGGCAACTCAAAGCATATTGAGATAAGAAGAAAAAGAAATTATATAAAAATTGGCAAAAGAATTAGCGTATAAATTTGCGTATAAATTTGCGTAAAAGTTGGGGCAAACAGCTAGGAGAAAACAAAATAGAAGAAGCCACAGACAGAACCTCCCGCGCATCTACGAAAGTGGAAAATGAAAAACCAAAAGGACGACAAGCTGAGCAACCTAAAGGACTTGGTGCCATTCTACAAGGTACGAGAAAAATAAAAAGTTGCTACACATGTGAGAAGAAAACACACACGAAGGCTCTAACTGCCACCCAAATGTACCTACTTCAAAAAAAACACCCCCTCGACAAACACCAATATAGAAAGACAATGAAAAACTGAACGAAAATACAGAGGATATTGTATATTCAGTAAAGAAGAAATTTAACTTTATCAAAGAAAAAAAGGAGACTACATTTAATAAATATGAAAACACCAAGGTGAGGCTAGAAATGGAAGGCACAAGTATCCCTCAAAAAATGTAAAATGCCAGAACCCAACGAACCGACAGAGAGGCACTCCAAGTGAGAAAACATACGATTGATCTTCCATCCTATCTCTCATTCCATCTTGGTGCAGAAAAATCTGGATCTCCTCAATCGAGAGCTAAAACTCAATAAAATTTCTCTCGTGCAACAAAAAATTGTAATAAAAGGAGAGTCGCTACTACACCCCCCTCGGTAGCTCCATATTCCCCTCACATAGAAAGGGTCCAACGTGGAGAAAATGTAAAGGGGGGAAATGTCCCTCTACATGTGCTCACACAGTTGCGTGGATAGGCATTTTCATTATAGGCAAATTACTGACTAAGCATTACACACTTACCTAATTGTCCACACAACTCATTTATGAAAAAAAAAAAAAAAAAAAAAAAGGAACACGAAGACCTCAAGACGAAGAATGAAGAGATATTAAACAAATTTGAAAATCTCAAGCATTCCAAGTACACATATCAAATTATGTTGCAACGCCTCAAGGTAAGTAGCTCAGGGGGAGGGAAATGATCAACAAAGGTGCAAGTTATCCAATCGGCTAGCAAACCATATGACAAATGACCAGACAAACAATATGACAACTGACCGGGCAAACCATATGGGGAAAAGGCGTCTGTCCCCGGAAGCACCCAAACAGTCAACAACGGACAACGCCAATTTTCCCATTTCATGAAATGGAATTTTACCCAAAATAACAGAAGGAAAAGAAAATGTTGTACTTCTACTTAAATTCCCTGGAAAGAACAGTCACGAGCCTTAAAAATAACGAACGACAACTGCACAATGCGATTCAGTAATGCCATTAGAAAAGCGGCAAAAAGAAAAAATGACATATCCCTTATGGGCATCACCATGATGGCACTGTCATAGGCATGTATACATGTTTACCATCGCCATCGATTTTTGCATTATCTCCTCTCATCTATCATAACAGAAAAATAACTTCGGAAAATAAAAGTTTAAAAAAATCCATCGATGAGAAAAAAATGGTGAGGCACACATCTTATCCTCCTGTCTGCACCTCACATAATGGGAGTTGTAAACATGCACAGGAATAGCCACATGGGCTTCATCAAATGATCTGAGGGAGCCCCACAGATAAGAAGATGTGAGTAAATGCAGGACATGCCTTCACTCATTGTTACCCCAATACCCCGCCCTTGTAGGAAATCATGAAGGCGAAAAATAAAAATGACGAAATCCTCAAATATATGAATGTCAACAAGGAGCACAGCAATATACTGAGGATAAGGAGGTACGATCATAAGAAAATGCATGCACAACTGTCCCTCATCGTCGTTTCTACTTCTTCATCTGTGCTTGTCTGTGCATAATTCCCGATTCCATGATGTGAACTCCTTGTTTCCTCCTCACACCACCCTACCACTAACCACATGACATGTTCTACCTACCACTAACCACATAACATTTCTACCTACCACTAACCATATAACATTTCTACCTACCACTAACCATATAACATGTTCTACCTACCAATAACCACATGACATGTTCTACCTACCAATAACCACATGACATGTTCTACCTACCACTAACCACATAACATGTTCTATCTACCACCTCACAGGGAAATGATCAGTGAATACAAAAACAACAAACTGCACAACGCAGACATAGCCCTGATGGTGGAAGAAAAAAAAAAATTCAAGAAGCTCCTAATCTACTACTTGCTACACAACAATTACTTAAAACTCAGTGCATCCAACATCTTCGAAAATGCAAGCAACATATATGCCACCATATCGAAGCTGAGGGAGGCAACCGTAAGGGGAGGAAAAAAAAAAAAAAAAAAAAAAAAAAAAAGGGGGGAAAATGAAAAAGTATTTGTGTAGACAAATATGTATATTTAGAGGGAAATACAAACACATGCGCTAAGTACTGTCGTAAAGGGAAAAGCACCGCAATTATTTCAGTCGAAGTTACGAATGTAATTTTTTTTTTCTCCCTTCTCCACCCTACCCCCCATTGTGCAACAACAGGGGGTTACAGATATTTATGATATAAATCAAAAATTTCAAGACATTGAAAATAAAAAAAATTTGCTTCGAAAGGAAGAGGAATCATCGCAGAAGAAGCTCGAAGTAAAGCACAGCCCAATGTGCTTAGGCATTCTTGGGTCATTCCTCCAAAGACTACTCCCCCGTTATTCTCTACACCACATTTTACCAGAGTGGAGCCGATTTTTCCTCCATTTTTCGTTCATGCATTTCCCATATTTTTGCACAAACTCTAGGATGCCATTAAGGAATACATACATCTCAACAACGACATCATAAATACCTTTTCGGAGGACAAGAATATAATGAAGAACAAAATTTTAAATGTTAAAATGGACAATGTGCAAGCGAATGGCAACATCTACTGTTTTTTTTTTTTTTTTTCGCTCTGATGTTATACATATTCGCACACCTTTGCGTTGTCAATATGCTCAATCGTGATTAATCCCCCGTGGTGCTCCCTTTCTACTTCACAAAATAGGAAAAGGAGAAAATATCGGATGACATGTATGACATGTACAAGCTCGTCTTTGCAAGGTATATATTTCTACATCTACAAAATGATGAACGTAGTTGTCCTTCCCCCCACCCCTGATAAGTGGAACATGTTCAAAAGCATTTTTCCGTAAACCTCGTAGCGAAAAGGAACTGGAAGACATTAACATCAAGCTGGACAAAATAAAAAAATTCTTAGAGAAACAAAATAATTATTTTCACTCCATTAATATGGAAGTAAAACAATTTTTTTTTTTTTTTTTTTTTCGATAAATTCAATAATAACGTCAGCCAGCATATTAAGCATGGCAAAGAGCAATGGACAAACAGTTATCTGTGCACACACATGAGGCATTTCTTATGTGCACTACTTCTCCACCCATGCGATGACTTCCTGCAGGATAAAGTTGAATTTCATTCCAATGAAGACATGTTGCAATATATCAAAAATTTAAAGACAGTTATAGAGATCCTCATGCGGATAACTCAGAAAAACGTAAAAAAAAAAAAAAAAAGAAGATTTTACCAAAAAATATATATCAATAGCTGAATAAGCAAAAAGCCAACAGAACAAAAACATTAAAAAGGAAGAACAGTTGAACAACCCAAAACCACTTCTTCACTGGAAGAAGGAAATATAAATACACATCGATCACACCTTTGTCATGCACAACCTCTACCACATTCATTTTCTTTTTTTACATCCCCCCACCCCCCCTAAAATGACAGAGAGAAAACGGAAACATCAGCAGATCCTACAAGGTAACTTAACTGCTTAACAACACTTAAGTATGAAAATGATAATTTAAACATTTGCACAATATCATCACTTGTCATTTCGCCATTTGTTCTATAGTCTTTAGAGTTTTTGGAAATTATCAACCTGTACAAAAACGTAGACTTCCATAAAAATATGTGCAGGTAATAAGAAAAAAAAAAAAAAAAAAAAAAAAAAAAAAAAAACGTAACCACACGAATGCATAACGAATAATTATGCGCTCATCAGCGTTCTTATCTCCCCACCCAATGGTCATTTTCTTGTCTTTTTTTCTCACTCCCTTGTGCAGAGTTGACGACACCCTGGATCTTGAAAATTCTATAAAGCTCGGTACACTCTCTAACATGGCTAGTTGTACACTTTTCATCCCAATGAGCTGTGTCATATTTTATTTGTGTAATTATTCATCATGGTATTAGAAATATACACACATGCGTTGTTATTTTTTCCCCTATTGTCATTCTCCAACCTGATTCCTTATTTATAACAGAGTCGAAAATCTTGGCGAAAGGGAAGAACATGTGAGATGTTCACAGGGTTCATGTGAAGAGTAAGCAAAAGGACTGAAAGGATACTTCATCCATTCACATGTTGTGCACTTCCCCTATCTGTGTACTCTATATGTGTCCACGTCTAAATAGGTGTCTTTTCTCTTTTTTTTTTTTTTTTTTTTTTTTTTTTTTTTACGCACACGTTTGATTTTTCTGCAACTGCGTGTGGTGCGCATTGTTTATACAGTCCATTTTTCTTCGTTTGCTGTACTTCGTTTCCATATGCTGCACACCACCAGGAATATCCATACTTCTACAGACACACCTATATTCTGAACTCTACATGGCTGTAAGTTGTACTATATCTGTACACCGTATGCAGGCATGTATTTCTGGGTCTCTTCAGCTCGATTCCTTCTACACGTTTTCCCGATGCCGTAATTCCCGTAACGGTGAAGGAAACATATACAGGGAAGGTGAAGTCGGGGTAGGCGCAAGCCTCTATATTGTACCAGTTAGATAAACGGTTCGGGAAAATGCGTACTGGGCCACGAATATTATTTGAATTCTCTGTTCTTCTCATGATCTTACAATCTCTAGCAGTGGCACCATGGTAGCAGCAATTTGAAATGCCATTCCCTCTGGATGTATCAGGTAGACCATTGATGTGCTCGTCATTATTGCATCTTATAAATTTTTCATAATAATATTGATGGCTACGGAATAATCCATCTGGATTTGGTTGTATGAATAAGGTTAACTCAGCTGATAAGTCAATCTGAGAATTTGTCACTCTGTCGATACACCAAATTACACAATTGTAGTTTTCATTATATCCTATATTTCCTACTGTACAAAGTATATTTACATACTTTATGAAATTATACACTGGAATTCTTACAGAGATGTTCTCATATCCATTTATTCGCATGTTCTTATCACTAGCACTGCCTGTGTATATATCATTCAAGATGAGCTGCACTTTTATGGTGTACTTATACTCGTTTGGTATATAGTTAACAACTCCCTTCACTTTTATGGGTAATAGGTACTGCTCATTATTCTCTATACTGGGTAGCGTATCTATAATTTCCACGGTCTCTTTATTCTCGGTACTCATCTGGGCATTTACATTTTTCTTCTCCGCGTTAAGTATTCCTTCGCCTGTAGGTGAAAATTTCACAACATTATTACTACTGCTATGTAACGGTTCTTCGGGAACTGATCTCTTGATTTCTTCCATGTATTTCTTGAAGCGAGATTCCGCAGGGGAAAGTTCTCTTTTTTCATTTTGAAGTTCGTCTTCCCTTTTATCATTGTCTTCACATCCCTTCTTTTCATTTCGCATTTCTTCTTCCCTTTTATCATTCCCTTCACTGACTTCATCGCTTTTCTTTTCCACATGGTGGTTTCCCCCCTGCACTTTATCATCCACTGTGGTTGGAGCACTATGAATGCAGTTGCTATTTGTTAAATTCAACACATTCGTTAACTCCGGCGCGGTGGATACGGAACTGCTTACGCTTCTTGACTGCACTCTCTTTCTATTATGTCTCAAGGGGAAATAATAAAGGTACTGCATAACGATATAGCGCTCATTTAAGGGGACGAAATATAAAGCGTTTTTCTCTGCGTTCTGATGAAATAATTTCTTTCGAACTAGCATATTGTAATTGGCAGTGTAATGTAGGTGGGTCAAATGAAGTTTTATTTTTCTGTTAAAAGACATTTTAATTAGTGGCGACCCATTAATGGAACAATGCACAATAACGTTTCCTTGAATAGCAAAGTGAATTATCCTGTTCTTCTTAGTTAACACGCAATTCACACTCTCCCTGATTTCCACATACATCTGATTGTGCAAATGACAAACATTATTTGCTCTCCAAAAGACATTCTGGCTATCCTGGTAGTGCATTGCAGTCCCGTTACTGTAAGTGTAATTAATATTCCCACCGTTCGACATATTCCCCCCTGTAACATTTTTCTTCAATGAAAGTAAGTTGCATAGATTATTCGCAACAGGTGTATATTTCAATGTCTCATTAAGAAATCCAGAGCCACTCTCAACCAAATTTTTCAAAATTTCGTCCACAAACACATTTGGCTTTCCTCCTTGTGCTAATATTTCATTAATCAGAAAAGTAACAACAGAATAATTATTCGTTATTAAATTTTCGCTCAGCTTTTCTATCTTAAAATATTTTTTAAAAAGTTCCATGATATCTCGAATAACTTCTATTGTCATCACAGGATTGTTTTCATCTCTCTTTAGAATTACGAAATACAGAGCATCATTTTTAGTGAGGAATATAAATCTACCTTCACAAGCCTTTCTGATTATACTTTCATCATTACTACTGCTCACTACGACGTGACTCGAACTGTCGATTGAACTGCTGCCCAATACTATACGTTTAATTCCTTCATGAGTCGCCTCTGTATTTATGTCATTTGCGAAAATCTGTTCCACCAACTTCTTGCCGCTTTCAGCGTATATGTAGAAGGCGTCCATTTTTTTTTAATTTATTTTTTTTTTTTTATTTCAATGTGGAGATTTTCTTCGGAGTAACGGCCCGTAGCCTCTTCTGACTGTCTATATACGTTCGTTCGAATTCGTATCTACCTCCCCTTTTTTTCTCTTTTATTCGAGAGAAATTCTACTACCTGGACAAGGCCAGACAACTACTGCGCGCGTAGTACAATGCAAGGTATCGCACTGCACCTAAATGACGATGTAACTAAACTGCGCTTCCCCGTGTTCACCGCGTATATCTCGGCTTCACGTGGAAAAAATAAATGTACATACGTATACACTACACAAGTCGTGCAAATGACTTGTAGGGGGCACCCTATATGTCACTCTGTCGGAGAGTTGTTTGCTATACTGAGGCTCGGCAACTCTCTCGGTGGACGGGAAATGCAAAGTAATCAAGGAAAAGATGCAAGCTCAAAAAAAAAAAAAAAAAAAAAAAAAAAAAGGTAAAGTGGTGTGAAAATGAGCATACAAAATGGTGGACGCGAACACGCGAAATACTCCTGTAGAACAGACGGGAGTTTTGTGAAAAAAACAAAAAGGGGAGATGAGAAGCAAAGGGAAAATAGCCCGCGATAATAGAATAATGGGCTAGATTTGGCGAAAGTGGGACGAAAAAATCAAGTGGAATGACCACAATGGTGGGTAGGCTATACACGCGAAAAAAAATGTGATGGAACGAAAAAAAGGGGAAAAGGCTGGTACAAAAATGGAACGAAAACACGAAGTGGAAGGACCACAATAGGGGGGGTAGGCTACACGCAAAAAAAAAAATGTGATGTAACGAAAAAAAGGGGAAAAGTCTGGTACGAAAAAGAATAAAGTGGTGAACAAAATAGCAAAAATGGTGAAAAATAGCAAAAATGGTGAAAAATAGCAAAAATGGTGAAAAATCGCAAAAATGGCGAAAAATCGCAAAAATGGCGAAAAATCGCAAAAATGGCGAAAAATCGCAAAAATGGCGAAAATGCTAAAATGGCCAAAATGGCCAAAATGTAAAAAAAAAAAATAAATAAAACAAAAAAATAAATTGGAAATAAAAAAATATAGATGTGGAACAATCACGCAGAGAAAAAGTGAAAAATCAACTTTTCCTTTCGCAGGAACTTTATAAACGGGAAGGAAAAAAACAACTACGTGGAAAAAAAAAAAGAAAATGCAGGAAATGAAATACAGTCGTAATTTTTAAATAAATGTGTCGATAACGAACAAGAATACGGCAAAGCAGAGCACTTAAATTTTTTTTTTTTTCCCACTGTGCACATGCACTTGCGGGGTTGGGTGTAGAATATGTAACACGTATGTAAGCCTATAGTAGAGTTGTGCTTCTTTCGCGACTTCGCCTGCTTCACTGCTACTTCACTACTACTTCACCTTATGGTTCTTCGTACTGTACTTCTTTGCCTCTTATGCTTGGGTAGGTGTGAACCCCTGGCCTTTTGTATACCTCTGATGGAGATAACTTGGGCGTCGTATAAACACCTTGTTGATTGGTGGTGTATACCTGAGCTGCTCCCTCGACTAGGCCTTTCTGCCTTCACTTTAGATTTGCCGAGCTTAACTTTGAACAAAACTGCCTAATGTGTCGCCTCCACTTCTCGTGTTTTTGTTTTTTTTTTTTTTTCTTTTTCCACCCGGAATACTTAATTGGGGGTAATACTTAAACGACCTTGTGGCTACGTCGAATAAGAAAACCTTTTTAACACTTTTTTTTTTTTTTTTTTTTTTTTTCTCTTTTACACTTTGAAGTATTTATGTATCTTTTTTTTTTTTTTTAATTTTGAAAAACTTATAATGGTGAAGAGAGCTTCTTTTGCTTGTTATGTGTTTCTTTGGTTGGCTGCGGTTTTGCTCGCCTTGACTTTGACTGTGTAAGGCCGGCTTCTCTTTTATGGCGTGGTTTTTCGAAATTTGTGAAATTTGTAATTTGCAAGATTTTACAATTTGTAAACATTTACAATTTGTGAGTTTTTGAAGTTTGAAAAGTTTTACATTTGAAAAGTTTTTTTTAAAAATTTTTACATTTGTTTTGTGTAAGTTGGTGTAAGATTGTGTTTTTCTTTTGAAGAAATAAATGTTTATTTTGTTTTATTTTTTTTCATTGAAATATATTTTGTTGAAATAAAAATAATTCATTTTTAAATTATTTTTTAATTTAAATTTATCAAATTTGAAACCAGAAATCGGGGGGCCATTTTGGGTAGTTTTTTTTTCGACATACCAATAAAGAAGGGGCCAAAGATACATCTGCGTACACATGCTCAACAGCTAGCTGAAGAACACATACATCTGCAAAGGAAGAAGGGGCCATTTCAGCCGATTTTTCTCCACGGAGACACACATTTAGAGTTCTCCTGAGCTCCTGAGGCCAGCATACCGGTGATCGATGCATGGCTAGCTAAAATGCTATCATAGGGCCAGGCAAAAAAAAAAAAAAAAAAAAAGACGTACAGTTCAAGGAAGCACCGCCCAAAGACGTACATCCCACAAATAAATACCCCAAGGAAGTACACCCCAGAGACACATATAGCTAGAAACAGCTCAACTGTACAGGCGTACTTATTCTATAGAGCCACGCCTGTGCACCTACATATTTATGCTCCACGCATGTACGTACTGATTAAGCCCCGTTCAGTAGTAGCTATATGGTACCACGTGCACTTATCAATAGAGGATCACGCAGCTTCGCGTTCCATTGCACTCTCAACGAAATTCCTTCTTCCATTCTCTTGAAAAAACTGGCCCCCTCCCTGCATGCCCCCAGTGTGTTATGTTTATCCGTCGAGCTGCATTTTGGAGAGTTCAAAAAATATATATTTTTTGCCGGTTCCGGGTTACATGGGAAGTGTTCACATGATAACATCACATGCAGAAAGGTGTTGAGGTGCTACATCGCTGAAAAAGAACGGGGCCCACATATGGAGGCATTATATCAGTGTTAGAAGGATCAAATGAACACCCTCGTGTGCTCTCCTTCGACGTTTCACTTTGCCGGAAAAATCCCTCCCTCTTCTTTTGAGCAGCTCTGCTGAGGGGAACCCCGCTGAGGAGCCACTTTTTCGAACCTCTAACATTGCCACCCTTTAGCCTGTGCATGCGTGTACGCACAATATTTACGTGTGGGTTTACATTTCCCCATGGGCATACTACCTTAGGTGCTTCTAAATGCGAATAGTTATATGCCGTCGCCTCGCGCCTATCCAACAGAGGAGTGAGAGGAGTGCGCCTTTAGAAGAGGCGAATCGTACCTGCGGAAGAAGGATCCCCACAGGGATTATCCCCTCAGGAAATTCACCCTCCTAGAGGTTTCTTGTGTACACATAGGGTGCCAACCGATAACTGCACAAAGCGATAACCGCACAAAGCGAAAACCGCGCAAACCAATAATCGCGCAAACCAATAATCGCGCAAACTGCCCACCCATATAGGGGCCCACCTGTATACGCGCCCACCTGTATACGCGCCCACCTGTATACGCGCCCACCTGTATACGCGCCCACCTGTATACGCGCCCACCGCGAAGAAGCCCCCTGCACGTAAATGAAAAAGTAGCGAGTAGATAGAATGAAAGAGAAAACGGACGATGGAAACCTATTTTATGATAATGAAGAGTACGAAAAAATTAAGAAAAAAACTTTGTTCAAAATTCTCCTCTCTGTGTTTATCAAGACGTTATTTGAATCCTTCCTACAGCCACTGCTCCCATTTTATATATTAAATTATTACGACATACAAGTGAAGGAGTTGGGTATTTTATTAAGTTTCTATTCGCTAGCCCAATGTGTAATGTGTTTAGTTATAGGATTATTTTCTTCTATTAATAAGAAGCATTTACTTGTATTTTTAATTCTCTTAAATCTGATTGGTATGTACCTATTTTACGTAAAGTTGAATTTCTCTTTATTAATTATTAACAGAATTATATGTGGCAGTAGCTCAGTGTTCATTGTTGTAGTTAATGCCATGATCAACGACCTTGTTGATACAGATGTGTGCATCTATTACACCTATATAAATATATTTAATGCAATTGGAATAATCCTCGGTCCATTATTATCTTCCCTCTTCTTAACCATATTCAATTTCCAAATTATTTTAAATTTTAACACACTTGGATTGATTGCCTCCCTTCTGATCGTGCTGACCATTTCAAGTGAGTTGCTAGCACAAAATCAGGACAACATAAAAAAAGCTATCATCGAAGATGCTAATTTGATCACCCTCAATGTTGACACTCATGGGGAGAAAAAAAAAAAAAAAAATGTGCAAAAAAATATATCAAACAAGGACGGAAAAAATGACGCATACTTGAATGATCTGGCTGAGGAAGAATTTATAAATAATCGTGCACAGAGTGGGAGTTACAAACATGAAGTCTTCAGCTACAGAAGGGGAGCCAATTCTGCGAGTGGAAAATTGGGAGGTGGAAATTCTGTAGATGAATATTCTATAAATAGCTACCTTCTGAATAAAAAAAAAAAAAAACACACAGACCCAAATTACAAGAAGAAACTTTTCCATTACGATAATGATGAATTTTCTGAATTATCATATCAGCAATTTTTGAAGAGACGGGACTACTTTTACATCACCAGGCTCAGTCTCTACCTGAAGGAAAAAATGCGAGCGCTTTCTAACGCTACACTTTCTTACAAGTTAAAATGCCTCCTATCTATTTGCATGTTCAGGTTTACATCAGCCTTTTCCTCTAATTTGATGAGCAACATTTTTTTTGTATTCTACAACGACAACGTTTCATCCGGTTAGTCAGACCACCACTGTGTTTTCTATTCGCGCTGGAAGCACGACAGGGCAAGCGCGATATGGGAACACACATGTACACTTTGACCATGGTGTGTATTTATTCCCTCTCCATTCCCTTATTTTTTTAACAGATAACAAGCAGATACAAATCAGCGTCTTTGTCTCCCTAAGCGGAATTATCATGATCTTCTATCAGTACTTTTCCTTTTCATATATTTTGAAAACCTTTGGATACAATGGTACGAAGGGAGAGCTTTTTCCTTAATCAGGATGATAAATTGGGGAGGGAAATTTTTTTCACGCGAATCAAGCACAAGGGTTACATGGCCCCTACACCTGATCCATCTCACCATCCTTTCCTTTTCCGCATTTTTACAGGCACGGCAATTATAGGATTGCTGATACAGAGCACAGGAATTCTGCTAACATACCATAGCATAAAATATTATAACATAATTTTTCAATACATCAGCATTTGCTTCATCCATTCGTGCTCCTATGCATACATAGAGCCCATCATACCAACCATTATATCTTTATTTTTTTCCAAAAGGGATCAGCTGTTTTCCCAAAGCATCGTTTCCTTCTTCAGATATTTATCTCTCACTATTTCGCCCATCATTTATAGCTACTACTACATCGAAAATCAGCTTTCCCCTTTTTTCATTTCTTCCTGCGTGTCTATCATATCCATTTTTTTTGTGCATCTCTCCTTTAAGTACCACAAGAGGATGAATACTTCCCTTTTGTCTAATTAGGTCGCCTCGCCATGGAGCCATGAGCGGTGTTCCCACGCGACGCTGTTACGCGGTCTTTTTGCAATGCATTTTACGTTTTTTTTTTTTTTTTTTTCATATACTTTGCTTCGTTTATCATTTGTTCCCTTCGGGGAGTGCCAAGCTGGCACCCCAAAGAAACCCCCCCTTTTTTTTTTTTTTTTTTTTTTTTGTGCGTTTACGCTTGCGAAGGTAGCAATTTGACGCACAAGAATATGTCTGCACAAATGCACGCATAAAAAAAAAAAAAAAAAAAACTACTCATCAACAACGTAAAACATGTTTTGTTTCTTCTAAATTGTGCACATGCACCAACAGAAGTTAACCCCAATTAATTCCCCATAAAAAAAATTTCTTTATCCTGTTTAACCCATTTGTCCTATCCCCACGTATTTTACACCCCGCCGCGAGATATTTTGCGCTCTTCAGTCTTCCCCCCATTTTATGGTTACAACGTACGGCACATTTTAAATTATATAACGTTACTAGTGTTGGCACATCTATGACAGCACAACCGGTGTTAGAAACTTCGCAATATATATCACCTGGTTGATCGAAAAAATGGAACATTAACTAATCGTAACGAAACAAAAAGACACCGCGCGCATACCCATTTTGACAACGTTCCCATCTCCCATGCGAAACACGCCTCGCAAAGGTTGGTGGCCCCTTTTTAAATTTTCTCCCGTGCACATATAAGCATATACTTCATGCAAAAAATTACTTGCTCCTTGTTTAACCCTGTTCGCCGTCGCATACGTGTGTGTATATCCCATTGTCGATTAATTCTTTTCTTTTTTCTTACTCCTTTTTTGTTACTTTTTTTTTTTTTTTTTTTATCCATTTTTTGTTATGCCTTTTTTGATGTTTTGTGTATTTTCAATTTTCTCCCACCACATGCTACCTTTTCGAATTCCTGGTGCGATTGCAACATTTTCTTTCCGCAGCTACATGTTGCCAAAACTCCTCGTGCCATGCCTCGGACACCTCCTAATTGAAGAATCTGAAGAAAGACAACCATCTCACAGTGTCCATTTTTACGGAGCTAAACGGAAAAATTTACTCCCCATATATCCATGACCATACATACCCTGATATATTCACTGAAATATACATATGTAGGTGGAGCCTGGTGATGTGTGCGCAATCTCCTTCCTGTCAATTGAGAAATTCACAGTCGTTGTAGAGAAAAACCTTGATACAATTACTTTGTAGAGAACACAAAAAAATTAAGACAGCAAAATGCACTTCGAAATTAACGACCTTAATAGAGAATGTCAGAAAAATTATTCTAGTATGACTAGCCAGGAGAGACTTAACTTGAGGAGGCGAATTATACAAGATGCCCTAACTTTTGCGTACAACTTCTCCTATTCCAATTTTTCCAGTTATCAGTATTTCTCCCCTATGTATGCTAGCAACACGGTGAGTTCCAATAAAAAACAGAAAAAAAAAAAAAAAAAAAAAAAAAAAGAAGCATACAAAGGGGAATAAAAACAACACCGTGATTATGATTCTCGATATCCAAAGTAGACATTACATTTATTTTAAATGGTGAGATTTTGCCTAACCTGGCTCGAACCCATCTGATTCCACCACCTCATTCCTAAGGAGGAACTGAAAAACCTGGAAAATTTCGTCAAGGAAATAAAGCTGGACAATCGCAGAAAAGAAGAAATGATCAATCTGGCTAGACAAAAGATTCCCCTCTATTATTTCCCTTTCAGTAACAGTTAGGCAAAGAAGTAATTTACCATGCTGGGCTGCTTACTTAGCCGCCTAGTTATAGATAGTGGCAGTCGTTCATAAAGGAACCCATACTCGCCTGCACACTGATTGCACCCTCCACCTATCATCCTATTGCTACCCCCGTGTACCCTTCCCCACCAAGTGTACAGCGAAGGAGAGCTCAAGTACTTCGAGAATTGCGTCGTTCCCTATGTGAACAAGCAAGAAGAAGTTAAGCAAATGCATAAGTATCTCTCCAATGCGTATCAAAATTACCTTATTTACAACGTAAGATGAAAATATCACCATATCGGTGAGCATACTTGACTAAATGGTGACACCCCAATGTGGACTATCCCACGTCAGATCGTTCCTTTATTCCCACATAACGTTAAGGTATGCATATAATCACCCATTTTCCACTCTTTTCCTCCTCACCCCCAAGAATATTTACAAATTGTGGGCAGAGGAGCTGGAATCTTTAAACAACTTGATCCTTTTTGATGCGTATAGGAACAAAGTTAAGGTACAGTAATAAGAAGTTCCAATTTGTACTGTGACATAAACACAGGTGTCGTTGCCTGCGCTTGTACGATTCATACGAACACATGCGCAAACACGCCAACGCAAAAGGGCGAATGCAAATACTTACATACGTTCACGTTCACGTTCACATTCACGTTCACGTTCACATTCACGTTCACATTCACGTTCACATTCACGTTCACATTCACGTATGTAGAAAGCCAAATGGGTACGCAAAATATCTCCCCATCCCAACCTTCAGGACCAAGGAGATCCAGTACAAGAAGAAAAACAGGAAAAAATACACATAAACAAAATTGAAAAAATCAAGAGGAGGATTCGAATGCACATCTACAAAGATGCCCAAGTGACAAATGTGAGACGCGTGAAGGGGAAAACGGCCTTCGCGCAGGCGCGTTCGCGCGCAAGAAAGCATACAAACATATATATATACATATATATATACATATACATATATACAAATATACATATACATATACATATATACATATATACATATACATATACATATATACATATATGTGTATACACATCCACGCATCGATGAATTCACTCACCCATGCGTGGCGAAATCGCTCGCTCCCTACCCAACCCTTCCTAAAGGAATCTGCACAGAACTCACAAGAATGGACTACACAAGCTGAAGGAACAAAAAAGGAAAATATAAATTTTGACGACTGGCTCTGATTACACCTTGTCTGGTCTTTACCTTACGGATATGCGTCTTTCCCTTTAGGCTGTTACCAAAGGAGGGACAAGCTTTCTGCTTGTTCACAACCTGGCATGGTTGCTCGGGGAAAACAAGGAACAGTTGTAAAGGAGGGGTTGCGGACAGGATTTAGGAAAAGAACTACCTGATGTAGAAGAGCTGGCCGCAAGGTTACTGAGTCCAGGTGCCATCGAGCACACGCCTGGCCGCAAAAGTAGGAAATGTTGCCAAACTCAAATGTTAAAAGAAAACATTGAATAGATTCACACAGTTATCGCTAGACGAAAATATGTTCAAACAGGTGGAACAAATAAAACTGGTGTGCTTCATTTTCTCCATGTTTGTCAACTGAATTTTATTCATCTTTTTTATAAACGCTTTCTCTTCCTGTGTCTCCTTATTGCCTGAGCATATATGACAGGCAAAAAAATTTTTATGCGTGTTTGCGCACTTCTTCATATAATTAGCGGCGTGATCTTGTTCAATATCGCTGTAGGTGCATAACTTTTCTGGCATAAATTCTATGTCGCCATTTTTTTCTCCATCTTGCCTATTCACATTAGTGAGGTTGTAGCCATCTTGATTCTTTCCTCCATTGTGATGTTGCATGGGAGTTATCAAATTGTCCATTTTTGCTACATTACACATGCTCTCCATGTTTGCCAGCTTCGGCACGTTCGTCAAATTGGCTATGCTTACCAAATTGCTCGTGGTGTTGTTAATTATGGATGATGTGTTATTCTTCGAATCCAGAGAAGACAGCATTTCATTTATGGTTCCATAGACAATATTCCCATCAAAGGATGTGTTGCGTAAATAGGCAATATTTTTATAAAAGCAGTAAATGTATATTTCTTTATTTAGCAGATCCCTCAATGGTTTTATCAAATTTATATTCTTATATCTGTTGTCTATATATGCTGTGCATATGGGTAGATTTATTCCATTACCAAATATGGTATACAAAAATGATTTGTTGGAGATGTTATTTGCGTTATTTCCAAACAGAACGTAATTGATGTTCTCGTCCATACTGTACTTTAAAATAGCATTGTATATAATTAGCTCGTTTATGTAATTTAAGTAATAATTTTTTTTTTCCTTTTTCACCAATTCATAGTGCTCTAGAAATTCGCTCTTACAATGATCATTCACAAAATAATTGCTTTTTAACACTGTAAAGTGTACTTTGTTTATTTTTTTCTTAAACACACCGTTAACGAACAGTATCTTATCATATCCATTTGCAGGAGACGATTCGTCATGTTTGTGGCTGTGTTGGGTTCCCTCCCCGTGTTCTTCAGATTGCTTGTCCGTGTGGCACGTGTGCTCCTGGTATACGGATCTGTCCACCGCCTCATCGTTGCATTCCCTCTTCAAATCGCCGCTTTCCTCGAAACAGCGAAACATGTCCTCGATATATTTTATCAAGCTAAGAATATAATTTTCATCTTCAAAAATGTCTACGAATATTATTTCGCTAAAAACACAAAATTCATTCGTCAGCAACAAATCATTTTTCCTATTTTTGACGTTTTTCAAATATTTTACAAACAGATAGAGTAAAAAAGAGGAACAAATTTCCCCGGAAAACGCGATAGCTGTTTTTTTCTTTTCCGGCTGTGTCCTCATTGTGGTGATATATTTTCCCTTCCTTCCTGTCCCTTCCGAGCACATTTCTTCGTTCAGATCCTTGCAAGAGCTTCTTTCCGCAAAGTGTCCATTTTTACAGGGGGCATATTCTCCTTGTGCAACCGATTTATTGCACTTTTTTTTCTGTATATCCTCCCTTTTATCATTTTTCTGTACAAGCTGTCCTGGAAGTTGAAAATTATGACCCCCCTTGTTTTTAAACAGACATTTTTCCCTTAACGTATTCTTAAATGTATATTCGACCAGTTGTAAAAAGCAATCCTTGCACGATTTTTCCCTTGTGCAAACTACAGCATGTTTCTTCTTGCACTTATAGCACAGTACAGCATTGGCCTTCATTTTGTTCCATGTGAATGTTTTTCCAACAATTATTCCTCAGCAAGGATCGTAAAAAATGTCGCCATTAATCTTATCTTCACAATAGAGCGCGCTATTCTTGGTTATACCACCACTAATCATGCTTTTAAAAAAAAAAATCACAAAAATGTTTTACTGCATATTTTGTTTAGAGAAATTTTGTGATAAGTTTTCTGTACAAATGACTAGCTATTGTGTTTTTTTTTTTTTTTTTTTTTTTTTTTTCTCTTTCTCAATGTGCTTTAAAAGAAGAAAAAATATATATATATAACGTTCTGTTGTATATTTTATGCAAGAACACAATCTGCAATGACAACTGTGATGAAATTATTTTAACTTTTGTAAATCGTTTTTCTCATATCTATAAATGTATGATGATGTTATTTGGTTTAAAAAAAGAAAAGGGGGGGGATATATTTTCTCATTTGTCATTTTTATATAAGCAGAAGTTGTACATTCTCAATCACGGATTTTGTATGAAATGTTCATATTTTTCCCGTGTAACACCGTTGCAGGTACCTGTTTTCAATTTCTCCTACGACATAGTTGTATGAGCAAAATTAGGGACATGCCATTTTGACTTTAGAGAGGAAGGAATAAAATACAGTGACCAAATGTGGCCTATGAGGAGATGCATAAAAGCTTTTGAGCACAACCAGGAACGCCTTCCCTTCATGTATCCCTATTCATATAATTATATCCATATGGAGGCGTAAACAATATGTATATGAATGTGGCGCACATCCTTACACAAATTCAGGTCTCGCCTATCCCTCATACAACCACTTTTTTTTGTGAATGCCAAATTGATAAAATTTCCCTAAGTTAAGATAGAGTTCATGTATCACTCCGTTTCTATCCTTTTAATAGAGTAAAACGAATATAAATTGCCGAATGTGGCAAATTAGGCAATAACAGTGTGCACGCGAGTGTTTTCTTATACATTTGCATACACATATGTACGCTTATACTGTGTGGTGTATACTGGCAATTACGCTGTTATAACACCCTGGACAGAAGCAAGAAGAAATATATATGGTGAAATATGCCATTTTAAGAATGTCTATAAGTAATTTCTGCTCAAATTATTAAACTATTAAAAGAAGGGAGGAAAAGTTGTGGGAAAGTAGTCCCCCACCTCCCCCAATTATAATTGGCATATGTACGAGCGATATACGTATGTCATATGTACATGCGTGTAATATGTACATAAGAAATGGTGCATGTGGTACATGTAGATGTGGTACATGTGTTGGTGGCACTTTTATATTCGCGCACATCCAATATACACACGTACGTACACATGTTTTCCATCTTCCTGCAAAGGCGGCCACCTTGTCAATTGGGGAGAACAAAAATATTTTAATATTTTTTCATCTATTTTCAAATTCTTTTGTTATTTTTAATTTTTAAATTTAGTTATTTTTTGTTACATATATATATATATATATATATTTTTTTTTTTTTTTTTTTTTTTGCTTCTGTGGTATACATGTAGAATATTATAAAGGTTCAAATGGTAACATAAAAAAATAAAAGACAGAACAACTATTTTCAGAGAAAAAAAAAATACATATAGATACAATACATATGGAACAAGTGTTTTATACATATGTATATATTATGTATATGTGCGTATACGTGTGTTTATGTATGCATGTACATATATTATATATAATTTTTATAATACAATAGGATAAAACATAAAATACACAAATGAGTATTTAAAAACAGCGCGATATGATTTAAAGAAATATGGTGATACATTATTTACATCCTCATTTATAAAAATGTTGAATATTAGGCTATGAGCCGTTGAAATATTCCTTCTTTTGTAATCCCTCTCTTCTTTAATTTAAAAAAAGAATACATGTATGTTGATATGTATATTAATATACACATTGCTGCACGCGTTCCGAAGCATACCCCATGTTAATCGAATGCCTCGTCGTCACTGTCCTTCTTTGCGTGCGAATCACCCTCCTTTTTAGAGTCTCCGCCCATGTCCTCGTCGTCCTCATCCTCATCGTCTTCATCCTCGTCCTCATCCTCATCATCTTCGTCATCTTCATCGTCATCCTCATCATCATCATCTTCATCCATATCCTCAAAATCCTCATCGTCGTCATCATCGTCATCATCATCGTCCTCATCATCATCCTCATCGTCGTCGTCGTCTTCCTCGTCGTCCTCATCGTCTTCATCTTCGTCATCATCATCATCGTCGTCGTCGTCATCGTCCTCATCATCATCATCCTCATCGTCGTCGTCATCATCGTCGTCATCGTCGTCATCATCGTCATCATCATCCTCGTCATCATCGTCATCATCATCCTCATCATCGTCGTCTTCATTTTCACTCGTGTCGACTCCAAATTTTTTTAAATTTTCATCATCATTTCCTTCATCTTCTTCCTCTTCCTCATTAATTTTATCGATGTCATTTTCTTTGTTCTTTTTTTCTTTTTTCTTTCTTTTATCCTTTTTCAGTGATTCACCCTTCTTGTCCCCAGTTACATTATCCAGACTTTCCTCGACGTCTTCAACAGTTTCAGCTGGGTTACCTTTTTTGCTAACCATGGTTTTCTTTTCTTTTTTATCGTCAGTAGTATTCAAAGCTCTTTTTTTGGGTGGTGAATCCACCATTTTACATTATAAAAACAAAGTACACTACGGGTACTTGTTTGGGCCAGCTCGAGGGGGATTACAGGATGTTGATGCGGGGGATTGAAGGAACTTTGCAAAAATACCTATTTTCAATCTTACATATATATATATATATAAATGTATACCTTTATCCTTATAACTGTACGTGCTTGTTACTTATATTCGCATGTATATACTTTCCCGTACGTATTTATACATACAGCTTCATATACATAAAAAGTATCTACTGTACATGTATATCTCCTTTTGCTTTATTCTTTTTTGTTGGCACAATTTTCTGTTATTTCTTTAAAAATGAAAGAAAGAAAAAGAAGAAAAAACCAAAGTATATAAAATATATGCGCAATAATTTAACAGTTTTAAAGGTTAAAAAATTAAAATCAAATGAAACTCGTAGAAGTAAACAATTATAAAAAAAAATAATAATAAATATAAAAAATATATAAAAGTGAAAAGGAAAAAAAAAAAAAAAAAAAAAAAAAAAAAAAAAAAGCTAACAAAAGAGATATTTAAAAAAATAAATAAAATTAAATAAAAAAAAAAAATGAGAGTGAATAAAAAAATATATTGCTACCAATTTTCAATATGGTACACTCAGGGTTCATAAAAACAATATATATATATAAATATATAGCATGCGAAACTTTTTTTTTTTATTTTATTTT
The DNA here is from genome assembly GCF_000006355.2 of Plasmodium knowlesi strain H. Classification (NCBI taxonomy): domain Eukaryota; phylum Apicomplexa; class Aconoidasida; order Haemosporida; family Plasmodiidae; genus Plasmodium; species Plasmodium knowlesi. Next base: position 1,825,543 of record NC_011913.2, on the reverse strand, counting down.
TTAGTTATCAATTTTTTTTAGTATTGTAAAATTGCTTATTTATTTTAAGCGAAAAAACGTACATTTGTAAAACGAAGATTATCTGCAATCGAATGGGGGGAAAGTAAATGGGAAAGCTCCTTTACCACAAAATATATGCGCATTATACGCAGTATGCATAAATTATATACATATAATATTTTTTCACATATTATCTTTTCAATACATATGTTTTTATATATAAATGTTCACGTATGCGTAGTGCATATGAACAGTGCGGCTTACGGGGGATGTATATTTACTCCTTCGCCCCAGAGCGTACTTAAAATAATAATATATGTATATATAATGCAGTTTTTGTATATTTATTACGTGCAAAATATGTACATAAGTTATAAGTGCGTAACTTTTGTGCATATAGCTTTGTTTTTATAATACATTGGGCCGTGGATTATTTTTCATATAAAAGGAAAAGCGCAATTCTGCCAATAGAAGGAAGAAGGGGGGTATTCACCATTTATATGCTTACGCGTATAAAAATATATGCACTACATATTATTTATTATGTATAACGCCTCTGCCAGGAGATAACTGCGATGAGAGCCAATGTGAGAGTGGGAAAGTGCGATTCATTCATATTATATATATTATACAAAAAATATCATTCCTACTTACTGCGTTGCTACTTTCCTCAATTGCGTACAAAATTTAATGCCGTTACGCATCCAGTGTGCTTCCGCCATAAGCAAAAAAAAAAAAAATAAAACGCCTTTTTTTTTTTTTTTTTTTTTTTTTACAAAACCAGCTTTTTTTTCGAGCAGATTTTTTATGCAGAGCTGCTGTCGACGAAATTTTCGGCATGCATGCCACATATGATAAGAAGGAAAAAAAAAGTCCATTCCATTATATGCTACGCCTACATACAAATATTTACCAATGCTTCCAGTACGTATAAATCAGTATATAAAAAATTACTCTGTTATTCCTCCCCTCATAATTTAAAAAAGTAGCGCTTCTTTTTGCTCACGAAAAGTACACGCTTTTTCTTATGTAATGATGATGGTACATATGGTTTATTATATATATATATATATATTTATGTAATTACTTCTCTATCCTGCTCAGCACATATTTTCTTATACGTACTCATGAACATACATCTGTGCAGTTATATTTGCAAATAATAATTACGTGAATATACGAATGGACCATTCTGTCCTGTTCGGAGCGGCTGTAAAAAATATGAAGCAAAAAAATTTGCGATGTTTTGTGCCGGTAATACTTACGTTCTTGCGAAACAAAATATATGATAAACAGTACGCAGATGGGTTAAACACACATCTTTTGTTAGTTATATAAAGTATGGGTGCATGTGCTCATTTATGGTACCCCCACCACTACTATCCACACCCCTTTTTCTTTATAAATGATGAAAAAACGGGCAAAAGGGGCTGCTGAAAGGTCTGATAGATGTATGCTGGTACTGCGTATTCCTCCATTATACGTACATATATATGTACGCGTTCGCTTACTTAACAATGCATTCCTCTGTGCGGCAAATTGCATGTGCGTTCATACCATGGAATCACCATGATCCGTTGACTTTCAACTTCTTTAAAGAGGAGAAAAAGGCTGCTGGTTCGAAACGCCCTGAACTTATATGTTCAAGTGTCTCGCGTAAAACAATTACCGAAAGGAAGAGCTCTTCCTCCCCCCTCCCCCCCTACAGGAATGATAACAAAACACAGTTACATGTGCGTACACATTTGAATGTACATATTTGCATCCATAGATGAGGCAAACTTGGTCCAGCGAATACAAAATATGCAGAGTTAAAGAAAAAAAAAAAAAAAAAAAAAAAGGAATTTCAAAACAATATCTTGTCTTTCTCCTTGTTCACCATTTCGACATGTGCGGCTTATTCACTACTTCATGCACGGAGTTCTTAATCTCAACATAAATCCATCAACCTATGTAAGGTCTTAACGTGCAAGCCAACCCTGCACTTACTTTGTACATAACTTTAATTCTTATATATATGGCGATATAAAAAAAAAATTCGTATGGCAACAAATTTAGGATTATACAAAGTTCGTTTAAAAAAATGGGTAACTTTGTTTAACTAGTTTGGCTGGAACTTTTGTTGGGTCCCTTTTGGAACATCTTTGTGACCCCTTTGCGAGTACTTTTGCGCCATCTTATCGCATAGTATAACGCCATTTTAATGTTCACAATATTTCGAGCGCACATCCTTAGCACAAGAAAAAGCTTACATTAATGGTTAGCGGACACAGGCAACCTTTCTCCAATGCAACTCATTCTTGCTATTGCGAAGTGTGTACAATGGTGCTACTGGTGATGAGTGTCTTCGCCGCGTTGGTTAGCTTATAAGGGGCGTTTTCTTCTATTTATTATAACGAGTTTACAATTTACGGGGAGGAAATGCTAATATGTGTAAATTGCGCTTCCATCTTATTGCACTAAATTTTTATTTTTTTGGGTCTTTTTTTTTTTTTTTTTTTTTTTTTTTTTCTTAAATTTTCGCACACATTGTTCCGTTTGCTGTGCGTATAAGCAAGTTCTGTTTCATTTCCACATATGGACTCGGTTTCACGAGACGTTCGAAAAATGATGCGCAAAAATATCATTGGGGGGCATGTTATGCTCAATATATTGCAAAAAGAACTCACCATGTGAGGAGGCACGTGAAGAAGATAACATAACTTGTTGCATAAAAATAGGACACCTTGGCCAATGTGCATAAGTCTTTGCCTATTTACGCTTATACACATATACAACAGCAGAGGCACACACAAGGGCGCGCCGACGCAATGTACCACATTTACCTTCTCCCTTTAACGCTTTTAATAATTAAGCAATATATGCTGTATTTCTTACAGGGGGAACGCACATATGCAATTATTAAGAGCAATGTCCTACGTTGCATGCGTCTCTTTTTTGTTCGGAACATTAAAAAAAAAAAAAAAAAAAAAAAAACGCATGTGGAAGTCTACCGAGGTGCATAGATCACGATAGGGTTTCTATAATAATCGCCTTTGGACTGATGTAATGATGCACAAGTGCCTTAACGATGTTCCAGTTTTTGCGTAGGGGAAACACAAATAAATGCTACGATTATGGCTTCTTTTTTTTTTCTGTTTTACCATCTATACAATCCAAGTAACGAATTAGAAAAAGCACATTTGTAAAATGACCCCTTTCACACCCCAAGAACGTGCATGTGTTTTTCCTTCTTTATTGATAGCTATAGCGAAATGGAATGATAAACAAAAATAGGATGGTGAAGCAAACGGGAGGCATAATCGCGCATCCCTTGGTTCACACGCACACACCTTTGCATAAATCTGACAGGTCCAATAGATGTAACCTTCATTTTAATCTCCACCAATGATTTAGTTAGCTGTGCCTTTTTTTTTTTCTGGCCCACATTTCGATACGCCCTTCTCATATCAAATAAACGGCAAATGGTATATGTGCAAACACCCCCCCAAATGGGACTTAACGCGCGGGAAAGAAAAATTAAAGTAACATTTCTTTCCACCAATCGTTATTAGTCGTTGTAAAATTATCCGTTCCTTTTTATAACGGAACCCCCCCTCCGGGTAATATTCCAAGACTCCTTTTTTGCACTTCACGTGAATGTAAAGAATGATGATGACCCGCTTATTTAGCTAACTGCAGGATTCGCGTTCACGTATATATAAATATAATGCCAATGGAACAAACGCATAAAGGCCGCATTATGAACATCAATTATATTACATATAGTATATATTTCTCCGTCGCACTGGTCACTTTTCAGTGATCGTCATGACCACTGCATAAATACTATTATAGAGGCATACAAACCCGCGATTTTTTCAATTTTTTTTAAAATATAGCAATTTCTTTAAGCCATAAATGTAACTTTATTAGCATAAGAAATAGTGCATATGCATAGGCGCATATTGCTATATATATAAATGTATGTGGTATTGAAATATGGGGCTCCAAAAAAGTGACGCAAAATGGGTCATTTTCCTTGTAGGCATATATATATGCATATAACATATGCGGTAATGTATCCCCCCCAGGTGGTGCTCAATAACTTCTTTGCGCATATATGCGCGAACTTTTACATTTTTCGTGGTGCAAAGAATTACACTGAACTGGCATATAACACCAGGTGCTCTTTCCTCTCTGGCGATTAAATATAAGGGCTTTTTAAACTTGTTTATTTTTTTTTTGAGGGACGGCCTATTTTTCCACATTTTGACGTTTTTTTTTTTTTTTTTTTTTTCCTTTTCTTATTTCCTTTTTAAACCTCGAGAACAATTTTTCTTCTTTTCCTACGCACAATTCGCGATGGGAAATCTTTATGCACTATACAAAAATTCAAACTTCTTTTAAGGGTTTATATTTTACAGTATTTTTCCTCTGCGCAGACTTTTCTTCACCCTTTGCGAAAAATATAAACGCCGTAAAATGAGTTTCCCCCATACGCATATATTCATTTTTACATACAATAAAAAAGCGGCCAAAAATATTATACAAATGTATGAAGGAGCAGAAATAAAATATTTATAATACATATTTATATACATACATGTTTTTCTTTATGCGCTTACCTACGCGACACGTAGTTTTTTCCTTGGGCTTTCACCACCGAATTGAAAATTTATTTTATTTTATTTTTTTTTCCTCCTAATTTGTAAATTTCATATTTTATGAACTCCACAATTTTTTTTTTTTTTTTTTTCCCTTTTCATTTTTTATAAATTCAACCAAAAACAGATGCAATTGCAAAATAAAACTCCACTCTGTTTTTATTTTCCTGCATAGAACATTTGATAATTCTTTGAACAGAAAGTTTACTCAAGCGATTGCTTTATTTAAAAAAAAAAAAAAAAAAAGTTTCGTATAAATTACGAATTTGAAACCTTGTTTTTGCCATAACTCTTTAAGTGTTTTCTTCCTTTTAACGTGCGTTTACACAATGAGGTAAGGCCATAGTAATAAATGGCGCACAGAATTTATGTGTTCTTGTTGCGAACTTCCCCCGCAGGAAGAATTGCTGTGGGGGCATATACAGGGAGGCAACACCCATCCCGGCCTACTTAAATATTTATATATGTATATCTTTAAGTTGTTGTACGTTCCCTATTGTATGCGCTTCATTATACTTGTGGCGTTTTTTTTACGCGAAGAGGATAACCCCTATTGGGGGGGGGCGAGAAAAAAAATGCGGTGCTGCATTAGCTCGTCAAATGAACAAGTATCACGTATACATATGTAGCACACTATATGCAGGACTGCCATTATATGTTGCAAACGCGTCATTTCATCTTCTTCGTACCGATTTACTGAGCCTCCATTTTCTTTGGAGGATCATATACTTCATGTGAACGTTTCTCATTTGTTATGCTTTTGCTTTCTATTCATCCATATCATTGGAGGGCCCCCGTGGGCAACATAAATTATGCAAATTACATATGTTATGTATGCTATGCATGTTGTGTTCATTTCTATGGTGTGTATGCCCCCGAACCGGTGTACACTACCTGAGCAATTTATTCACTCCACCTGCTTCGATTTCCCCTTTTCCCCCCTTTAGCAAGCTAAATCAAGATCTCCTAAAAAAAGCCATCGCCGACGTGTTCGAAGGCACAAAAACGAAAAAGAGAAAATTCGTTGAGACGATTGAGCTGCAAATAGGTCTGAAGGATTATGACACGCAGAGAGACAAACGTTTTTCAGGAACGGTAAAATTATCAAATGAAGTTAGAAAGAAGCTGAAAGTATGTATATTAGGAGATGCTGTACACGTGGAGGAAGCACAGAAATTAGAATTAGATTATATGGACATAGAAGCGATGAAAAAATTAAATAAAGATAAAACATTGGTTAAGAAGTTGGCGAAAAAGTATGATGCATTTTTAGCAAGTCAGGTTATCTTACCACAAATTCCAAAACTTCTTGGTCCAGGTTTAAACAAGGCAGGAAAGTTTCCTTCTCTAATTACGCACAATGATAAAATAAATGATAAAATCTTAGAATTAAAATCTTCCATAAAATTTCAACTGAAGAAAGTTTTGTGTATGGGTGTTCCTGTTGGTCATGCCAACTTGAAAGAGGAGGAACTCAGATCGAACATTGTGCATGCCATTAACTTTTTGGTTTCTCTTTTGAAAAAAAATTGGCAAAATATTAGGACGCTGCACATTAAGAGCACCATGGGAAAGCCCCAGAGGATTTACGGCTAAGCTGCGGGTATATCGTTAAGGGCTGAATTTTCACATCTCACAACCGTGCTCTCATTTTGTGCTCCTCGTGGATGTGCGCATCGAAAATGTATTCGTCGTGCTTTTCAGTAGAGCTACAGGCGCATACATGTGAAGAATGCCTATCCCATGAATGTAAAAGGAAAACCTTATCATTATTCGTCCAGAATAGTGGGAAGAGTATAGACAAAGTTGGAGAAAGTCAACAATTGTGGTTAAGGGCTTACCGCACAGGGATGAATTCGTAAAAAAAAAAAAAAAAAAAATGTCTTGTGGAGATTAACATAGACGTATACTCTCATATATATATATATTTATTCTTTCATTTATTTATTCTTCTTTTTTTTTTTTTTTCCTGCCTATGAGCTTATTACGCTGTTATCACCTTCTTCCCCTTTTTTCCAAGTAACAATTTTTTTTTTTTTTTTTTTTTTTCTAATACCAATATTTTGAAAAACTTTTCTTCTTTTCCCATTTCGAATTAGAATAAAGAGAAAAAAAAAAAAAAACACTAGAAATTATCTAAGTGGCAAAATATTGGGAGATTTTTAATAAATCGATCATAAGAAAAAAAAAAAAAAAAAAAAAAAAAATTGCAGGATATAGGACACAGAGAAGGAAGAGGAAATCACTGGAAGGCAGACGAATCAGAAATATTAATGCAAGTAACACCAGGAAGGTGCGTCAGATGTTGTTTAGTCCAATAGGGTAAACAAACCAAAATAATAATCCGGCAAAAAAAAAAAAAAAAAAAGATACAATATATATAATTTTGTCTTATGGAAATACTATGTAAGCGCATTTCCACAGGGTCATCCGTTGCATAATAAAATGCGGCAAAAAGGTGTGGTGATTTGTTTCAGCGCGATGTGAATATTTTTTCTCCTCCTCTCTTATGAAATTGTTTACAGTAATACTTCGCCACATTTCCTTCTTCATGTCAATCGGATGGAAATGATTAAATGATTTCAAAAAGGATACACATTGGTTTGGTGGGGTGTGCATGTTTATCCATATTAATATGTTGAAATGGCAACCTACTTTGTTTTATCTGTCATAATAGTTTTTTTTTTTTTTTTCTTACTTTTTTCGTTTAATACATTGGTTACTTCCTCTGCTTCTTTCATGAGTCGTGTAACAAATATTTGGCCCCAAGTCAATGTCTAATAGAGGAGAAAATTTTTTCCCCATAGGCACAACTTTGATAAAGAACATAATTTCACAAGCACAAGATAATGCCTTATCGCCTCACCCCTTGTGACATATTCTGTTGTGCAAAAAAGTGCATAATGGGGACATACCGATTGGATTAAATGAAAATAAAATTGGGAATTTCCCTTTTTAAGAGAAAAGAAAAAAATACCATTGGGGCACTGAAATGATAAAGTGGAAGGATCAAAATAGGCTATTCACTGTGTCGAAAGGACAAGTTTTAATTTCTTTTAAAGGGTTTACAACAATAGTGTTCCGTCCATTGAAAGGTTGTTAAATATACACTTTTTTTTTTTTTTTTTTTTTTTTTTTTTTTTTTTTTGAGTACTTGAAACTGTTGTGTAGATCTACATACTTATAGGAACTTCACACTCATAAATAAATGTAGACATGTTTTTTCCAGAGATGCAAAAGGAAAGTGGGGGCATACACATGAAGGGTAATAAAAAGTGTTTATTAAAAAATTTAATAGAAGAAGCATACGCCTTGTTGTTTCGTATGGTACGTACTCTGTCATTCCAACTCTGCCTTCACTATTTTTTTTTATGTGCGCAATTTTCTCTAAACATTTGAGCACAGATAAGCATATGTGCAAGTCTAAGGGCCGAAATGGTTTCTACATTGCGAAGAAAGCTTTCTGCTTATATTATACATTTGCACTTTTCGCTTAAATGGCAGAGGTCTTCTATTTGTTCTTTTACATGTTACACACGTCCTACCGTCTCAATTTTCACCTTTCCGAATGTTACACATGCATGCGTGGTTATGCATATGTTGCTCGATTTGTAAAAAAAAAAAAATGCACACTGTTCTAAGTGAGTTTGTTCCTTTTTCACATTTCATGAATAGTTGACTAATTAAAAAAAAAGAAATGAGTGAACATACTTTTTTTAATTAAAAATTTTCGTATGCACTTTTTTTTTTTTTTTTTTTTTTTTTTTTTTTTTTTTTTACATGTGGTTATATGTGAACAAATGCGCACTGCCTAAAGCGTTACGCGCATGCTGTGCACACGGATAATAATTTTTTTGGGACTCTTAAAAAGGAGACAAAATGATCAATCATTTGTTTCTTTTTTTTTTTTTATTGTAACTTACTGATTTTTATTTAACCACATGCATGTGCCTATTTTTTTTTGTTGTTGTTCGCAAAAATCTGCGCAGTTTGACTTAGCACAGTATTTGTTCATCCGTCGTTGTTACGTGCCTTGTTCGTTCTGGCATAGACAGGGCACACATATTGAGTCGTTTGCTTGGCGTTAATCCGCCTTCCATTTGTCTTTCTTTCCTTTTGTATATCCTTCTGTCGATGACCTCCCAATGACGTTTTTTTGTGCTCCGTAAATATTTGTCTACCTAATTTGTCACCTCCTCTATTTTATTTTCGTAAAAATGTGTTAATTCAAAATGAGACACGATTGCAAAGTCAAGGTGATCGTTTTGTTTTGTGCGAGAGACTCTTCGGCTTGAGTTCCCGTTCCGTTGTATCTCGTTTTTGGTACGCATGTCTGTGCCGATGTGCGTACCCTTTCTTTGACTCCAATTTGTGCCGCGCTTACTTTCTCACGGATTGTCTTGTTCCTAATCTATTTGTTGCTTCATCTACCGAGTAGGTGCTCACTTCCACCGATTCCTTTTTTCTTTTTTCCCTTTTTTTCTTTTTTTTTTTTTTTTCTTTTTCCTTTTTTCCTTTTTTTTTTCTTTGTTTTCCCCAATGGCACTCACAGACAAGTGGCGAACAGAGTGGGACAGGGAGCTTCGCCTGCTCCCCCAAGTTGAATCCATTGCAGACCACGACCTGCAGATAACCGAAGATATATTTTTCATATGGCAGGTAAAATTAACAAAAGGAAATGACAATTTTTGATACGTTCGTGGGCTTTTTTTCTATGATACGTTTTTTTTTTTTTTTCTAAAAGAAGCTTGATATGTTCTGCTCCTAAGAGTAGTGTGTATGCTCCTTTTTGCGCTATCTTATACGTGTCCTTTCTCCCACTCCAACTTTTCGGCGCAGTTCTTAAAGATGTACCACTCCTCCATGCCGCACGTTCGGAACCTCATCGATTTCATAACAAGTAATAAATGAAACAAAAATGTTGGGCTGCACATTTAAGCAAGGCATCAGTTGGGAGGGTGGCTCTTCTCGACACACCACTATCCCTATTCACTTCCCCATATGATCATCTCTACATTCCAATTATAGTAATACTAGCCATAATAACATCACTACTTCATTTAAACGGTGTAAACATTTTATGTGATGTCCTGCTTCTTCCACCCCCTTTGAAGTTAAAAAACCCGAATCACTCATATGGGGCGAGCACATTGACGACTACATGTTAAGGGGAATAGAAAAAGGGCAAAAATTATTTAATTTGTTTGTATCAGATGGAAAAAGAATACAGCCCAGATATTCCAAGAAGAAATTATGCGATACGTTGCTGTATTTTCGCCTTAAGAATTACATAATTTTGGAGAAAATAAATACTGGGTCCGTTGGACAGGTTCACTTGGCTTTGGACAAAAGCACAGGTTGGTTTCTCCCTTACAGTGTTCATCCCAATTCACACTCGTGGTTTACAAACACAGATAAGCATCCATATATAATTTACTTGCGCAATTATATGCGTATCCACATGCACTGATCCATGATTACGATGTTACCCCCACAGATACCCTCGTGGCGGCCAAGGCCATAGACAAAGCCACCGTACAAGGTGATGAAGAACTCTTTCAAAAATTGAAGGAGGAGATCAGCATTTCCTGCAGAATGAACCATCCATGTGTTGTAAAAACAACCAACGTCCTTGAGACGAGGGATAAAATTATTCAAATTATGGAGTACTGTGATGGAGGGGACCTCATATCCTACGTTAGAAATGTAAGCTTCACAGGGATTCCCAAACGAATATATGAGCATACATATTTGCACATATATTTACATGAGCGATTTTATTCGTGCGGTTAACAGATTTTCATCAGTCATCACTCCAATTGTATGCATGGTTGTGCCCCTCTTCCCACGACCGCAGAAGCTTCACCTAGAGGAAATCAGCGCGCAGTACTTCTTTCGAAAAATCGTCCAAGGTCTCCAGTACATGCACCGAAACAACGTATCCCACAGAGACTTAAAGCCAGAAAATATCTTCTTATGCAAAAGACAACTAAATCAAAGAGAAAAAACGTTAATACGAATAGGGAAGTTACCATCATGCTCCGAATACGAATTGAAGATAGGGGACTTTGGAGCCTGTTGTGTTAATGAAGAAAATAAATTACATCACGACATAGTAGGAACCTTAAGCTATGCTGCACCGGAAGTCTTAGGGTGTAATACAACCTGTGGTTATAGCAGTCAAAAGGCAGATATATGGAGTCTCGGAATTATCCTCTATGCAATGTTATTCGGATTACTCCCTTTTGATAACGAAGGGAAAAATCTTAAAGACGCTTACAACTCAATTATAAAAAATAAAATTGTCTTCCCAAAAAATAGGGTCAATAAAATTTCTATGAATGCTCGAAATTTGCTCTCTGGCATGCTCACCATCAATCCAGAAAATCGCCTATCCCTTGATGAAGTAGTAAACCATGAATGGCTAGCTGATAGGGGGAAAACCAAGTTGGAGGTATCTCATGTGCACAAGAAAATGAATTTCCCCATTTCATCCACCGTCGCTTGTCCAGTTGGCAGTGCTAAAAACGACATGGACTTTGAAACTTTTAAAAAATTGTTTCTAATAAAAAGGGAAAATGGTCCTTCGGTTACAAAGCTTCGTGTACCCGGGGTTGTAGCAAAAGCTGTTCCGAGGGCATCTCAAAATGTTATACCTAGTGGTACGCAAAACACGCTGATAATGAACATAGTTCCAAGCGCTGTGCAAAACGTCGTGTCTGGTATAGTGCCTCATGGAATTTCATGTGCCTCTCCTTTCGGAGCTCCCTTCGCTAATCCATACGAAAGTGTGCCACCCAAGGAAAACGACCACGCAGACGCATCCTTACGTAGCCCTAACGAGAAGGGCCAAGCGTGTCATCTTCAAGGAAGCAACTCGCTCTTGCAGAGGACCGACCCCCACCACCTGAGGCAAAAGCAAAACATAATCCAAAACATAAATAAAAAAATAAACCAAAACGTAAACCAAAAGGTAAGTCAAAGTCATAGTCAGTTTTACCTGTACGACGATAAGGGGGTTTTGAACAGTCGTCTGAACTACCCCAATGGTGAACGCAACAACATGGAGAACCCCATTCACGCACAGGTTCTTTTTGCACAGAAAAAGAACCAAGGGGAAAAATTAGATAGATATTCCTTAAACCGAAAGAGTGAAGAGGGAGTAAAATCCCTTATGGAAAAAAGCCCAAAAGATACAAATGATGGTAACGATAAAATGAATGTGTGCACACAAAAGGGAATTACAAATCACCGCAAGCATGATCAAAATAACTACTACGTGGAGAAAACATATTTCAAAAATAATATTCTAGACAATGCATATGAGGATGAAAAGAATAACAATCAGAGTAGTAGCGTTAACCTATACGATAGTAAGCAACTGCCGTTAGAACATGTAGAAGAAAATAAACTTAAGTTGATGGACCAAGTGAACAAAACCCCCCATTTATGTTCAAAGACAAACAATACATACGATTTGTATTTTAACCAAAACAACATTTACAGAAACCAAAGCAACAATATATTTCTTCTATCATGTAAAGAAAACCTCATAGGGAAAAATAATCTATATAATAATTTGTATCTATTCAAAGGGGCAAACGATTTTAACGTAACCACCAGTGGGAGGTCTACTCTGTTAAGGCATTACGACCAGTATAAGCTTAGTACAAGTAGGGAATACGACACAAGTTGGAAATTCAAATATGCTTCCAACGTGAGTGACGGAAGAGAATCCGCCAACACCATTACCTCGAATTGCACAAACGCCACTCCTAGTCATCATAGCGCAGTAGGTATAGACAAAATGAATGTCACACCCAATGAAGCATTATTTTATGATCATCCTAATTATAACCATCATGTACGGTACAAATATTATTACTATGATGATAAGGGAATGTATGTAGGTTGTTTAAGCAACCAAGCCAGTGGACGTACTTGCGCCTCTTCCTGTGTGTTACTTGAAAATCAAGTGAACTGTGCAGGAAATAATGCTGATTACACCAAGGAATGGACATATAGAAGGGGAGTATCCGAATATGTTGAAACGGGCACGTCGAGTAACAATAGTAATAATAACAATACATCCTCATCTGACCGTAAGAGGGAAGACGTTTTTCTTAAACATGCAGAGGGGGAAGGCTACACAAAGTTGGCTGGCCACGAATGGGATAAAGACGCTGCAGGTGCTCTTTTTGCCGATTCTGAAAATAGGGCAAATTTGATGGGAAAACAGACGGGGGGAGCAAGCAAAGAGAGAAATAATCTAGCCAATGGACATGTACATGGATATCCACGTGTGCTGCAGCAAGTGACAAGAGACCCACAGGTAGGTGCTCAGATGGGTGAACAGACCAGTCGAGGAATCACCCACACGATCCCCATAAGGGACACCCTCATCACGGACAGTAATCCTATAAGGGATACCCCCGTCACAGAGGGAAGCATCACATGTAAGGTGAAAACATCTACGAACAAGGATTCAGAACTCCAATTACGCCCTACCCTCTCCAGAAAGAAGGACACTTGTATTATTCTTAAAAAGGAAGGAATAGCCCCCAATGGAAATAAACAATCCTCCCTTATCAAATCTCAACACGCAACAAAAATTGTTTCTATTGGTGAATGTACCTCTGAGGAAGTAAACGTGGGGCACATGAAAATAAACGAAGTCAAAAGCAAGCCGAAGGAGAATCATCAAAAGGAAAACAAATTTACCCTCAACCTATTCATCCAGAAGGGGAAAATTAACGAATGCACAAATATGGATAGAGCACAAGAGGAAAATATTTCATCAAGGGATTACACTGAAGAGAAAGATGACAGGGAGGAATTCCTTCCTTGTGTGGGGAGTGCCCCAGTGCATATTTACACATGCAACTTGCAAAAGACGAAATTGGATAATAACGTAGATGAAGAAGTACATGATTCCATCCAACAAGCTGAACAGAAAACAGAAAAGGACAATCGCAGAGGAATACACAAAGGGGATAATAATTCCCCCACAAACTTTTTCTCACTTCTACCGGTGAAGGATGAAAATAAAAATCTAACTAGCCAAGAAGGGAGTAACACATCAGGAGAAAAACACACCGAAGGAGATTGTATAAACACCATAGAACGAGACCATAGCGATGGAAGTGAAACCAAGATGAAGAAGAAGAAAAAAAAAAAAATTGTCAGCATCAATAATCCAAGTAAAGAAATCCAACGACGTCAATCCAAAAGTGACTCAAGCGGTGATGATAAGCAGATAAACCACGTGGACAAGAGGAAATATATAACTGAGAGTAGTAGAAAGAACAACCGCAGCTGTAATGGTGGACAGAAAAATACATGTGGAGAGAGCTACACCAACAGTGGCACAAGGAGCAATCACCACGCCACTGACACTGCAGAGGTGGATGCGCGTAATAGATCGAGTAAAAATGAGAAAAAAAAAAACAAAGTGGACAAGAGAAGGGAAAGGGTAAATGAAAATGCTATAGAAAAATGCGGCATCCTTAACTTACCCAAACGGAACAGGCATGGAAAGGAAAAGACAGATGCGGCAGAATTCCGACGCATCCCCAACACAGAGAGGACAACATATGGCCACCTGGAGGAGGAAAAAGAGTTATGCAAAAACGAGGAAGGAAAGAAACTAAGAGATAACAAAATATTTAATGAAGAACATATACATGGAATGAACAAATTTTTGTTGTTAAAAAAATTGTACTACTCGAACGATAGAGACCTCCATGTTCTGCCAAACTGTGAGAACCAACATGAAAAGAAACACTACATAAATTTTGAGAAAATATTTCCTCACAGGAAAAGGAAAACGAATAGAACCCACATCCCCCCTTTAAGGTACTATAAAAAAAGTAACTTATGCTTTAGTAAAAGGGTGAAAAAAGACAAGAAGCAACGACACGAGGAAAGAGAGAAGGTCGTAAAGAACCAAGTGGATGTAGGCCAGAAAACACAGAGCCACAAAGGTAAGAATGATATAATAAATATTAGGCACTTCAAGGAATGGTACTACACCAACGGATACGGACAAAATGAATTAACCACGAAGGAGAATTGTCCATCCAAGAAGAAGGTTCCGATTTATGATCATGTGTTACCATATGATGAAGAACGGGTAAGTGACAAGGAATGTGATTATTTTTCCTCCAACAAAATTGAGTATATCAAATGTGCTAGTAGGGGTAGCATCCACCAGGATAACCACCATGCATACAGTTCCAATCATGACAACCATGAGATGAGCGAAACGAACAGGGGGGCATCGAACCCGCTTAGTGATGGACACGTGGTTAGCACAAACAAATCTAGTACTAACTGCAGTGAGAAGGAACACACAATTTGGTGCATCAAAAAGGAGAGTCAAAATTATGTTAGCAAAGATGAAAAGGGGATAAGCTACCCTACTGTTGGATTCAAAACCAATGTAAGGAAATGCTCCCTTTCACATGAACCAAATTTATCTAACGGAAATGGAAATGAAAATATTTTGCTTGGGAAGAATGGCTTGTCTAGCCAAATGAGACCCTTTGATATGTCTTCAAAGTATCCTCCCCAAGTGAAACCTACCTTTAGCCTTGCCAGTTACTATAACGAAAAAGGGGTAAACGACATGGGTGAGATAAAATTCAAAAGTAAGGATACAGAAAATCTAAATGAATGGGGGGATAATCCTATGCAACCGCAGAACAATTTAAAAGAGACCGCTGATGGGTACTGCGAAAAAAGACGAACATACAATATGAGCGACATCAGAAGGCGCAAACGCATCTCGAATTTGGAAGGCTACATATTTCACCACTCCCCGATTGACCATTCGATAAGAATGCATGGAAGTGAAGGTAACGAAGAGACCCTCACGGAAAGCTCCCCTTCTAATGGACAGAAGAATGGGAAAGGATATCCCCCTGAAGAAGTAGAATCCTCCAACGTCAGTACCAGCCATAACAATGACAGTTATGATGGATGCAGAAGGAACGGTCAGGGAATAAGCACCAAAACCGAAATGTCAAACGCTGTCCTGCCATCAGACGCTACAAATAACTCACACATTGTGAAGGATGGAATTAAAAGGAAAGATTACACCTCCTTGTATGACGACGTGAAGAAATCTTATTCCATCATCCAAAATGTGAGCTATAAAGATGAGCTGAAGAAAGGAGAAATGAAAAATAAAAGGAGAGAAAGGATCATAACACCATGGAATGCCAAAAATAACATCGAAGGGAATGATGAAAGAGAACAGGGTAAACAGATTCGAGTAAAGGGGGCCTCGCCAAAGGAGCATTTTGACCCCAAGAAGAGCAAGGATAAAAACGAGCAGGCTAAAAACACAACTATGAAAATATCACAAAATAATAATTGCCCAAGGAGGAGGGGTAAGAGACCTTCAGAGGAAGACGAACAAGACCAAAGTGCAAAAGGTACGGGAACAAAATTCACTCCCTTTACATTTAAGAAGGGTCCTGCTTTGGAGAATTCGCCAAGTAACAACTCGCCAAGTAACAACTGGTCAAGTAAGCATTCGCCGGGTAATACTCAAAATAGTAACGAGGTGGAAATTCCTACAGAGTTAAATAGAGACATGTCTGAAGGAAACCTGGACGGAGGAGATAAATCCCCAACACGTGGCAATAGCGCCAATAGAAAGAACACCCACTTGTTAGTAAAGGGTGAAAGAACAGACCCGCACGTGGACACGCAACACATCTACATGATGAATGCAAATTTAAAAAAACAAAAACCACAAAGAGAAAAGGAAAAAAATGAAAAGGAAAAAAGTGAAAACAACTTACAAGGGAGTGAACATAGTGGACCTACCGAAAGAGAAACCACCCCACATGAACACACATCGAATAATACAAATGAAGAGCTAGATAAAAAGAAAAAAGAAACAACCCTTAAGGAAAGCACAACTGAAAGAAGTAAACACTTAGCAAGTTGGAACATCTGGAATGTACAAAAAAATGATACCATTAATTTTATACAGCAACAGGAAAATTATCTATCCCATAATAGAAGCTACGATTTGAAAAGTGCTCGGAGTAATTTATTTAGTATGCCCTATGATGAAAATGTAAGAGGAGATTACACACATGGCGACTTGCTAGTGAACCCAAAACACATAGCATCTATCAATGATTCTAAATCGAATGAAAATGATGAAAAGAAGAAAATGATGTACTACTACAATTTGGATAACACTGAAGCCAACATGGATTTTCTTAATAATCTCTTGTTTTATTCATCACAAATTAATCCATATAGGCATTACAAAAATAGGTACCTTTCAAAGAAGAGCTCCCTCACTGAGGGGGTTAAATTAAACAACTACAAACAGAGTAGTGGTAATAAGAGGACTGAGAAAAGGAGTGACCACCAAAATGAACCCCCGATAGCAGACCACAATTTGAAGAACTACCTGAATTTAAACAAAACTTCCATTCAGAACTTTGAAAAAATGAAAAGAAATTATATCCGTGAACAAAATTATGCGAACAAATTCCGAACGAAAATGGATGACCAAAGGGAAGGAAATTCCTTGTATCCCAAAATAAGGTGGATGAACATTTTTAGCAGAAATTCAAGCAAGTACTAGGTCCACTTGAGGAGGGGGGGGGGCATGAAATGCATATTCGCTCTTAACATACGTTACGAAAGGTGTTAATCGGAAGATGCATCTTAATGTGCATGCAAATAGGCAAGTCTATATTTGCACACTTTTATTTGCATGCAGGGGGTGAGAGGTATACCCAGGTTCAACTGGGAACTCCTCCCGTTTGGTCTTTTATCATCAGGTATTTTTATCATCATGGCGTGTCTTAACTTCTCATACTTTTTTTCATTTATAAAATTGTACGTATGTATATTCGCATGCTCTCCCTTTACTGCTATCCTTTCTTGTTTTGTTTTCCAGCAACATTACCGCCCCACAGACAGGAGCGCCAGTTCACCCTTTGGAATGCCCCTTTTTGGCTTCACACCATTCTACATTTTAACATACTTCCTTATCGTGCTAACAATGGGTGTCGATTTACGTGCGATATGTGCGCCTACTTTTATGTCTACCCCTATGTGGGTATACATACGCGTGTGCATATATGTGTGTGTGTGTGCAGTGGAATAATCAAAATTGGCGTAGTCCCTCTCACTCCCGTTTCATATGTACACGTGTGTGTACAGGTATGTACCAATAAGAATTTGCAAACAGATCTTTGTATCCTCGATTTGACGTGAAGCGTGATTCATGGAGGTGCTGAGCAAAATCGGAGCGAAATGTATTTTTTTTTTTTTTTTTTTTTTTTTTTTTTTTTCTTTACTCATCGTTCATATATTGGATCCATTTTTTACACAAACTGGTCAACATTTTTGCACATTCGTGTCTTTTACTTATGGGGAAATGCCCAAATGGTGCACTTGTGGGGGAAGTCAAAGGGGTTACAAGCGTGGGAACTTAATATACCAAATAGGTGAATAAAATAAAAAAAAGTTTGTACAATTGCACAAATTTAATGGCGCAAAATATGCCGGATGTTCTTTTGCAGCATAAGTGCTATAAAATGTTGAAGCCTTTTCTATACACATGGAAAAGAGACCAGCGTGGAAGGTTTTTTTTGATATACATGATTATTTTTACACTTATGTGTAAGATATCTCCCTTAAACTTTTAGGCACCTAAAAAAAGGGCTAACCATTTCTTTATGATGCACATTATATTTTTCTTTTCCTCTCACCCTTTTTTCATCTCGATTTTTTCCTTCTGTCGTGACATCCTTTACATTTTCTGGCAGCAAAAAGGGGGAGGGCCGAGAAAAAAAAAAAAAATTGCACAAATGTAGCATCATTTAGTCACTTTAATCGTGTGTTCGATTTTGGTATGGCTGTTTCTCTTTGTATGCGTCCTCTTTTCTGTTGAGCTCTCCTACATCTCATTCATTATTCTTCATTTTTTTTTTTTTTTTTCTTTTTTTTTGGTACATTTGTGAAGTGTCACATGTTTAGTTAGCTGTATATTCAATTATTTCCATTTTTATCACCACTTGGCTCAGTTTCTGCTTCCGAATCAGGTTGCCCTTTTTTTAAGAATTATAACCTGTTTCATTTCGGTTTCCGTTAAAGCGGACGATTGTCCTTTTTTTTTTTTTTTTTTTTTTTTTTTATATGCTCATTTCGGTCCGATTCGTGCACGCACTCCAACCTTTTGAAGTTTCTCCCTTTCTCTTCTTATACTCCCCCATGAAGTTCTATTCATGAAACACGAAAAAAAATGAAGGGAAACTAAAAATCGGTAAGCCCAAAAGTTTGAAGAGTGGCAAATTCGAGCATAGCTTCATAAATTGCCGCCTTTCGCGCAAGCGTGTGGAATAGCAAATATATTATATGCTTAACCCAGAATGGCTTGAGTATTTTATTTTTGCACGCCCTTTTTGAAAGACCTATGGGGTGCAAGGGGACATTTTTAGGGCCCAACAAATGCACTGCATATTACAGGCATGTAAGGATACATATAACCCTCTCACTACGCGAATGCCTAAGTGCAATTACCCCCTCGAAAGAATAAACACACGCGGGATCATACGTGCATATATGTACATTTAAAAAACATACCCCCGCGTTTGTATACGTTTCGTTTTATATCAGTTTGCCCACGGAAACTGAAACAAAGTCCCACCCTGCGGAAAGAGAACCCCTCCTTGTGTAATTTCCTTAACGCAATTATCTGACCACACCCAGGGTCTGCAGACCTCTAACGGAGCTTTGAAAAAAAAAAAGGAGAGAAGCACAAATATCAGACACCCGTGGCAATATTATTACGACCCTTTTCGACACAGATTCTTCTCCGTGCACACGTGGTTTGCTCGGAGAAAGAGGGCCCCCTTTCCATTTGAAGTTGAAACAGAGCGGCTGAAAAGGATACCCCTCCAAGGGAATTTCACAATATAGGGACTTCAAAAGTGCCCCCCTGACTAAGGAGGCCTAACGAAGAAAATCACCCTACCGCTTTTTACTGTCATTCCCCTGTGATAAAACCCATGGGAGATAACGCTGGCAGCTCGGGTAGCAACCCCGTGATTTCCATCGGAAACATTCGCGGATTCGGGGGCTGCGACTATGGATCATTTCGAATGTCCAACGAGTTCTTAGGATGGAAAAATAAACAAACGAATAGCGTATACCAGTACAAGTGTAGCGACATAAGTGAAGCGGAGTGGATAAAAACAGGCTACAACAACAACAGACTACACATAAAATTCAATAAGCAGAAGGACAATTTGATCATCTTTTTCGACGGATTCCCTGATAGAAATATTTCAGAAATAACGCAACATTTTCAGAAATACTTTAATCTGAGATTAGCTAGTAGGAAGATAGCCACGAAGGGATGGAACTGGGGTGAATTCAAGTTAGAAAATACGAACATAAACTTCGACATAGACAACAAGTATGCATTCAGTATTCCAACGAACAGTATCAATCAACTGAATGTTCAGATAAAAACGGACATAGCGATGGAACTGAAAAATGAGGATTATAAAAAAACGAATGAAGACTTTCTATCAGAAATACGTTTCTGTTATCCACACGAAAATGATGAAAATAAACATTTTCAAAATTTTAAAAATGACTTACTAGAAAAAGTAAATATAGGAGACTCTAAAAGTGAATGCATTGCTTCCCTTGCAAATATTCCTCTCCTCGTCCCAAGAGGAAGATACGAAATCGAAATGTATCCAAAGTCGTTCAAGCTACATGGAAAATCCTACGATTTTACCGTTCAGTATACTAATATAAATAAAATGTTGCTAGTCCCCAAAAGTAACTCCAACCAGTACGTTTTAATCTTTAGCCTAAATAATAAAATGAAGCAAGGACAAACTGAGTACCCATTCATTTTGGTTCAACTCAATAACGATGACGACATGGAGTTGGACATCAATGCAAGTGAAGAAGATCTGAAAAAATATAAATTGGAGAAATCTCTCTGCGGAAGAGCATATGAAGTAATTCCTAGACTCTTTTCTGCTCTTGTTAAAAAGAATGCCATCATTCCAGGAGATTTCAGAACAGCAAAAAATGAACATGGTATTACATGCAGCTATAGAGCAGCAAGTGGACAACTTTACCCCCTAAATAAATACTTTCTTTTTATTGTAAAACCCGTCATTTTAATCTCCTTTGATGACATTGTAACACTCACTTTCCAGAGAACGGGTAACATAAACCAACACCGTTTCTTCTCTGTTATCATAAAACACAAAAGAGGAATGAGTTATGAGTATACCAACATAGACAAAAGTGAATACCTCCCTTTGCTGGAATTTCTAAAAAGTAAAAATATACACATTCAGGATGATGCCAATGTTGCTGATAAAAAACAGGACTTCGGCGATGAACTCTCCGAATCGGATGAGGAGGAATACGTTGCCGATGACGATGATGACGACGAAGAGGATTACGTCGCAGAAGAGGAGGAGGATGACGATGATGATGGTAGTGATGACGATGAGGAGGAAGAGGAGGAAGAAGAAGAAGAAGACGATGATAAGTAGATCACCAAATGTATCCCACCATATACCTACAGTTAGCCGAATTGCTTTCTCAATAATGTGTGCATTTATGCATAAATGGAAGGACCTATCAGTTTTCCGCAATTTTTGGAGTACAGGAATGGTGCGTTCTGGACGGAGGAAATAAAAATATCAAAGAGGTAGGCCAAAAAAATAAGCACAAATGGATACACAAGTCAGTAACCATAGCTAGCTGCCTCTTACACAGTTCAGCCCACATTTCATGTATACCATCTCGTAACACCTCCATTTCGTATTTCTCTTTTAAAAATTTTCATCTGAACATTTTTTTTTTTTTTTTTTTTTACAACACGTTGACGCATTTCAAAAAAAAACAACAAAAAGAAAAACGCAACTTCCCTATCTGTACACTACTCGTCAACCTTGTGAAAGATGCGTACAGCTTTCACCACTTTGACATTTTTTCCAGTAAAAAATGGCTACTTGAAAAGGAAGAAATAATAATAGGAGAGTTCGCCTTTATTTGCCATGTGTGCAAATTGTGAGGGCCCACACATATACGTCTGAATTCGTCGGTAAAAAAGAAAAAATGCTAATCACAAATGTTAAAAAAAAATATGCAAAAAAAATGTAAAAAAAAATGCGTACAAAAAAGGTGTACAAAAAAAGTGTAAAAAAAAAATGCGTACAAAAAAAGTATACAAAAAAAGCATAAACAAATGGACAAACAAATAATGCAAGCACGTGCTGCGGAGGACGCGCAAATAACCAACAAAATAACCGCGTGGTGCGTACGGGGATACAGATGGCGTGCATAGCGAAGATACAACGTTGGGCTTTCCGCACAACACAAATGCGTATGGTTGGGTAGTCTTCTCCTCTGAGCCCTTTTTACAAACATTACGAATTGTTCGTTTTTTCGTTTCCCCTTAAGTTCTCATATTCGGCCTTTTTTCTCTTGGAATAATTTTCCGCCTCCCTGTAGAGAAGTGAGGGTGTAGAGGATGAACTACCAAAAAGGAGCAGCTGCGGGAACCTCAAAGAGGGCAGCACTCCCGCTACCTTCCTCGCTCTTCTTTGAGTGCACACAAACACATGTATGCATGTAGACAGAAAAATGGTATTACTTTATAAAGCACATTATCCTGTTCACAAAATTGTTATTGCCGATGTTTTGCTTTATGAATGTCTTCTCGTTGGTGAACGGCTCATTTTTTTGCAGCTCGTAAAAAATTAGCAAGAACTTGGTTATCTCGTAGGACTACGGGGAAGAATCATTGAAGTGGTGGAGCGATGATGCAGTGATATAACAATGTGGCAACGTAATGAAGAGAAGACGCAAAACATAAAAAAAAAAAAAAAAAATGCACTCCTTCACCAGCGCAGCGCATTATATGATATCAGGGGGTCCCTTTTATTTCCACCCTCTATGGTAGACCCTCACGCAGGGCAGTGTGCATATATAGGAACTCTCTCTCTAACGACCCATCTCTTACATTTCTAAAACAGCAGAGCAGATTCATGATGCATTTGAGACGAATGAGGATCCTGGTGCGAAGCGAATTGTTAATGTCGGCAAGGCCACATAACTTACTCTTGAGCGCGTCCATATTCTTGTTGCTTTTGAACGTGCTATATATCCCTTTACTAATATTTATATATTCCTTGGAAATAATGAGATCGTTTATTTGTAACTTTTCCAATAACAACAAAATGATGTTGTTAAAATATGGGTAAGGAATGTTGACCTTTTTTGGTACCTCGATATGATAGGATATAATCCAGTAGAGACGAAAGTACCTCTTGGCTAAATAAATGCCAACCATATTTTCCAAAGTTTTAATTATATTATATTGAAGATATTCATTCTTGGAATTGGTGTTATTTTGTGCCTTTTTCTTTCCTTTTCTTTTTTTTTTTTTTTTTTTAAATAAAAATGATTTATTTCGATAATGACCATCATTATTATTCATATCCAAAACAGTTTCCTTTTTCATAAAAAATTTATAAAGTTGGAAATTCTTTTTAAGAAATTTTAATACCTTTTTCACACTTATACGTCTTTTCTTATATAACGTACTTATATCTATATTTCTCCTTTCGTAAATATTTATTACGTATTTCCACATATTTTTTATATTTTCTATTTGTCTTTTGACTGATATTTTGTGTATGTTGGTGATTTTAACAAACTCATTCGTGTACTTTGAAATGTTATTAATGCTCTTATATTTTATAATTTCCTTCTCCAAATTGAAGTCAATGTTGTAATAATTTTTTATCAATTTCAGCGCTTTATTTTTGCTTATGGGGATATAAAAATTGGAAAAGCGCAGATCCAAATTGGTCAAATGGTGGGACAAAATGTTAAAAATGTAAAACTGCTGTTTTATGTATAAACATAAAAAATTGTCAAATAAAATGTTGCTCCCTATGTAATCGCTTTCCTTATGTTCCGTGTTAAACATATTCATAATTCTGTTTTTTACAAAAAAAACATTGTCTTTGTATTTTTCTTTAATCGCATTTTCGATCTCCTTATTAATCACATGGTCCCTCTTTTCCTTGTTCCTTGTTTTCCCCTCTACATCGTCGCCCTTGCCGTCGCCGTCAACATCAGCATCGCCATCGCCCGCGTTGTTCAACTCGTTCTTTCTTTTGATTAAGTCAGCGTAGAAGTTGTTCTGTAGCATGCACAGCACTTCGAATTCTGCGGAGTGGACAAAAAAAAAAAAAAAGGGGTAGACCACGTGGGAATATTTTCATTTTCTCTACCTTTTTTTCGTGTCAATAAAAAAGTGTCTTTCTAGCACGGCGCGCTCCCCTCGCCTTTTACCATTGTGCCCGCGGAGCCACAGGTCAAAGATCCCGAAATTTATTTCAGTAATATTCGGCGAAAAAAGTGGTATTTCAAATCCCGTGATGTCCATCTTATTTCGGCTTCTCTCCTCATATTCCTGCCTTAACACACGCACAAAAAAAAAAAAAAAAAAAAAAAAAAACGGTTATTCCTTCCTTTTACTCACTGAGCATGTTGCGCTTGTTCGTCATTTTTCCCTTTCCTTATCCAACCTTTGCTGCACACAAAAATGCGCAAGCACTTTACCACTGTTTTTTTCGTATATTTCTGCCATTCATCTGTTACATCATATATAAATTAACTCATTCGTGCCTTTAAATAATATTAATTTTCGCCATTAAAAAGGTCACACGCGCGGACACGTATGCAGAAGTATTTGCATATATATGTTCACGTTTTTAAAAAAGAAAAAAAAAAAAAAAAGCATGCAAGTTCTTTTCACTTTTGTACACAAATCTGGACTAAAAAAAAAAAAAAAAAAAGGGAAACGGGGAGGAAATTCAGAAAAGAAAGTGTTTACACAATTTCCTTTCCCTCTTTCCTTTATATTTATTTTAAAAAACGTCACACGTACTTATACAATTGTACGTATGCAAATTCAAACTTGTGCTCATTTGGTGGAAGGGCTTCAAGGAGTAGCAGAATTTCGCACGCAAAAATATCTCCAAAGATTACCCATCTACGAATTGGCGCAACAAAATGGCACTGATAAATCATGTAGTATCAAACTGAGCAGCGCCAACCCAAGCAGGGCAATCCGCCCATCGCCTAACGACAGTGTAACAAAACAAATTCACAAAAGGTGCAAAATTATAAAATGCGCAAGAATGGGGTAGCGCCAAATAGGGAAGAAAAAGCGAATTCAAAAAAAAAAAAAAAAAAAAAAAAAATGCCATCAGATCACCCTTCGCCACTGTCGCAGGAAGCTTATATAAAACTGCAAAGCGAGTAAATTAAACAGAATAGGTGGAGAGGGGGGAGGTTCCCTCCCAAGGGATATTACATAAACAAAACAAACCCATGGGCACACACTAAAAATGGCAGAAAATATCATTTTTATTAACATTTTCGCGGCCATATTGCGGATCATTTTCATTACAGTTGTCGGCATAATTTAAAGATTCCTTGTTGTAGCCTTCCTGAGAGTTAGGAGCATTCCCCCCGATTGATTGGATGTCCTCGTTGCTCGTGTACACATATTCACCATTAGGGCTACCATATACATCGTCTTCACGTGTCACATTTCTGCTCACGTTTTCATAATCATTTTTGTAATAACCGTCATTGTGATTTATGTCCACGACATCCCCATCGGGATGATTTGCAAATTCCTCATTTGTGTAATTGTTCACATGCCCGCCATGTTCATTTTGTTCTTCATAATGATTCTGCTTGGTATATCTCTCCTGCCGCTCTTCGCCAAACTGTGAGTTTATCCCTCCCGCGTGCAAATCGTCATTTGTGGTGTACACTTCCCCATAAGCACCGACGCTGTAATGATCATGCTGACCACTGTTGGGCTGAACATCCAACTTTTCGTGAACGTTAAAGGTCTCCTCACTAGTCACGGTATCCTTCCTACTAAAATTTTCACAACTATTATAGCTATCATATTTGTACAAATTAAAAAGATCCTCCTGTTCCTCTGGGTGTCCATCCCACGTGATGTTACGTACTCCGTGTTTTATTTTGCCTTGTTCCGTTTTTCTGCTTTCCCTATACGAAAAGGTAGTCCCATTAGCATCTCCACGTTCTCTGTGGTAAGTTGTACCCTTGTGCATATTACCATTTGTACCACACTTGTTGATGATACTAATCTTACACTTCCCTTCATTAGGCGTCTTGTAAGTACTGCCATCAACCCGTTTGCCAAATTTTCTACCAGAAGCAAACTGCTCGATATCCACTTCTTCACTTTTCAGTTGGTGCATATAACTCATACTACTTATTTGCTCCTTCACAAATACAGCGTTACAATTGTTCCTGAGGTGAACCAAAATGTACATATTGACTTCTTCATACCTACTCAGATAAGGAAAACAACCCCCCGATTTCAATATCGCATGTTTAGCATACGGGTACGCATTTTTCATATCTTCATTTAGGCTATCTGCATACGTATTATTTAATGTCTGCAGAATGGTGATATTCTTATCGTTGATTTGAATCCTGTCAATAATTTCCGACGACAGTTGTAAACTTATTCTTCCCCCTAAGTCTGCAGAAGGTATTAAATCCACTTCGTTGCTCATGAACTCTAGTGAATTTTTTTCCTTCAAATCTATATTCACATAATTTATATAAATATAATTTTCCAATATAATTTTTTTTAATAATACATGCGGGAGAAAGCTATATAATTTCCCGTAGACATTTCTGAACGCTGCAACTGCAGCAAAGTCATCTGTCCTTCTGTAGGAATTGCACAGAATTAAAGACTCCACTTTGGACGGGTACAATTTTGCATACAATTGTATTAGGTATCCACCCAAATCGGAGGCAAAAAAATGTGCCTTCTTTATATTTAAATATTCTAATATGTTACACATATTTTTTATCCAATCCTTTAGGTAATTATAACATGGGTATTGAAAGGATATAACTCGGAACCCTAAGTTTGCCAATGCGTCTAGTTGGTAAAAATAACACCCAGCTGTCCCACATATCCCATGTAGAAAAATCACTATGTTTTCATTTCTGCTATTTATGTCGTAGTAGGACCACACCAGGTCGCTCTTCGGCATGGACAACTTCTTCAGGGGGTGCTGTGAGCAGAAGCTCTTGTACGCCTCATGCATTGATGCTTTTGGCGACTCCATGGTGGGCTTATCCAACTGTTCAAGTGAGATCAAATTGGCCTGTTACAACGTTATGCGTTTGAACAAAAAAGAAGGGGCACAATAACAACGACCGGGTTAAGCACTCACATCAGTGCACAACACACGTTGAAGGATCTGTGTACCTATGCATGCGCATCCCTGTTAAAATGTCCCCCTACAAATGATAAAGCAACTTTTGTATGGGGCAATCGCCTAGCACATAGGTATATCCCATGCCCCTTTCTTCCTGTGAGAATATTGCCCACTTTCCGTATCTCCCTCAATGCGCCCTCAACCGGAGCCAATATCTATCTGCACTTCTTCAATCAGGACGTGCAAGCGCGGGGAAGTCAAGCGGCATGAAGAACTGCTCCGCACGCTTAAAACTTAGTGTATATATAAGTATATATATATATATATATATATATATAGATACCCCCACCTATGCAGGTATCTGTTCGCTTCCTTATTTACCACAAACCTAGCGGCAATGATTCACGTGTACGCGACTTCGTTCTCAGATGTATGGGTTCACGAATGGGAACAATTCACGCCACCACAATTCTGATCCAGTTCCGCAGTATAGTCAAAAAAGGGGGGCGCTAAAAAAAAGTATTACCTATATTGGGTTTAAAAAAAAAGGGGGCAAATAAATACACATGCATTTAAACGTGTTCATATTGCATATATACATACTGATGTATCATTACGGGCAACACTCGTACCATGTAGGCGAAAACGCGTGTAACAACGCTTCTGTTCGATCGCTCATTTTGCAGTTTGGAACACCATTTAGAGGTACCATTAGCCGTGATTAAAAATTTTATGAAAAATGGAACGTCAATAAAAACGAAAAATCAAAGTAGAAAAAATGCAGTTTCTAGTTATGTATACATGTTGCCAGAGGTATATTTCCTCATGCAAATTTTTTTTTTTTTTTTTTTTTTTTTTTTTTTAAGCGTGTATAATTTATATACATGCTAACTTGTTGCCTCTCCCTTGTACCTTTCAAAGCGTCCCATGTAGACTGGCTTCCTTCCCCCTTGAACTTGGAAAAGCGATTCCTCATCAAGACGTGAGGCGGGGTTTACCTCGTGAACTATAAGTTACAAATCATGGGTCACCTCTCTGCAACGAGTTCCCATGTCGCGCTTACTTTGTTTAACTCGCCCACGTCTTTCCTTCACTCTGTTGCGGTTGCTAATAATAGGATGGAGTAACGCCAATTCGAATTTTACTTTTCGTGTTGGTGAATTTAGAAAAATATGTGCTTCGGGTTTTCGAAAAAAGTCCTGCGCATTTATGTACAATATATTCATTTGCAACAAAGGATGATGCGATTTCCCCTCCACACACACGCGGAGAGAATAATATGACATGTAATAAAAATGGGAAACGCTTAAAGAAAATGTTTTGGCGACTTATCAAATGTTGCTATGATAACGGTACGGGGATCAGTATGCGATGAAGAAAAATTCTAATGAAAATTGTGTGTTCATTTTGTGTTTTGTCTTTGTTATATTTTGCCACTATTATATGTATATATATATATATATATATATATATATATATATATATATATATATATATATGTATTTTTTTTTTTAACGTTTCATTAAGAAGGCTGCGTATGCGCGCAAAAAGTGTTTATGTATCTGCTATGCGCATTTGCGTGAATAATATGCGCATACGTTTATATCTCCACATATGCATATATATATGCGCATGGGTGAGCACACGTCTCAGTCATCCCCGTCGCCCTCTGCGGTAATATACGGCTGTTTATCTTGGGCAGCCTCGTCATTTCTCACATCTCGTTGGGGCATTCCTGCGTTCACTCTTTACAAGTGGGCGAAAAAAACAAATTGCTCACCTTTAAAACATGCAGACACGCCAAAAGGGGAAAAGAAAGAAGAAGAAAAAATGTGAAAAAAAAAAAAAACAAAAAATATATGCGTATATGTACACACAAATGCGCATCTTCGAAAGTGTTCACGTCTGCTTTGATATTTCACCTTCGTTACTGATGTGCTAGAACATAATATGGGAAGAACGTCTTTTCCGTTTTAAGCGTTTTTTTTTTTTTTTTTTTTTTTTTCGTCCAAAAATGTTTATGGTGTAAGCCTTTCAAACTCCATATATTTCGCCTTGTAGAAAATACAGTACTTTGCCTTTTTTTTTTTTTTTTTTTTTTTTTATTTATTTGTTAAAAAATGAAGTTATGTTCATATTGCAACATGCATGATTCTTACCACACTTTTCCACCTTTTTGATTAAAAATGCTTAATTTGGTTCAAAAAAAAAAAAAAGAGCGAAACTTTTGCAGTATAATTTCCCCTTAAAAGGTTAACACTCTGTTTTTGCTTCCCCCTTTTTCTTCATTTTTTATTCTTATTAAATATGTCCAAAAAAACGCAAATCGTTATGGCAATATATATATACACATGATTGTCTGTTATTTTGTTTTCTCTCTATTCTGACAAAAACTACGAATTCAAGGCAAGGAGGCATCACTTCCCCCCTACAAAGCAGAAACAAGCTCCCTTTCAACGAGAGCTTTTGCAATTTCACACGGAAAACATAATAAGCTGTTACATGATAAAACTGAAAAATTAAAAAGTTGCAAAATTATATTTTGTAAAGTGACCCCTCTTTGTAAGGGTCCCCTTTCTTGAAATTCACCACACCTCCTCTCTTCCGGAAGGAAATAATCTCCTTAATGCATGTCACCTTGGAGGTGCTCAAATTGGGGTCTTTTTACCCGCTACCACGAAAACGGGCGTGAATGAGGAATGGGTTGCGCAGAAAGAGGCAATCTTTCCCATATGTAGAAACAGCACACAAAAACGAGAAACGCGGAATCGATATAAACAAACATCGCTTGGGGTTCAATCGAAATTGAAGACAATAACTCCAAGTTCAAGCGTACATTGACTGCGCATGTGTCCGTAGCATGTTAGAAGCTAAACAGAGATAGATAAAGCTAAAAAGAACAAATGGGAAAGTGTCCCCTACACATTAATCACAGACCACGTTGAAATTTCATTCGAAAAGGAAAAAAGGGCACGTAAACACTTTCCTCTCTTTTTAAAACATTAAAGTGTTCATAGAGAAAATCAGCTATTTTGAATCTACATATGTGAATATACATTTTTTCCATCATGATAAGGCACTCTCAAAATTGACAACGACATGCGCGCTGACACTGAGTGGTAAGGGGAATATATCATAAGCCCCAATTTGTTTGCTTCATAAATGTACTGTTAATTATTTCGCAAATCGGGATGGTTAATAACGCAGACAGAAAGGGGTATTATCGCAAAGTGCATAAGTAAGAAAAACGTCCTTAAATTTGTGAAAATTTCCTATGCGTACAGATTTAGGAATAGCATTCTTCTTTCTTTTCCCCCGCCGCCCCCCCCTATATATATTTTTCCGATTTCGTATAGGCTATAATTTATCTACACTTTTGCAACGTTTAATAATATTTCCCTTGTTAGGTCCTCCACTTGTAGTTCATTTTATTTGTTTCGGTTTCTTTGTTGGTACTGCTTCATTTGCTAGGTTAGCTCCCATTGGGCATTAACCCTCATACAGGTGTAATTTTTTTTTTTTTTTTTTTTCCTTTTTTTTTTCTCTTCATCGTTGCCGTCATCGTACTACTTCCCTTGCCCCCTGATTGATGTCACCTTTTGTGCTCCTTTCGAAAGGCGCAAAAAAGGTGCTGAATAGAACATGAAAGGCAAAAATTGAATAGGCAACGGAACAATCCGAAAGCATGTTCAGGGGAAGGAGTAAAAGCTTCACCCATTTATGTCCCTTCCGCTGAACATATAAAGCAAAAGATGGAAGAGGTACGCAAAAGGGTGGAACGAGCAAAGGAAAAAATTAAACAAATTGGTAGAGAAATTCACCAATTTGATTTAAAAAAAAGTGTAGAGAAATTTTTCCTCGAAAATGGAAAAGAAAAGCAACTCAGTGATATGTTATTCTTGGTACAATATTCACTCAAGTATAAAAATGTGTGCAAATGGCCAAATTACAATGATCTCTTAGTAATCAATTATAACATAAATGATCATTTCAAATCAATGCTTCAAAAAAATGGGCGATTTGTTCAACAATATAAAAACGGCACACCTGATGGAGGGACAGATAGCACAACAACCATGAGCCGAGACCGAGAAACCGCACTCGGGAGTAGCGACAAGAGCGCCACAATAAATCACAACGTTGAAGGAAACGCTCCCCAGACAGCACAGAAGGAAATAGATGCTAACTCGCAGAATGGCATGGCAAGCAATATTAAAAATTCGCGCAGTAGCGAAGATAGAGAAGAACAAATTTTCCCTGATGGAACACATTTAACAAAAGGCGAACTTCCACACAACTTCCTTCCTGATAACTCCGTGCCAAAATCGCTCACGTCGAAGGAATTCACCCCGCAAAGCACTCCCCCTGAAAACAGTGCAAGGAGAAAAAAGGAAAACAAATTTGTTACCTACTTTAATGAAGACATAAGTCCTTACGACAAAATAAAGTTGCAAATTTTTATGTACTTTGTGTTGAACAATTATAGAGTTAAAATTTTAGTGGACGCATTATCTGCGCTAAATCGCCCAATTAATGTTATATACATAAATTGTCCTAATAATAAAGAGCAGAAGAGGACATTTTTTGAAAAGGTGGCTAGCTTCTTTACTCCCCAGTACAAACTGGGTGATGTTTTCGTGAATAATAAAAATAATTATGTACCAAAGAGCAAAGAAAATTGCTCATGTTCGGAATTGTCCCCCATTAGATATAGTAATAATCCAACAACTTCCTCTTCCAAGGATGGAAATTCAAATTACGTAGGTGGTTACAACCCTATAAACAACACTATTTGGATTTGTTCAAATAATATTAAAAATTATTATAAGCTCAAATATATACTAACGCATGAACTTATACATGCCTTTGATTTTGCAAGGGCAAATATAGACATGTACAATTGCCACCATATTGCTTGCTCAGAAATAAGAGCCTATAATATGAGCAATCAGTGCAGTTATTTTAACAGCAAATATTTTTCCCCCGATCATGATGTCTTTACTAATTTTAAAACACCCTCAATTAGAGCTACACCTAAGAATAAATGCATATATAATAATGTGTATTCATCTCTCAACCAGTACAAGCCTTGTACCAACAACACACATCAGTACATAAATGAAGTATTTGAGAAATGCCTACACGATTATTGGCCCTTCATGTGCTCACCTGAACAGGATAGCAAATACAAGCCCTCCAAGATTTTTAAGAAGGATTTCTGAGCACCACACAGGGGAATTATATGCCTTAACACGTGTGCATATTCGGATGCGTACTATTCCACACATGTGCGTTTTTACCCTGGTAATTATAGTCATCAATTAGGCAAATGCAATAATTAAACATGCTACCCCTCCACCTATGCACACAAACACAACTTCCAAACCGTTTGTACCTATTTTTTTTTTCGTGAATTCGTATATATAATTAATCAAAGTGATACTTAAAATTAATCAAAAGGAAACGGCCTTTTTTTTTTTTTTTTTTTTTTTTTTTTTTTTTTTTTCCTGTATTTGTGAAATTCCTCTTGTGCTGTTTGTTGTTTCGATCTCGAATCATCTTAAAAGGTAGCAGTTGGAGGAACCATACCCGCCGACATGACATTTCCTCAACGTTCATGTCTTCCACGCATTCCTTACAAATTTGTACTCCTGATCACACAAACTTATCTTCCGAAGCGACGAATATTCATATGGGTACCACCCTTTTGACAAAAAAAAGGTGTTTAAATGATCTGATAATTTACAAAAAAAAAAAAAAAAACAAAAAAAGGAATGCCTTCTACATTAATTCAGCAGGGGTGTACACAAAATGTAGTAAATCCCAGTATGATAACGTGTTCAAATATTAAACCGCTTACTGTGCCCACGCGAGGGCGTTGAAGCGAAATATATATATATATATACTGCTGGCAGTGGTTGAGCCCAAATGATAGGGTAAATAAATGTGCACCTTTAGGGATATGCACACACCTGTATGCAATGCGTACGTGCGAAGAAGAGCTGTACAGTGGTTACCCCCTATATTCTTTTTTTTTTTTTTTTTTTGTGTTCATTCTTTTTCACTTAACCCATTTTAATTGCAACGCATACTAATACCATTAATTGTCGCCTTGTCATCCTTAGCTCTCCTTCTGCGTATAGTAATTTTCGCTCTGCTTTGCTTTATTTTTAACAACTTCTGTGTTCTTTTCCGTGGCAGTTATTTCCTGCTCCGGTGCCTCTTCCTGTTTCTCTTCCACCTTATCGCTCTCTAAATAATCAGTAATGTTATCCTCGACCTGTTCGTCTAGGATGCTATCCTCAATTAACGATAGCTCTGCATCAATTTCATTTTCATCCAACTCTAGGGGTATATCATAAGAGGAAGACAAAATTTCTCCAATTTCTTTTGCCTCTTCCATATAATCAAAGAGGTCGTCCTGCAATTTTTCTATTTTCCCAATATTTACTTTTTTCATATTTTTTTTCATAATTTTGCTTGTGCTCTCCAGGGCCTTACATGTATCAATTGACATTTGCACATTATCATTTGCATATTTTATTTGGTCTATATTGAATTGAATTCCCAGTGTATTTTCTTTGTTACTTTCATACGTTTTTTTTCTCTTAATGATGATAGCAGCTTTGTTTCTTAAGTTGTTAATTGCATGCTGATTGACTGGATTCTTTTTTTTTTCTTCCTCAATTTTTTGCTTAATGATGTTTAGCTCCTTGTTATATTTGTCGATATTATCATCAATGCTTTTTACGCTCTTCTCCAGGTTTCCTGCAACGTGATGTGCGTGTGTTCGTATGCAGGAGGCATGTTACTTTGCCGTACTTCTAGACATGCGGTGTTGTGTCCACGTACCGCACGTTTAGATGATTAATAAAAAAAAAAAAAAAGAAGGGGGAGACAAACATATGGATGCTTAAAGGCAGCACACCCTACATGGTGTTTTCCTTTTTCCTTTTTTTTTTTTTTTTTTTTTTTTTGTGTGCCCATAAAGCGTTATTACCATATGCTTCGTCCAACGTGTGCTCCTTCTTAGGCCTGAAAAATCTGGGAGGGAAAAAATTGTTCAGATAAAGAGATAAACCAAGTGGGGCAAAATAGAGCAAAATGGGGCGGTGTGCAACAAAATGAAATTTGGCCAATCCACACGGGTACATCACAACTGCCATGCAATAGCATAAATATATACACACGACAAAGCATCCGTCGCGCCCCCTTCTTGGGTCGGTGAACCCCCCCATCCTTACTTCATGTTTGCTTGTCTGTTTAGTAAAAATGTTTCAAAGAAGCGCGATTTCTTATCCCGTTGACTTAAATTTATTTGTCCGATGAGCTGAACAATTTTGCAATATCTCCTTCCCTAACTATTTGTGTTGTTGCAAAATTGTGCGTTCTCCACGTATGTCCCCCGGTACTGCTAAAACATGTGGATGATCGGGCACGAGTATTTATTTACGTATATGTCCTGACATGCGTTTATTTATTTATTTATTTTTTTTTTCCAACGATTTTGCTTTTTACGATGCGATTATTTTTTGTATTCCGTTCGTCCCAATTTTATCTTTTTTTTTTTTTATTTTTTTTTTCCTTCACATACGATCAGCCCCTTCCCGTGGGTACAGTACAATCATACATGAAAAAAAAATATATATATTTATGTGATCATTTTGCTGAAAAGCAGTACTTTTTCGAGTAGCATTTCCACTCCCTGAAAATGCTGATTTTGTTTCAGTAAAAATGTACCCAAAATTATGCTATTTATGGTGAAAGAAATTCCCATAAAATTATATACAAAATTTGGGTTGAATAATCCAGTTGTAAAGACTGTGTGAGGAACCCCATCCCGCTCACAGCTTAACATTTTAAGATAATTTTTTTTGCGGCTCCCCCTCTTTTTTTTTTTTTTTTTTTTTTTTTTTTGCTACATATTACGTAAAGAACTTACCTTGTGGGATGCTAATCCACCTGCCACATTAACTAGCTTACGTGAGAGGACATATTATGACAAAAGCTTAACAGGTTGGGAAATAGTTCATTCCCTTTGGAACAGTAAAAAAAAAAAAAAAAATAGGGAAAAAATGGTTACTGCTATAAAGGGAGTTTTAGTGAAATGCGACGAGCCAACGATGCAAATAATTCTTCTCATGAATGAAGGCAAAAATTTCTTGATAGAGAAAATCAGTGACACAGTTTGCTTGTGCAAAGAAAATGTATACGACTTTTTGGAAAAAGAAGTGATAAGACAGTTGGAGTACACAGAAAGGCACGAAACGGAAGAATAATGCGGAAATTATTTCAATTTCGACGTTGTCTTTTTTTTTTTTTTTTTTTTTTTTTTTACTTCGGAGGGGAATATATGATGCCAAAGCGTACTCTGAAAAATGGCCATTCGTTCATAAAGACTTTGCATCTTTTCAGTTAAACGTTATGTGCCTTTTTCAGAGAAATGGCATTTTGCTAAGAGGACAATGCCCAATCCTGTGTGCATGTGTTTTGTAAATGAATATACATACGTGGAAAGCAAAGGTGTAACCTTTTTTTATGTGCTTGTATGATTTTCTCCTTTTTACTAGCAATTAACTTTTAAAAAATGAAAAATTATCTGACAATAGGACATTGCATAAAGTGCGCAATTTGCACAAATGGGAAGAATTAATACATGCATATCAGCTTCAAAAAAAAAACACATCATCTTGAAGTAATGGCACATCCTATTCGAATAAGGGCGCCCATGGAATGAAACAAATCAGTAAGTATTGTTAATTCTGTAGCTTATGTCATCGATCAACCACATAAACGACTTTAGTAAGCCCTTTCCCGAAAAAGCGCTGCACTCATTTATGCACCAGTGGCGATCAATGTTCATTTCGTTTAGCTTCAAAATCTGCGACGCGAATTGTTCAAAGGGCGCATGGGTATGTGTACCTCTATATGCACAGAAGTAGTGCAATCGAGAATTGCTACCAATTATACCTTAAACGAATATTCCTCAAAAAGGAGAAATCACGGAGCTGCGTTTAACCGCGCAATGTATAATGACATGCACATATATCATTGCATGTGTGTGTTCGCTCGGTTCTCCCGAGGCAACTAACCAAAAAAATTTACACAACTGTACAAAGCTTACCTGAACGATTTGCTCCACTTTTAAAGAGTTCTCTATGTCCACCTTGTTAGATAAAATCAGTAAGGAGCATCCGTATAGTCTCTCCTCCTTTAAAATTTGCTTCAACTCATATGAACACAATTGGATTCTGAACAAATCAGAGCTATCGATGACATAAATAATGCCATCTACATTCTCGTAATAATTTTTCCAAAAGTGCCTAATACTTTTCTGTCCCCCTATATCCCATATATTAATAAGGTGTTTATCAAACTGCAACGTCTCAATGGTAAATCCGAACGTGGGACTTACCTTATAAATGTCTTCCCCTAATAATCTCTTCACGATTGTAGTTTTTCCCGCGTTGTCCAACCCTAGTATGATTATCCTTAAGTTTTTTTGCTTTTCTTTTATTTTCTTAAGAATTTTCAGGAGCACCATTTTGGCGCATTCCCTGGGGGGAGGGGGATTCCTTAAAATCGACTTGGCGAATGCTTCAGCGTAAGTATATATACATATATGTACATACTTATATACACACCTGCGTGCAGCCTGCACATGTATACGGACAGAAGCATGTCCCCATTCACTCACTTCGGATAACAATTTGCATTCGAAACGAGTGTCAGTAATGTCATCATCCTTTGTCTCCCTAATGTTTCTTTTGCGTGCATTTTTTATGCCTCTCTTTTGTTTACTTATCGGCTCGCGAAATGGAAAAGTGATTATAATAAGCTTCTATATTGATAAACTGAATCACGCACACCATTCTGATATTACAATTTAATCATCCTTAAGGGTGTAATAAAATTAAGAAAAAAAATGCTTGGTCATATGGAAGCCAAGCCAACTTTAAAAATCGCCTAAATTTTAATGCCTTTCCCCCATTGGCATATGCACGCAAAATGCAAATAACCGCACTGGTCAAAATAGCTGGTATTATATTTGCCCTCTTTCTTAATTTAATTCAGCTTAATTGTTGAAAAAAAAAAAAATTATAATAATAATAAATAAATAACGTCGGTGTTGGCTTCATAGTACAAACACATTTGTGCATTCATGAAGTAGGAAAATGGGATGGTAAAATTTACAGGTAATGGAAAAAATTCCATCGAATTGATATCAACGTGTCATGGAAAGATGAAGAAAAAAAAAAAAAAAAAAAAAAAAGTAAATTTCCAACCAAATAGCACTAGTATCTCAAAAAAAAGCAAAAAAAAAAAAAAAAAAGGAATGTCCTACTGTGAAAATTAAAAACATAAAGGCATGTTATTCAAAACACCAATGTGTAGTGCCTCGCAAAATGCAGATCCAGGGCATACACAATAACTCCTTTCGTTAAGGGCGATTAAAATATTTCTTCAAATTCTTCCATAAAAGTTAAGTTTATTAAATTATTCATTTCATTTAAATCTGTTAAAAAGGGAAGTAGAAAAAAGGAAAAAAAGAGATTCATATTAATGTGAAATTCTTCTTCTGTTACAGCGTCGAACTTGTAAAATTGTACAAAGCGGATAACTTTACAAACTGTTTAATTATCGTAAACACATAACTCCTTTTCTTCGCTTCTACGTTTCTCACATATTATGTAGAACAGAGGCATCCACACCTTATATGGATATATCCATTATGGTAGTATGCCTCTTAACACGTTATCATGTGCAAGGGAAGGGGGAAGTAGTGTTGTCCCCCTTTTTCTTTATATTCTTTTGCTTACTTAAAGAATTTCCTCCATTCTGTACGTAAACTATATCACTTATAGTATCATCTTTGTTCACCTAAAAATGAGGAGAAGTGCAGTACAACTCGCATGTGCAAGTAAGGAAGCAAAAGCATTCATGGGACACTCTCCCAAACGCGCCTAAATGGATTATTTTTTTGCCTCCTCCTTACCTTCCCTAAAACTTCGACATATTGATCTAACGTGCCTTCCCCTTGATTTTCACTCAAAAAGCATTTTACTTCTTCATCTGAGGAGTATTCCACATTAAGGAAAAAACATCAACTGTTAAACGACGGAACCATCGTGTATGCACACATATTTATACATAGACACGGAATGTATCCACTCAGTTCGGAGCAGATTTGCTAGCGCATCTACAAATGAACAGACATATACACATGCTTATGCGCGCACGGTCTGATCATATCACGTTTGTAGAGCTCTCCCTTACTATCGCACGTTTGCAGAGTCAGCTCCCCTCCTTCCTTCTTTAAAACCTTGCCCAGTATTCGCACATTCTTGTTGTAAAATTTGTTCAGGTATTTTTTGTTGACTCTCCTATCAGTTTGGTAAAAAAAAAAAAAAAAAAAAAAAAAAAAAAAAAAAAAAAAAAGGTGCTATGAAAGACTCCCATAAATACTCACGTGCATGACTGAATATATATATATATGTATATATGTATAGGTAGGTATGTGCCCAAGTGGGGTGATGTAAATTTGTGCTGGAAGGATAGGGTCGATCATGGTCCCAATTGTCCATATGCCTCCTGCTTACGGCGCTATGAACTGTTCCATTTGGAAGTACAAGGGAAAGGTGTATTTCTTACGCTTGTTAGTAAAACTTTAAGAGTAGGTTTGCGC
Source organism: Plasmodium knowlesi strain H (assembly GCF_000006355.2). Lineage (NCBI taxonomy): Eukaryota > Apicomplexa > Aconoidasida > Haemosporida > Plasmodiidae > Plasmodium > Plasmodium knowlesi. Next base: position 1,786,895 of record NC_011913.2, on the reverse strand, counting down.
AAAGGCATACAAAATATATTAGGGGATTTTCCCTCCTTGATGTGCCGCCCTTATGCCAGGGTTGCCAAATTATACGTCCCTTCGACGTAGTAAAGTTCGCCTTAACGTTAAAATGAGAAGTCACTATTTGGAGAATTATAAAAAGAGTATACCTCTTCCCTTTAAAGATGAACGATGGGAAAATAGAAATTTTATCGAAGAAAAAATTGCTGTTCGTAAAACACGTAATTTTTTTGGGGGGCGGATTATCTGCGGGTGGAAGAAACCGATGCGAAATTAACAAATTTTATCGTATTAAACAAAAAAAAAAAAAAAAAAAAAAGAGAGAGAGAGAGAGAAAGGAATAAATTTATAAAAAGGGGCGTTTTTATTATCTGCACTTGTGATGTGTACTGAGCTAGTTGAGTCATGATAGGCTTTATTACATGCGCGAGCACGTTGGACCTGACACGCATATGTGCATACGCTTCACTTTCGACAAGTTTGCTTACATGGTAAAATTACGTGCACATTGAAAAGACAAATTTGTGAAAATAGGGCGAGAGAAAAATGTTTGACAAATTGCAAAGCGATACGTAAAAAATATATGGCATAGGCGCACATATACACATGCATAAACATGTATGCTTTTCTTTCTTTTTTTTTTTCCCCCCCCCCCCTCCTTTTTTTCATGCACAAACGTACCGCTCAATTGAGCAGCCATTAGTTAAGTTCCAAAAGAGGAATGCTTTACACTTTTTCAAAAAAAGTGAAAAAAAAACGGATAGAGCGGGGAATGATACATTGTTATGTAGAAGGAAGTACACGTCCCTGGGAATATATAGAAGGCCCATGTACCACATAGTTATATGGACCCCCCCCTTTCTTGGAAGACCAACACTTACAAAAAGATTATGATGCACATATGCGATATAGAAGACGAGTAATAAAAATATGTGCGTTTTTTTTTTTTTTTCGCGTCTACGTAAGAGCACATGGAAGGGTAAAAATGATGCCACTGGCAGATGACCAATTGACCAACGCTAAGGAATATGTTCCATCGCAGAAGGAACTCAAATTAGAGAATTCCAAATTAGCACCTATTGCAGAAGAATGTAAAGTATTTTCACACCTTCCCCATGTACAAGTCACTTTTGAACATCGCGATACTTAAAAAAGGCCTCCCTATCAAATATCTTTTGCTCATCCGATAGGGTATAATTTCTTGATATCTTCCCGCCCTTCTTATGATTCGGCGGTTTAGTAATCATACCCAGGTTTTTCTTCCGCATGAGCATTTTGTTCTTCTCCTTCTTATATTTGCTTTCCTGCTTCTCTGCATATCTCACCATGACATCTACCTTTTTAACTGGGCCGGTTATTTCGGTGGGGACCCTCTTGCGTGTCATTTTTTTAAGCCACTTGTTATATTTGGAGTTAATATAATTCCAACTGTTCTTCTTCTTATCATAAATGGTGGAGTTGTTGCTTAACTTAAAATAATCGGTTGCCAAATCAACAGGAACGTGAACAATGTCCGTGGTTCTTTTTTTACCAAATAATTTTAATTTCTTCGTTCCTTTGATAATGGTGCTTCTGGTTTTTAAGCCAATGTAATGTTTCTTCACATGCGTGTTTTCTCTATTTGTGGAGGATGCACCCTGCGGGGAGGCTAGATCATCGGCAGAGCCACTACATATAGGTGAGTTCTTTTCCACACGGGTTTTGTCCCCTTGTGAAGCAGAACGAATGATGGTGTGCGTTTCCCCCTTTTGTAAATTTTTGCCTTGTCCAGGTGTGCCTGAACTGGTTTGAATGTCTAAATTTTCTAGTTGCCTACTTCTATACATCTTGTAGGCATCTGATTTTATTTTTTCGTATATTTGATGCGTGCCTTTATCCTTCATGTTAAACGTGTAATTGGAGAGGATGTCACCATTCTGTGAGGCTGCTTTACTCCTCTTTAATCCACTTGCATAATCCTCAGGGGCATACGTATCTTCCTCCTCCAACAGAATGTTATCCTTAACCTTGGAATAATCCTCCCGTTTAAACTGTTCGCTCCATGATTTGTTTTTGTTTTCTCCAAATAAATTATCCATTTTTACATTTTCGCATTGGTGGTACTCATATTTGTTCTTCCTTTTTTCATCCGATAAGAGTAGACTGTCCAAAAGGAGTTCCTTCTCTAGTTCCATAGAGTCGATACTACTCAGTAAAGAGATATTCGAATAATCATCAGTTTTGTTTTTATGCTCATTACTCTCGGGATCTTCCAAATCGTTTGTACTATATCTTGCGTTATTATCAAGCACCCATTTGTCCATATCCCATGTCTCTTCCGATATCGTTTCGTTGCTCCTTATGTCGGTTTTCTCATTTTCATTTCCGTCAATCTTTTCGCTGATTCCTACATCAGACATTTCCCATGGGGGTAAATCTACAATAACATGCTTATTACTAGATTTATCGTCAATGGTTTCTCCCTCTAAGTGTTTCTTCTCCATATCACCTTCCAATTGTTCTTTCCTTGACTCCAATCCTTTCTTGTATTTCCTTTGTTTATTTTGCATATAAGTGGTCCCCTTAATGTAATGACTCTGTGTGTTTTTCACGCAGAATTGTTCTTCATCAGTTATCTGCCTTGAGGATGGGTCCACCGAATTCTCATTTTTGTGACACAGTTTACCACATTTTTCAATCACATCGTCAATAATGTTTAAGTCATTGTCGTCAAACTCTTCACGACAATGACGCAGAAACTTTTCCTGCAGCGTGTTTATTATGCGCTTCATGTGGAAACCCATGTATTTATTAAAGGGTGTATCTACAACCGCTTTGTTTAATTTTTTCCACCTATTTAATGCTTCCGAAATGGTGTCATCACTGAGTAGTATATCCTTTGATAGTGTTTCACCTACGTTAAGAGTTCTATTTTTACTTTTTGTGCTGCTACCATCTGAAGTATTTCCCGTGGAGCGGTTAAACTGATCGTCTACTGTGCCGCTAATGCGGTTAATATCGCTAAGGTCGTTATTAGCATGGCCATTGACGCCTACAGCCAACTTCTTCAACCTCTTTTGTTCGATCAAGTCGTTGATCTTCATCACGATGTTATTTTTAACGATGGTTTTGTTTAGCTGGTACCTGGCAATTTCCTTGCGCAGTTCATTCAAATTCTGTCTTTTCAGCGAACTTAAGGGAATAATTGGGGCCTCCAAATTTTTAAAGCAGGCAATTTCCTCGTTCGCGATTTGAATTTTTACGGCTAAGTCTTTCGTATTCAGTAAGTCACATTTGCTAAAGACTATCTGATATTTAATATTATACCGGTCAAAAAAATGGAGCAATTCTTTATCACTTGTTTTTAGTCCAACTCTACAATCAATGAGAACAAAAACTTTTTTTAAATTTTTTCTGTTTTTCAAATAAAATAAGGTAAATTCATTCCACTGTAGCCGTAATTCTTCCTTACTATGGGCAAATCCATATCCGGGCAAATCAACTAGACATAACAAGCAAGGTTTAGCAATTTTATAAAAATGTATTTCTTTTGTGCATCCTGGTAATTTACTCACTTTGGCTTTATTTGTTCTCCCACACAATTCGTTAATTAGTGTAGATTTTCCACTATTTGATCTACCTATAAAGGCTATTTCTGGATATTTTGGTAAAGGTAACTCACTCACTTGAATAGCCGTTTTATATAATATCATTCTTGGCTTTAACTGGTCTAAAAATATGGGCGCAAAATTCGGTCGCTTTTCCTTCAGGTATTTCCTTTGCACCTTATTCAATGGTTTTCCCAACATTTTCCTTTTTAACTGTTCATATATATTTACATCTATTTTTGTGTTCCTCTCCCTTTGTCTTCTGCTTATGCCGTTGGGGCTTCCTGCCTCTCCATCCACTCCGTTCGCATCGTTCCTTACACGATTAACCATATTGTTTCTCACATCGTTTCCCACACTCTTGCTCACCTGTTCTGCCCTCAGTTTGGCGCGTAGGCTGGCGTACCTTCGAAAGATTTGGCCTAGTAGCTGCATTTTCGCCTTGCCAAGCGGGGTGCCTGGCGTTACCTTTGGCGCAATGTTCGGCGGAGAGATTCTCGGTATTCTCAGCGCCGGTCATACTAGCCATTCATCATTGAACGGGCACGTTGGTGCGTCCCCGATGTGGGCATTCGCGTGAGCATTCGCGTAAGCCTTCCTCTGTAGGGGTATGCCTCTACATGTTGTACGCGCGCGTATCTAACGCCTTACGCATATCGTCCGCTTTTAGAAAAGAGAAAAAAAACTTTCCTTATCTACACTGACTTAAAAATGGAATCTTCTTCATATTCATTTGGGTGCCTTTCTTCAAAAACGTTGCTAGATCGTGGGTGAAAAATTACGACGCTTTTTTTTTCTTTTTCTTTTTTTTTTTTCAAAGCAGGAATAAAAAACGGCAACAACACAAACCCATATACACACGTTAACCCCGGTGCAATTAATTGCCTCAAAAAAAAAAAAAAAATAGCCTTTTTATTTCAACTTTCCAATCAAGTGACTTTCTTTTTTTTTTTTACCTGGCAGAGTTGTCATCTTTTATACTTTTCAATGTTGCTTTTTCCATTGTAGGGGAAAATGGCTATTCATGTAAGCAGATAAAATTTCCGGTTGGGGAACTTAGCTTCCTTTACTCCCCCCGATCCCCTTCTCACGACATGCGTACATTATCCACATGCGTGACACCTTATACAATTTATTATTTTGTGCTTTTTTTTTTTTTTTTTTTTTTTTTTTGCATTATTTTTTAGTTTAACTGTTATGAAAAAAAATTATATAAAGGGCACAATTCGAAGGAGTGTTATTTTTGTGAATACGCGTAAAGGTGGTTTTCTACATAAACACAACCGTATGATCATGTGCATATGCATATGCATATGTGGATGCGCAGGAAGTGATGAAGTGAAAAAAAAAGTGGAGCGATGGATGAAGACCGCCCTTTTGGTCTGCCCTCACCCGTTCGCTCACTGACGCTACGAATAAATATCCCCCTCTCCACCTTTCAACCGTTACCACAGAGTACCATTGCACATGCATAGGATACACACAAAAATCGGGCACTATCAGAAGGCCTCTACGAAATTGTTCCCTCTTCCAAGGGGCAAATGATTTCTCCTTTGGATGAGAGCCACTTAGTATCTTTATAATATGCTACACCATTTTTGACGAGCAAATGTGGCTGGATGTGAAAAAAGGGATTCTTGTCCTTATCAGAGCTTAAGGTTTTATCTGGTAATTTATTCACGTCCATGTTTTCACAAATAATTCTCTCCCCAACCTTCACTCCAGATGGGGGGGCAAGTAGTTCTATTTGTTCACCAAAAGATGCGCATAAAACCATACCATGACTTTTCCTTCCCCTCAAGGACTTTTCCTTCAAATTGGCTAACACTAAAACATATTTATGTAGTAAATCTTCTGAATTTTTCTTAAGTCTTAACCCACTGCAAATGTCCCTGGATTTTTCTTCCCCAACATTTATCTTCAAACAGTACAGCGTATCCGCATCTGGGTGAATTTCTACTTCCTCCACATATCCTACGATAATATTTAATCTGGTAATATCGTCCAGGCTTTTTGGTTCCTCTACTTTTTTTTTCTGATTATTCTTATTTTGTGCATTATTTTTCTTTTTACTCTTTTCATTTTGTACATTTTGTACATTTTGTCCATTCTGTCCATTTTCTGCATTTTCTCCATTTGCATTTTTAACATTCTTGTCATCCTTCTGTTGTCCAGCGCCTGCATTATTAGCTCGCTCACTTGGGTTCACTACATTTTTACTATTTAGAAAAGTTTCCAGGCTGTCCCTCACTTCCAACTTTTTCAGTGTAGTGAAATTCCCCACTAGGGTTTCTTGAATGTGCAAAAACCATCTATATATGTGTGAAAATTCGACTCTCTCCTTGGGGGGCATTTCACTTAACAGTTTATAAACAGAGCAGAAATAAAAAATGTCCACTATGGATGCATGCCTATTCGAGACAATATAGGATTTTTCACACAACAAATCATTCAAATGTTTCATGTCTAGCTGTTTTAGTGTAAATTTGTCACTAGCCAAATGGAAAATGAATTCTTCATTTTCGCTCACTTTGCCTTCATCTTCGTTAAACAATTCGTTGTAGCAGTTGTATATATCGATAATCGCGTAAAGCGTGCAAAACAGCTCCTTGTACTGTTTCTCCTTATACTCGAAAGAAATTTTCTACAAAGGGAAGAACATACCGTGGTAGGGATGAACGATGGACAAATGGAATAACCTTTTTGCGTAAAAATAACACAGAGAGGTAAGGCACACTTGCACGTGCTCATCTTTAAACACTTAAACGGTAACATGCAACACATGTAAGAATATAAGTGCAGACATTTATGGCATAAAAAAAAATTATCCTTCCAAGTGAGAACATGGTGTCATTACAAATGGCTACGACGTTCTCTTTGCCCATTCGCGATGCACCTGCCCTCACTGCGCTCAGCATCTACGTATAAGAACAATGTGGCCTATATACCCCCCCCATGTGCATGTTCATATTTTTACCTTTTCGTGTCGAACTTCGGGAAATGCTACTTTTTCATTATCTTTGATGACAACCGCTTTAATAAAGTCAAGGACCAATTTCAGAATATCCGATTTTACATCGTCCTGCACTAACGTTAAAACACACATCTTCCTCGACAAATATTTTACGTTCTTTCTAATGGGGGTTGTGTTGTTATATCTGATGGAGTTGCTGATTTTGTGAATTCTTTTACGGCTATGTAATGTTATATTCTTTTCAGGTTAGTAATTTTGCTTGGCGAATTAGCACATTTGCTTCGTGGAGCCCCTGTCAAATATATACATGCATAACTTTGCGCTCTATGCGCGTTGCGAACTTTCCTTCTACTTTTTCGAGTTTTATCAGTGAAAGCTAGCCGCTTTGGTTTCGTTCGACAGCTTGTGTCAATTGGTCAAAGCGGTTATTTGTTTCTTCTGTTCGTTACCTCCTTTTTGTTCGCTTGTTCATTCGTACATGTACTTTTGTGCCTTTGTACATTTTTTTTTTTTTTTTTTTTTTTTTTTTTTTTTTTTTTGGCAAGCTGCTATTCACGCTATACTTGAAATATACGAGATTTGTAAGGGTGGAACTTCTTTTCTATGTTTTTTTTTTTTTCTCTTTTTTTTTTTTATTATTTATCTTACATGGGACGACAACCCAAATTAATTTACAACCTATACATTCCTCATTGAACAAAATGAAGCGCGAAAAAAATATATTATTATGTACGGGATATAGGCGTAAGGAAAGGCGTCTACGCGGGAAAGAATAAACTCGTGCATACATTATACTTACACGTTGCTTTCTTATGGACCTCCCCCCCTTCCTCCTTAAAAGATTATGTGCCAATTTTTTAATTTCTACAAATTTTGAAAGCTCTTAAAATGATATATGTTCTGAAAGAAGGGAAAATTGAAGGGAAATAAAAAAAAAAAACACTACAGAAAGGCAGCCATATCGTCGTTCAGTTGGAAAGGGACTTACAAAAACAGGGCAACATTTTGGCAGACATACTATACAGGGTTTTCACAATTATTTCCGAATGTTCCATCCATGCGATAAACGTTTAGCGCGTAAAATCATGTTGTATGGTGCGGGAAAACACAAAATATGAACCTTGGAAATGAAAAAAAAAAAAATACCTGTACCATTATGTAGGCAGAAATAATAACCCACAAACGGGTATGGGGAAATTATACCCATTTGATATATATCCAGAATTCTACGTGCAAAATGTAACTAAAAAGATATCCTCCTTACGTGGAAACATCACAAAAGTATCATATGTTTATGCGCACCTCTCCTCACACGCCCTATAATCCGTTTCTAAAAAAACATAGAACCCTTCCCTCCTTGGTGTGTGAGCATATTTTACGAGGCAAAAAAGGTGGATGATCGAATGTACAATTTTGTACACATGTTCAATTTTACATAAATCAGAAAAGCACTTTTTTGCAAAGCTTCCTTCTTCCTCTGTTGAAGTGTACCATATTTTATTCCTTTTTTTTATTAGTACGAGCGTAATGTATGTTTGTTCTTTTGCTCGAATTGATAGAAAAGGAAAATGGTAGGATATTACGTTCCACAAAAGGGATATCCAACGTACGCTTTTTCTTTCACCCGAATTCCTTAAAATTAAATGAGCACAAATTTCTACATCAGCGCAATGTGACAAATAAAAAAAAAAAAAAAAAGAACTTAATTCAAATCATGCATAGCAAAGTTTGTCTAAATACTTCTCTACATTTTCAGCTCTTCAGAAATGCGCAAAGTAGAAAATCTACAAACCGTCCAAAATGGCAATTGCATATATTTGCACAATTTTTGCCGTTTTATAAATAGCACATTTTATTGTACCATCTTTGAAGCCATTCCGCCACAGAGTCATGCATACTTATTATAGACAAATTTGGCCACCTGCTTATTTCCCAGAAGGTGACAGTGAAAGCAAAAAAAAAAAAAAAAAAAAAAAAAAAAAATTCATCCTTGCAAGTCACATTTGTGTGAAGTACCCATTCGAAACAGTCCAAAGTCATTTCTACATAAACATGTAGCAACCGAAAATAAAAGGGGTGTTAAAACCTGTGGACGAAAGAATGCTCCCTTCTTATTTAGCAGTTTTTTCCGTATGTACCTCCTCGAAATGTTGGAATTTTTTTTTTTTTTTTTTCTATAAACGAGCCTTTTCTTAATGGCGACGCAATTTCACTGCTCCCGTGAAACGGACGCAACCTACTTTTATTTCTACGTAACCATTTGTTCGCCTTCAATCGACTTGCATTTACACATGTGCAGCTCCAATCTCCACGCTCGAGGTGACATGCAGCGCTACGTTCGAACTGCAGGAACTTTATCATAAACTGCGCTACGAGGATTAGCGCGAACAAACTTGTTCATACAGAATAAAAATGGGTGTCATTTAGCGTATTCCTACACCTTCCATATTTCGAACCATTTTTACGAAATTGTGTATCCACTTGGATCACACAAAACTATGCATCCTTTTGTAATGACATTCAAAATGAGTATCTTTTTTTTTTTTTTTTTTTTTTTTTTTTTTTTGGGGGGGGGGTACTTTAAAATGAGTGCATGCATTTGTAACAAGGGAAAATTATTTAAAAAATAAAATACGTTAAAAGTGTGAGGCAATTCTTTTTTATATTTTGCTTTCCATTTTTTGAATACTTATCCTTGTGTGCTATTTTGTGTTAACTCGGCCATATGTTGTGCCCTTTTTCTTCGGCCTAAGGGAACAGCCACAAGAAGGAAAATAAAGAAAAAAAAATTAATTCCATACGTTATATATATGTAATTTTGTTAGAACATACCAGAGGGCAAAAAACCGCGAGGCATTTTCCAACCTTATTTTTATGGCACGCATACAAGAAGGCATTGTTTTATGAGCAGCAAGCGGTGTGGAGAAAATTAGGCCAGAATTTCGTGAATTTTGTGAATGTGCGCATATTGCCATTTTCACGAAAATTTCCAGCTTTGATAAAAAAAAAGGAACGCACTCGTTTGTTCATACAAACGCGTGGAATTTATGCTTGTCACTTTGAACGCACGGTGTGACATGCTATATACTTCCCGTTCTTGCTTTTACATTCCCCAACCGAATCGCAGAAAATGAAAAAACGCAACAGCGCATCATTTTACATTCTGTACATTGTTTAGTATTTCGATTACTCCTTTTGTTTAAAATTAATTCATTTTTCTTTTCCTCGCACGCATTTTTACTTTACATGTGTACGTATAAGTGTACAAGAAGTACTTTTCCTTTTTTGTTTCCTTTTCCTTTTTTGTTTCCTTTTTCTTTTTTGTTTCCTTTTCTTTTTTTGTTTCCTTTTCCTTTTTTGTTCCCTTTTCCTTTTTTGTTCTCTTTTCCTTTTTTGTTCTCTTTTCCTTTTTTGTTTCCTTTTCCCTTTTTGTTCTCTTTTCCTTTTTTGTTCTCTTTTCCTTTTTTGTTCTCTTTTCCTTTTTTGTTCTCTTTTCCTTTTTTGTTTTAATGCTATGGAGAGTTCTATATGCATTTGTGCTATATGAACAGATGTAGGGTAAGACACTGACCGTACGTAACAGTCACAGTAGTTACGAAAAACACAGTGCTTATTCCGTCTGTATAAATTTTCACATCTTAAGCTATGATTACACCATTCGGTAGAAGAAAATGCACAAATGCGTCAATGTAGATAGCCTGAACGATGATTTTATAACCAAAAAAGACTCGCTGAAAAGCTTAAGCATAGAGGAAAGAAGCAATAGCAGGATAGCTAAAAGCCATTACGGAAAAAATGATGCAGACATTATGAAACAAAATGCGGAAAAGAATTACCTAGACCATTTTGATGCACCAAATGGAAACCTGAACAAGAATTATATCTACTCCTGTGATAATTTAATGGATGAATATAACAGCAGAAATAGTAACCTGCATAGCAGAACGTTAGAGGAACATTTGAAAAGCTACAGTTACCATATGGGTCCAGAGCAAATACGTAGTAATAAATATGGGATATCACAAGAAAGGGTTGACGGAAAGCATCTACTTAGTCTTAGTGAAGAGAGAAACATGATTCTGTCCAGAGATCGTATTAACAAGAGTTACTTCAGTGAAAATTATGACAACAGAAGTGACACCAACAGAGGTGACAGTAACAGAGGTGACAGCAATAGAAGTAGCGGTAACAGAAATAAGGACCAAATGATCAACATGATAAGTAACCATTATAATAATTTAATCCGAACGACGAATAAAGGTATAGAAAATATAAACAGTAATTGCGATGCTATAATTTCCAACAGAAATTACGATAGCATGTCCGATGTCAGTAGTATCATTTTGATGAACAAAAACGATACTACACAGAGCAATAATGATTACGCAGATTATAACTACAATAGTTATTTTAATTATCGCAACGATCACACCTCTGCATACCACTACAACAACAGTGCCAATAATGGCGGGGAAAATAATGGAAGTAGGACTCGTCACAACAATGGTGGCAACGCAGGGAGTAGTAAACGATACAGCAACGGATATAATAATCGCGCCCATAGGAATGGTAACTATGAAGGAGAAAAAAGGGAATGCTTCACTTTTTCACATGAAAGCTCGCTGAACGAAAATCTAATACCCGAGAACTGTGACTACGCTAAAGTGGGGAAGGCGCACCTCGAAATGCCAGACAACGAGCTGAATTCATTACCCCTATACAATGACGAAGAGACACCGAATAGAATTCTTCAAGAAATGGGTGAACAAACAAAGCAAGGTGAAATGCATTTCACAAGTAAACTCCAGAGCATTGAAAGAGAAAACACAAACAATCGAATTAAGATCTACGACATATTTAACAATTCCAATATTAAAAAGAGTAATAATAATAATATGGGTATTTTAAATTTTTTGAAAAATAAGAGGACGAACAAATACACATATGATAGCAAGGGTATTCGAAATGATGCCCCAGAAACAAAAGACCTCAGTAAAGAGAGTTATAGCAGTGGAGTGTCTAATAAAGTAGGGGGAATTCCTGGTGGGGGAATTCCTGCGGATGGCCACCCCGGGAGTGGTCATAGCAATACTGAGGGAAGTCAAAGCAATTACCGATTTAACGATAACATGAGAAATGTAGAAAGTATCGACCCATATAATGGCTCCTCCGTGCTAAAGGGATGTACGTACAACGACGAAAACACAAAGAACAAATTAGCGACACCCTCTCACATTTTAATCAGCCAGAAGTATATACAGGAAAAGGGTGAAAAGGCATCCAAGGCGGAATTAGCAAATAAGTCTAATATTAACTCATTTGAAACTCTTAAACATTTAGAGAAGGGTGACAATGGTGATGTTACTAATTTATACGGAGCTACACTGAATGGTTTTTTAAACAAAAAGGACAACCATTCAGATGAATGTAGTAATAAAACCGATGTCGCAAGGAAGGAGAAAAACAATCCATTCAGTATGTATCATTATGTGAAAAAGGAACGAACAGATAATGTAGCTCCCCTTTCCAACGAGCAGGGAAAGGGTGACAGTAGTAAAAGTGGTACCACTAGTAGTAAGGATAAGGAAAGATGCAACGTAAACGTAAACATAAACGGAGGAAGTAGCAAGATCAACCGAAGTAGTAACAATGTCGAACAAAATTACAAACCGATTAATAGCGAATATATTGATAACCATGACTGTGGTAGCGAGCTTCCCACCCGAGGTGAAAAGGCCAACAAGAAAGGCCCAATCACACGGGACGCAGCAACAAATAGTAATGACTACAATATTGTAGGGAAAAGAGACCTACACATATATAAAACCGAATTGGAAGTACAAAAAGGTAGTTTTAACCATTATGCGAAGAAAGGCATTAAAAAAGACGCATTGGGAAGAGAACACAGAATGAATGTCCAGAAGAGCAAGCCAGATAAGGATCATCACTACTTCAAGGAAGGGATTGAAACTGAAGGAGAATTTCCTATGAACGAGAAATGGAATGGAAATGATACTTATTACGTACATGAGGAAAACAGAAGAAACGAAAAAATAAAAACCAACGAAGAGTTATCAAGTAAATATATTTCTTCATATTCCGACCCGTCCCTCCCTAGCTCCATACAATCCTCTGCGGAACTCCAAAATAGGATACACGAAAAAAGCCGAAACTCCAAAATTGCACTTACGAAAGGAATGAAGAGCAAGAATGATAAAAGGTATAATGAAAAAAAAAAAATGGACCTGAAGGGGAAACAAGAAAATGAACAATTCCATCGAAGTAGAAGTAACTCCTTAACTGATGACATAAGTTGCATTTATGAGGAACAGAAGCAGTCTGATTTGGGCGATGTAATTGGAGACAATCGTATGAGCCGAAACGGTACTTGCAGACACATTGTCAACGACTCCGATAACTGTAAAAATGCTAATAAAAATAATAAAGGGGTTGGCACCGATGCGATAATCCCCGGACAAACATACAATTATGACGAAGCAAAAGAGCCTCTGCAACAAAATAGTTGCAAGCACGAATGCAGAAATGCACCCATGGTGTATGTCAAGAAGAAAAAAAAAAATAATAAAATGAAACATAAAGGGAGTGATCGGTGCACCGAAAGTTGTACTGACAGGGGTAGAGCAAGCAGCCGTGATGAAGATAAAGGTAGCAATGAGTGCAAAGACAGCCTCAACGGTGAAGACAGTTCTGTGAGGAGCACAAACAGACGAAGTAACTCACCCAATGTTACACATTGGGATCTTAGGAACGGATTTAAAAGGAGTAGTGGAAAATATCCAGGGGAACTTAATAACGCTTTAAAAGAATTAAGAGCCAACAATGGGGATAACCATTGTGAGGAGAGTGAGAGAAAAAATGGACGTGACAACGTATGTGACCATCTCGTTGTCAGCAAAGTCACTCATTCGATGAACCCGTTTAGGCACAATGTTACCACCAACCCTAAGGAAGACAACAGAGGTAGTAACGAATGTGACAGTGGTAATAAGGAAGGTGATGATTACAATAACCGTGATCGTTGTGATAGAAACGGAAAATACCATGACAGGGGAAGAGATAAAAAGGGGCACGTGAATATTTTGGAAAAATCGCAAATTTCGCAGGAATGTAACGAAAACTGTGTTACAAAGAGAAAAGAAAAAAAAAAGAAGAAGGAAGGGATGCTAAAGTCTAAACAGACAATGGCACAAGATGAAGATATGGCACACGGTGATGACACGAATGTGTTTGTCAAGTGTAGAAACAAGAATAAGTCCAGTTACATTATTTCGGACTATGAGCAGCGTGTTTGTTTTATGAGGGAAAATGTATCAGTCAACAAGACACATTTTGTTGCCCCTTGCAAAAAGATGCATCAAACAAAAAAGAACACTAGTAAGAAATGTTGCTTAAAGAAAAGCGAAAACCAAAGTAGCAGTAGCTTCAACTCATCTAGCTATGAAAAATGTGAGGAGGAGGATGTCACATATGATAATAAAACTATTCGCACGAAGTGTACTCGTTTGAAAGAGAACAATATGAAGAAGACGCACAGAACTCCCCTGCACAGTAACACAACCAGTATTAGGAATATGAGGGGAACAAATAGAGGCAATGATGATAATAGCCAAAGCGGAAGTAGCAACCTGCGCTGCTGCGTGAATGATATAAGCAACAGTAGTGACGACCTGCATGATGGCGAAAGGAAAAATGCAAACGCGAAAACAGGAAGGAACAGAAAGAGCAATTTTCCTAATAGGGAAAAAATTGAATTAAAAATTTATAGTGGCGAAGGAGAGAGCCAAAAGTATAAACACCAAGGGGAAACCCTCCCTAACGGAATGGAGAACCGCGACTCCAACTCAGACTCAGACGCCGGCACAGACACAGATTATCACGTTGGAAAATCAAATCGCCCAGTAAGTAATATCGAAAAGGGTAGCCACTTTCCAAGCAGTGTAAGCAAAAAAAAAAAAAGGAAGAGCAATTTGGCCCAAAGTAAAAACGACAAACAACAGGATCTCCCAACAAGAGACGACAACACCGATTGTGATAATATAAAGGAAAAGGAGAAAAGGAAGAAGATGTATTCTTCCACTGCTTGTAGTAACACCCCCACGAATGGAAGTAGCAAATTGGTTTATAACACAAATGGCAATCAAAGTGTACAACATGACAGGCGCAGGCCAATAAAAAAGGGAGACATCCCTGATGGGGATGAACAAATCTGCGCAAATGTGCAACACGAAAGCGAGAACTTTTCCAGCAATGCAAACGATGTTACAATGAGGGGAGAAAACATGTGCACGAGAGGCACCAATATAGACGGTTCCCACATCAATGACCCACGGATGGGCTATGCAGACATTTCCACCTCAAACTATAAAACGCACTCGTCGAAAAATAGTATGGATACCATTGACAACCCTACTAGTGTAGGCTCCCTAAACAAAAAAAAGGATATACAATTAATGAACCAATGTGAAGAAATCTTCGGCTATGCCCCCCAAGGAATGTACCCCAACATGCGATATGCATCCATGGGGGGTGGAAACACAAACCATATGGACGCACATTTCAAGAACATGAATTTGCGAAATCACACAGAAGGTAGCTGTGCAAGTATGATAAACGGAAATGAATTTTCACATGAGAGGGTTAATTGCCAAAATGGGGATTCCAAAATTTTAATCATGGCGGGGGATATCACTAGTTGTGGTGATAAAGTACCCCCAATGGAAGAACAACGGATAGGGGGACAGCTAGCCGGAGATAGCATCAAACAGAACACCTCTCCTTTTTACGAACAGGATATTAAGGTGGACGAAATCCTTACACATAACAATAAAGGTGAATTATTGCGTAACTCAAAACACATGCTAAATGGGACCTTGTTGAATGTGGATTCATCCATTTGGCACAACCCTCAGAAGGAACATAAAATGAAAGAAAAACCCACTGAGCATAACCCATTTAAAGGGACGAAATTTTTACATAATATTAAAAAAACAGAAAATAATAATAACAGAATCAGCAAAATGTATAATGAGGACAACACGTATAACAGCATCTATATGAAAGGGGTCGACTTCTATTTAAAAGACAGTGTAAGAAATCATTCGAATGGAAAATCCAATACTTTGGTAACCGTACATGGAAGGGAAAAGAACGATGAAGGATTAAAAGAACATTTAAACACCAATACAAGTGTTAATATAAATTACAACCAGGGAAATCCCCATGCATACGAAAGTAAAAATACATACATGGGTGAGGAACAAATATTTCCAGGGGAAAACTATAACAACGTACTTTGTAGGAATCGCCCTAATAACGATGATAAGAATGACGAAATATTGCGTGAAAAGGGAAAGAGCCATTTGTTCTCCTCGAGAGGTGAAGAAGTAGACAATATATACAGAAGGGATAGCATTTCCAATGTACCCGTTCTAGGTAGAGGAGCACCCCCACATGTAACAAAATCGATTCAGAGTACCTATCGTGTGTGTGTAAATAATACAACACAAGAAAAACCCCAAAGTATGGAAGACCCATATTCTACCATTTATTACCCAGTGGAGACACACACTAATGCAAATTGTTATATACATCATCCAAATTTCTTCCAAAAAGAAACGAAAGCTGCGCAAAGGTGTATGGAGAATAATCCCTTCTCCTTACATTCAAGCATGAAAAATGCAAGCATGAAAAATGCAAGCATGAAAAATACAAGCATGAAAAATGCAAGCATGAAAAGTGCAAGCATGGATGGTGGAATCAAGTTTTACAAAATGGACCAGACGAATACCATGAGTTTCACACCCCCTGTAGACAGAGAAAGCCAAAATAAAGAATATGACGCATGTGAGATTAGGTTGTTCGATAAAGCTGGGCACAGCAATGTTATCGGGGGAGAGTCAGATGGGTTTGTCGCTAAAAACTATTTCGAAAAAAATGCAAGTGGGCACAAACGAAGGGACAACATGGAAGGAGAAATAGGCGCAAAAGGGTCATATGGACCTGGGGATTCTAAAGATGAACGTAGGCAAATGTACATGCACACGGGGAGGGTTGCCCCCTTCTCGGGAATTTACCCAAGTTCTTCTGGACCACGCTTAAACGACAATAACGGTGTAAACGCACAGAATGGAAATGGTCTACTGGCACCCCATGGGAAAGACACTACGGTGCACTGTATTAGAAAAAATAATGCCGGTCATAATGCCGGTCATAATGTCGGTCATAATGACGGTGATAAGGACGGTCATAATGACGGTGATAAGGACGGCCATAAGGACGGCAATAACAACGGTAGACCATTTGTCAAGGGGATGAACATCCACGTGAGCAGTGCACTGAACGAAGCAGATAAGAAAGGTGTGCATGTGCACAGCCAAGTTGCGTACCCCAAATTGGAGAGCGCAGTCATCTTAAATGAAGTGCTACAAAAAAATAACGAAAATTGGAACAAACCCTACAGTGACACGAATAAAATACCAACACTTCACTTTACGAACAATTTTTCTATCGATTTTGCTAACATTCTGAAAAACTACAAAGATAAATCAGATAATTATCTAAATAAGCAGTACATACAGGACTTGGAAAGAATTCATTTTTTAATTCAGGATTTTACGAACAACTACAGGTGTAGCGATAATTTAAAGTCCATTTTTCAACTACTTCAATACGAATTTGACAAGGAGAAAAGAGAGCATCAATATTTTTGTCAAAACCAGAAATATGTAGTTCTTACCATGCCTCTAAATGATATTAAGAAAAATTATGATAAATTTGGTGAACCCAGTCTAATAGAACCCATCTCCCAATATAAGCTGGATACGTGCCTTTTGGAAAATTTAGATAATCAGTCCAAGGGTAAATTCTGCAGTTTGGAAAGGAACCACTTAAAGGAAGACCTTACAGATGCATATAATTTAGTTAAGAATTGTAGTAGGGGGGATGACCCCAAGGATGACAGTAGTGATTATGATGCTAATGACAAGTGCGTGGAGAAATGCACTACAGGAAATAGCATAGGATTATACATGAGGACACCAAGCTATGCTTCTTCCCAGAATAGCACCACAGACATGGGAACCTCTGCGGAATCAGTGGTGGTACACACGTACAGCCACAACGGTGATGAAAACACCAATGGAAAAAGCAACGGTAAGCAGGTCAGGACCCAGCGCTGCATTGGTAATTTGCCTAAGACGGACAAAATGGGAAAGTATTGTATTAGCAAAAAAAGGTGGAGTGGCAATTTGAACGAAAGTATCTTGTCCAAAATGAATATATTCCTTATAAGGCACAATAACCGCGTGTACAAATTTAAGCTAAATAGCAATTTCGCACAGAGAGGAAACCAATTATATGATAAAAAAAATGGAAAATTTTTTAAATTACTTTCTTCATTTTATGAACAATTTCTCAAGGAGAAATGCAACAAAAGAAATGTTTTACTTAATGGAGACATATCCCTAAGTTATGTAAACAATGATGATCCCAGAAAGGATAACCTTTCAAATGATCAAACAGATAATGAGATTGCTAAATCTTCACATACCAATAATGAGGACAACTTTTATAATATTATTCAAAGTAGTGGACTCACGAATATTGACGATCTTTTCATTTCGGACGACGAGGTGAATCTTATTTACATGTATAGCAATCATCGCAATGAGAAGATTTATAGTTTAGAAAAATTGGACGTATTGACAAATCAAAACTCTATATTGTCCACTTTGAATGATAGTACTAACACCGGGCACGAGAATTACGCCTGTAAAAAATGAACAGAAAAAGGAACTAATGAAATTAAAGTTGGAGTATTTAGACGGAAAAGTTTTACCGACTGTACTAAATATAAGGAGCAAGAACTTGCATGGATGGATGGAGGAGGGTGAAATACAACATGAAAAGCACAACTCGTGGAGAACCCCCCCCCCCCCCTATCTGTGCCTGATTTACCACGGTAGGGTGAATTAACTATTTTTTTCCATTCATTTGAATTTTTACTTTACTTTTTTTTTTTTTTTTTTTTTTGTGTGTAAAAATGAAGTCAAAAGTAGGAACAGAAAAATTGTACCCGTGCAGTGTGCATTTGTGTTACTCCCGCACGTATATGTGTAGACCACAGAAGAGGTGAGAAAATGCCTTTCATGTGTACATTATTAAAATGGCTTTTATAAATTGTGCTAAAAAAAGGAAAAAACATATAAACCATCCTCCACATTTGCAATTTTTTAATTAACACCTTTTAAACTTTTTCCTGTTACTTTGTTTTATTTTTTCATGTTTTCACTTTTCCATTTTTCCATTTTTCCATTTTGCCTTTTTTCCATTTTGCCTTTTTTCCATTTTGCCTTTTTTTGAGAAACTCCTTTTCCAATTGTTTATAAGGAATGCTCCATTGCGAACATGTCCTTTTCTTCATTCGGGCATGCCCGACACGTGGCCGGACTTTGGAGGATCTACATGGACGTGTATTCATATGCGTCTGCATTATTCAGTGCATTGATAAATATTTACCTCGTTCCTTATTTGTTTGTTTTGGAAATCCCTTCAAGGCGCAAGACTTTCCTTTTCATCAATTTAACGGGAAAAGCATGAGCGGCTAAATAGAAATATGGCGTTAAATAATGCGCCAATAGGGTTTCTATTTCTTCGTGTGTCATTTTTGATAGCAGGACTGCCTTTCATCGGAGGTTTCCACTCTTCCTAATATAAGTGGCACAGCCACGCGCAGTCTTACTCTTTGGATAAAATTACCCTCGAACTGGCATGTACTACTTTATACGTGTTGATCTCACTCATATTCTTGTACCTCTGGTTCAGCAGCGCGGAAAGGTTGCTATCGCTGATGTTAATTTGTCTTAGGAAGATGAAAAAAAAAAATAAGCGCATCAATTTGTATGAGCATATATATACACACACGCGTACGGGGACATCCCACGGTGTGCACTATTACTCACAGCACAGTGTAGAGGAAGTGGGCGTTATTTCCTCTTACGCCTATAGGCGAATGAAGCAATAAATTACAACTCCATGCGCAATAAGTGAAGGCAATTTCGCTCACGAAGTGCTCCATCTAGCTTACTTCAAATTCGGCAGCAATACGAAGGAGTACTTGTCCAGATCTTCGTCCAAATTTGCCAGTGCGTTGCTGCTGACATCAAGCCTGCGTTGATTTTTTTTAAACAACAAATTGGACGTGCAAGGGGGGGAAAAAATACATACATAAATACACATATAAGCTTATATACATAGATACATTTAGGAAGGAGAAAAACTTTGCAACAAACTGAGCAAGCTTCCTTTTCTACACTTTCGAGGCACTCACTTCTCCAGTAATTTCAGGTTGTACAAATTCTTCATCAGGACTACGAGGCGCTTTATTTTGTTATGACTCAAATTTAGCTCCCTCAGGTTGTACAGAAAGTTTACAGTACACTTGCCGGTGTACCTACCATGGGAAGGGCGTAAAATGCGAATGCGTAAGTGCTCCGACATACATGCATACATACACTTGTACACACACATATATATGTACACACTGCGAATGGAACCGAAGCGACGAGCACCGTAGCTCATCCCGCCTTTTCGGCTCTCTTCTTTCCTTTTTGTTCATACGACTCTGATAGGAGATTGTTGGACAAATTAATACTGGGTATAAAAAAAGCTTCAATCATGAGGGGGTATGTTATGTTGTCAATGTTGAATCCACTCAAATCAAGATCCCCGTTATCACCTATCGAAAAGGGAAAGACAAAGACGAAAGTTTTTGCTTCACTGTATTCATATTTCAAAATGTTCACGGAACAAAACGATTTTTTCGTTAATTTTTTTTTTTTTTTTTTTTGCAAAAAGCGGTTAACCCATTTTGGAATCCTCGTAGTAATCATGTATTTTTTTCCTGCATATGGTGAGGTGTTAACATGAGTGGGAGTACAAAACAGCACGGTGGATAAAAAATAAACAAAAGCCAAAGGATAGGTACAGAAATAAGGAAAGTAGAAATTACTGTATCCGCAGGTCCGTCTCCAAGTCTTTGTAGTACCCCACTCGCATGCTGTCCACTTGCTTTAACAATTCAAGTAGAGGGAAAATTTCGTCAAACCGTTCAAGCCTTCTTAACATTTCCAGCCTGCAATATTATCGTTTTGGTTTTATTAAATGTTTAATGTACATGAAATGAGTCACTCATATGCGAATTCACAATGGGGGGGGATCGTAGTTTCTAGACGCTTCTTCCTTTTGTCGTCGCACGTCTATTCTTCCTCACAGAGAAATCTCTCTACATTTCGAACACAACAGTATAAACGGTCAAGGAGGCCTATTAATCTGGCAACTAATGTATGGGCGCGCCGAACTGATTGCAAACTAATAGGAAGAGAGAATTTTCTTCCTCTTGACTTACTTGGTAAATAAGGCAAACTTGCAAGTGCTTTCCAAAAGTAGTAGTTCATTCATTTGCTCAAGCTCCAAATTTAATGAAGCGAAATTCATGTGCTTGGCTGTATTCAACAATATGTTGGAGAGGCTGATATATTTATATAACGCACTGAAGGGGCTAACGCAACTGGACTCGGAATGCATTCTACCGTCCCTTCCCCTTTGTTTATCATAATCTAGTAATATTTTGAAATGTTCGTTTTGGGAAAACTTCCTGAAATCGATATGGTATACAATGTTGTGCTCATATGTGTCTTCCTCATTTAAAAAGTTATGGCACTTGGTTAGATCGCTGAGGATATTTTTTCCGTAATGCACCTTCCCTGGATCGTGAAGATTATACTTATAATAAAATATACAAAATTTTAAATAAGTAGTTTGCCCATTCAAAAGGATATTTTCATCGGTGGGTTTGAAAAAATATACGAAGGATTCGAAACTGTCGTGAGGGTTGTTCAGGTCTACGAAATGTTTGCCCCACTCTCCAGTTATTTCCTTTCCATTTTCATCGTAACACTTTGATTTGGATAGATTGGCCTTAACCAAATTTTGGAAAAAAAAATAAATGCAATTATTTTGCAATAGGGTGAAAAATATTTCCTCCTTGTCATTACCCTTTTGAAAAAGAAACCATCTATAAAATTCCCACATACTTTGATCAAACGGATCCGTGAAAATTGCACTTTTTATCAAATCTAACTCGTTCTCGTTGCAGATTAGGGATTCACGTATGGTGTATTTCAGAAACCAGGCGGAGAAATTGGAAAAATTTCTTTCAATCAATGTTTTCGACAGCTCGTAATTGACTTTATGGACGTCAAATTGGTTTCCAAGTTCTGTGGAGGAGGGATCACGTTCATCAGAACTGTCTTTCCCACTTTGAGCTTCCCCGCTCTGAGGCTTCCCCCTCTTCATATATATATGCACACACGCTATGATATAGGCCCGGTAGTTCCAACAGTGGAAGTTTCTATCGTCTTTGTTGAAGTTGTTTTTGCAATATTCTAACTCATTCATCAGGTCAGAAAAATCCATTAGATCATTCTTTAGACAAAATTTTATTATCCACAATTTGTGAAACCATAAATCATCGAACTTGTTAAATTTCATCATAATTTCTTCAACCATTTTGTTTTCATTTTTCATCAAAATTTTTAGCTCCTCACGGGAGGTCTCTTTTCGGCAATCTGCTTCTTCTTCGCCTATAAAAGGGGGTAAAAATGCCCTCAAAGAGAAGAGTTTTATAATGTATTTTATCCTTAGTAGTATGAATAGAGAGGTTCATACGGCATGTTACAAGAATGTGCGGGTATAGTGATGAAAAGATTCAACCTCCTTTTCTCAATTGATGATGCCTACCACACATGTGTGTGCACCCTTCGACTGGGAATTCTTCCCCCCCCCCCCTTTATCTTTCTTTCTCCTACAATATGTAGCACGCATAACACAGACGGGATTACGTTCCATATGCGCTGCTCTTTTGTATGCCCTTTCTTACCTTTCTCCACTTGGCTAGCTGATGAGTCCGAATTTACCAAAGACTCAAAATATTCCCTCCTGAAATTCCACAAAGTCTGTACATTAGGGCACCTCCTCAAAATGAGGGATGTCTTCTCGATGTATTCTTTATCATAGACTTTTTCATTCTTCTTTTTTATCAAGTGATTCACAAGGGGAATTAATTCTTTGATTTTTTCTAGCTTGGCTTTCTCGTCTTTTGAGCTACTGGCTTTCCGTCCATGCATTTTCCAATTATGCTATATTACCTGTTATACGTTATTTTTTTATACGTTATTTGTTATACTTTATTTTTTATACGTTATTTTTTGTACGTTATTTGTTGTACGTTATTTGTTATTTGTTTTATATATATATATTTTTTTATATCTTTTCTTCTCTCCCCCTCCCTTCGATGACAAAATTGCGCAAATCTCTCAAATGAGGTTAATATTTTTTACATCGAAAAAGGGCAAAGATTTGCGGAAGGGTGGGGGAACAGTGCTATACCATGCCCTTTTGATGACAGTCATGATGAAATTCGAACACCTGGCTTCCACTACTTGGGCTTCTTTAATTTTGGAGAAAACTGAACGGAATTACAATATACCATTGGAACTTTTCATCAGTGAGATACCCACGTCCATGCGGAAAGGAGCGCCAGATGAAGTGCAAGTCGACCTGCCGTTGTAATATTAATATATGCTACATTGCAAGAAATACCCATGCCGCGTCGTCACGGCTATATAAACCCTATAAACAAGTGAAACACTTTTTGTAGGATGCAAAATAAAAGTCCAAACAACCACCACAAAAGGCGTGTGTTAAACTCCCGCCTTCTTAAATCCTTTCCCCCGTACACATGTTACCCTTCGTGAAATAATGAGCTTCTAAAATGTCGCGCAAAAGGAGAAAAAAAAAAAAAAAAAAAAAACTTGCAACAATTCTTCACCGTTAACGGCTCGGCTAGCACAAAATAATTAGTTTTTTTTTTTTTTTTTTTTCCTTTCTTAAAAATGTGATGATAAAAAAAAATATATAGAAAAATACAGACACATTTACCGCATATACAAATGCTTAAAATGTAAGGGAATTTTTATCCTACTAACCACTTCGCTACTGCGCTTCTTTTTATATATGCAAGGAGAGCACGAATCCTGAGGCCTCTTTCCATCCCTATAAATTTTTTTCATAACTCAAAAATGTTTCTCGAACAAGCAGCTACATGACGAGAGGGAAATATTATCTGTACATGCACATACATGAATGATAAGGGAAGCAATCAGTGTGCTCATTTTAGTGTATTTTTTTTTTTTTTACAACACCTGGTGTTACATATACACACACATGTGCACGCGTTACACATTTAACCGATTGGGATTCCCGCCGAAGTCGCTCGACATCGACGGAGTAGTCATTTCGAATCACGCGAAGATATAACATTTTTGCAAATATGAATATTAAAAAATTGAAATTTTGAGAATATCCTTTTTGAGACTTAGACGCCTTTTTTTTTTCATTCATTTTTTCCATAAATAATGGCAAGTACGGTAATGTGTACAACCTCCATTTGATGGAACGGGCTTTTCTTTCAACCCTGGTTTTGTGCTGCAAAGAGGGGTGTTCAATTTTACGCGCATTCTTTCCCAAAATATGTTTACGCAATTGTTACACACAATTTTTTAAATATTTACAAGATGTGAATAATGAAGCCTGCGTGGGCCTCTAATTTGTAGCAAATTAAAGACAAAAGGAAATAACTCCATGAAACCAACTATATTCTGTTTATATTTACGCATCAATTTTTACAAATGTCCTTGCGCGGGAAATATTTCTTCTAAATAACGCGTAAACAGTCGCTCATAGCCTTAATGCGGATAGCAAAAAAAAAAGAAAAAAAAAAAGAGTATATTAAAATAAATATGCATATGCATATATATACATGTGCGAGTATTTATTAGCTCGCGACATGAGGCGTGTCACTCCGTATTTAACGAAAGGAAAAATGTCTATGTAGGGATAGATCGACCTGTTCTTTATTTTTTCAACCATAAGCAAATTTACGGGCTTAATGCAGACGTATATGAACAAGTCGGGTAAAGTGAAAAGGTGTAGAAATAATTACCTACTCACGAGTCACACCTTCTGTATGTGTATAAATTTTCCTTTTCTTCATGTAATGACAACATGGCGAACACGTAAACGATATATCAAAGAAGCAATTAGGAATGGATGGAAATAACATCTTATAGGGGAAAAAAAAAAAAAAAAAAAAAAAAAAAAGTATAAAAAGATTAATGTTAACAAAATTTGCTTAAAAAAAGGACACGAATTGATAGAAGCAAGATGCCCCTTTTGCAACCACGATGTTAAATCTGCCAGGAATGAATAACCGGTAAGGGTAATGGCCTACCATTTTGTCTTCCGCTAATTTGTGTTCACCTATACTAGAACGAAAACTCAAAGTGGGGGGTTGGAAATTTTATAGCCATTTCATTAGGTGAGTAAGAGGTGAATAATTTCTGGCCTGCTAGAAGCAGGCACAAGGTGGGAATCATACACGAAAAGAAAGAAAAAAAACTTAAAATTCAAACGTGTAGGCGAAGCCAAAGTGAACGTGAAAAAAGTTAAATGAATTTAATCGTTCCTTGTCTTCCCTTCTTCATTATTTTTTCCTCCCTGAGAACATTCCCCATGAATTGCCTAGCTACAACGCAACATCACTATTTTATATAAATTACAAATTCTACTAAAAATGTCTTACAGAACAGCTTAGTTTTTAGGCATTTTTTTTTGCTAGCCAATAACACATGTATTGGTTTCCTACTTGGCGTACTTTCCATCCTGCACACAGCAATTATTTCCTCTTATGAACAACGGGAAAAGTTGAAGAAATTTTTTTTATATACTTCCTGTGTAAGTAATTTCTTTAATGTACCAACTAGCTAACTCCTTTTCTACATTCCGTTTGCTTTCCGATTGACATAAATTTGCTGATGCTTGCAGATTTACACCTGAAGCATATGCTCTATTTTTAATATGTTTATGCGGAAGGAGCGAATTTGCTTGTCGCTCACATTGTGATTTAAAAAAAGGTTGTAACGTTGCTAAAGGGAAGAAAAGGAAACAAAACAAAACAAAATAGAAGAAGAGGGGGAAAAAAAGCATAAACAGAACCATAAGTATATATATACATATTTGTATACTTGTTTATATATACGTGTGTACACACTTGCGCGCATGTACTAATAACCACGAAGGAAGCACAACCGAGGCGCTTAAAAATATGGGTTAAATAAAAAAGGAAGATTCACATTAGCGGCTTGTATAAGGATAAACGTGGAAATATAGCCCTAGACGAAGATACGACTGTAGAGGAAAAAGTGAACAGATAAACGTGTTCATAGATCAAAGTGTCTGGTGACCTTTATCAAAAAAAAAAAAAAAAAAACTTGTCCACGTATCCATTACTACACTCAATTTTGTTTACCTTAAGAATGAACTTGTTAATAGTATTAAGTATCTTAGGCCTTTTGCCCCTGGCATTTGGCGACAGTTCTACTAAAAAAAATTCAGGTAAGGACAAAAAAAATAAAAAAAAATAAAAAAGACATGTCCCCATGTCAGCATGTATGCAAGCATGTGTTGTACATATAAGTGTATAAATATATTGAAGTGAAGGTGTTTGTAGCTCCTCTAGGAACATGCCCCAGGGAATGTTTCAAATAAATCTTTTTCTCCATAGAACCAAATACTGATCCTCACGTGTTTGCTCATAAAACCGCTACACGGAGTTGTCTACATGCATTATTCTTGCAACTGAAATTTCATCATTCTTTCTGAAAATGCTTTCCTAAGTGTGAGCAAGTGTGCTTTCGAATGAACCATGAATATGCACTGCCCATGTATCGCTTAAAATCAACATATAGGCGAGCATATTCCTCCATTTTCTTTCCTGTGCATCCTTCGTGGGTAGATAAATGTTTACCGTTAATAGTAGCGTATTACCAACTCCACGTTCTCTTCTCCCATCATGCCAATTCAGGGTACGAAAGTTACTTAATGGATGATTTCTGCGTGGAAATGAATATCCATGTCCTCGTGAGTGCAGAAGAAAGGTATGATAGGCAATATAGCTATTTGTTAGCTCGAAGAATTGCAAACATAGCGTTTAATCTGGAGAACACTTGGAATTATTTTTCATATTCCTTTTTTGATGATAAAATATTGTATACAGATATGAGACGAATGGGATATGAATATGACATGTTAGAAACATTAACGAGATTTCAGAAAGATCACAAACAATATAGTATTACAGAATATAAGCATTCAAATGTATTTGCATCCTTGAAGGAGTATTACGAAGAGTATATATTAAATAATCCCCAAATGAATTTTTCCAAAAATGTTATAATTATTAGTAAATTTTTTGGAGAACAGGAACTTTCGGAATATTCTGAAGAATTTATAAATTATATAAGAGACATTAGAAGTAAAAAATTGGGGATTTTTTTTTACTCAGACAATTCTGAGAAATCCAGGGAGCGCACTTTTCAGATTTCTGAAATGAGTTATCATAAATCATCCAACGCTCCTTTAGCATATTTCTTTGGTAACGATGTTGATATTGCTGCTACTGTCAGTGTAGAAAGATTTTGCTATGCTTTGGAATATGGTGGAACTTGTGCAAGGTATAACGATTGGTCTGATTGGAGTGGTCCTTGTGAATTTAGAAAAAGACAGAGAACCACTCCCATAAAAGTTACCCTTGAACCTTATATCATTAATAAGGATCACTACGTTGCTCATTGTAGAAGCCTTTTCAACTATGAAGTAATAATCAGGGAGGATTATAGACGCGAGTGTACTAACGAAATATACGAATGCAGAGGAATCTGTGATGAAGGCTATATGTTCAAACCGCGCGTTGTAGAGCACGAAATATTGGAAAAATATGTCTCATGTAATGATTTGCCAGTTTGCACACATGAGCAAAGGCTAAAAAATCACCATAGAATATATAAGGAATTAACAAAAATGCTCAATAGTTATGCAGAAGATCTGCGTGATGAAGAAATACTGGAACGGAAGCAAATGAACAAACCATATAAAGGGGAAATTGGCGAAGAGGGTGCTATGCCACGAATTGTGAAAGAAGCAGGTGAACAACTAAAAGAAAAAACACGCTCGATGATAGAAAGACAACACCTTCTTATTAAAAATCACAAACTTTTGCTTCAGCATATAGACCAGGGAGATGAGGTAAATATCATCGACAATTTTGGAAAGTTCACCATTGTGAAGAAACCCGCTCTGGATACGAGCAAGATGGAGGTAGATAGAAATGATCACGCAAGTTCTAATGCTGCTACTGTAGGTGAGGGTACCTCTAATAAGGAAAATGAAAAGGATCAAAGCGACAGTAATACCGTAGAAACTGCAAATGCGGACATTGCAGGAAAAATTGATGGGAAGAAAGCGGCGGAAGGGGGAAAAATGGAGAATGGGAAAGGGGATGACGAAAATGCTAAAGAGAGCATTAACCAAGAAACTAGTCTCAATTCTGAGAAGGAGAAAAATATGCAGAATGAAGAAGAACAAGAGGAAGAGAAAATTGTGCAAGAAATCCTCAAAGACAATAATCTTGACAAATCAGATGAAATGGCAAAGGTGCATACTATTGACACTGTGGCAACAGATGGGAGTACTGTGGAAATTGATTCACCGCGTTTGTCAAACGGGGCCAATTTGCCTAATGTGGAAGCTGCAGAATCTACCATTATTGAACCTATAATCATAGAACAAAATGACAACATAAAATCTCAAATTGGTGGTGGTAAAAATTACGAGGTAAATTCAAATGATTATGTTACATCTGATAACGCTGGTAATGCAATATATAGGGGCCCCATGGAAGACGCATCTCAGGGACATTCTGGAGGTTACCATAATAATTCACCCGTTTATAAAAACACACATAATGTTAGAGACGAATTGACTGATAAGCGTGAGCAAGAATTACATGAGGAAAGTGCTGCCCAGAGAAGGAGAAGCGAAACGGGTTCTGATGTTGAAAGTATGGAAGATAAAATAACTCATGTGATAAAAGACGTGGAAGGAGCAGGAACTGAGCGTACAGTTGCACCAAAGGAAAGTGCACAGAAGGAAATAACGAAACATGGTGGTGTTGAAGAAAGCGCTAACGAGCGATCAGGCGAAGGTGCCAATGAACAATCAGATGAACGCGCCAAAGAGCAATCAGACGAACGTGCCAATGAACAATCAGATGAACGCGCCAACGAGCGATCAGACGAATACGTGAGGGAAGAAGCGAATAAAATCAGCAATAACAACGATGAAGCTACGACAAGAACTTATCAAGTAGGAGTAAAAACGGAAATGACTACACACCAGGGAGGAGAAAGAGGGGAAGACAATACGAGATATGCTGGAAAGGAAGGAAATATAAATGATGAGGGAGTGGTAGCGGGACAGTCACAACATAAACAAACTAAGGAGGTAGACTTAAATGGGCAAGTGGGAGATAACGGTGGAGAAGAACATAAACGTGGGAACCATGACAAATCGCTAGGAGATTTCTTAATTATGAACCACATTCCGAATGGCTCGAAGGAACAGTATGAACTGCCAGAACTGGAAAGTGAGAGAAAAAAATCAAATGAACACACAACAGAATTGCATGGTGAGAATTATGGACGAATTAGTGGACATGATAAACAAACACATGATACGGATGGAGACATAGAAACAACTACACAATCCCATGCTGTACATGAAATGGAAGAAAAGTCAGAAGAGAATAATCATTTGGTAGAATCCGCCATTCCAGATGGAACAAAAACAGAGGAACATCACATAGCGAGTCATAGCACGGATGGGAATATTTTACAAGGAGAAGGAATAAGAGCAGATGCGTTGCACAACGAAGGACAAAGTAAATACCAATTTCAGGGCAAAGAGGAAAGCGAGCACCAAAGTAAACAAGCAAAGAAGGAAGGAGAAGATGGAAATTCTGCCAACGTATCCAAGAACCACCTAGTTAATGCGGATGAGACGAGTCACATATCCAGTAGAACAATTAGCGAGCACAGAAATCTGGAAGAAGATAATGAAGGGAAAGATTTTATGCGTGTTCAAACAGGCAAGGAACATTTAGTCATTGGAAATAATGGGGTGGGTAATCACAAAGTGTCAAGTGAATTTACAGGAGGAGAAATAATATCAGGTGATGATACAGAAAGAGGAAAAGTACCTGAGGAAGAAGTAAATGAAAATCAAAAACCCTATAAAGACATAAGAGAACATGTAGGACAAACTGATATGAACGATATTCATCCAGCAGGTAAGAACGATGAAGAAAGCATTGTGGAAGATAGTAATATGAATGATCCAGAAGAATTAGAAGAAAGGCTGATAGAAAACAGAATTATAAATCATAACTTTGGAGAACATGCGGATGCACATAATGGTGAAGAGGTAGATGAAGTACCAATCGAAAGGGAACAGGAAGAGCAAATAACTAGGGGACATACTGAAGGAGAAGAATTATCTGGTAATCACCCAATACACAATCAAGCAAAAGAAGAAATTGAGGAAGAACGTAGAACATCCAAAGAACATGTGGCGGAAGAATTGGGGATAAATCATGTCCACAAGGAACAGGATGTACAGGAAGAATCTGTAAAGGGAAAAAAAAAAGAGGATAAAACAAGTCTCGGTGGAACAGAATTAGGGGAATCATCCAAAAGTGATAATTTGGTGGATGAAACAGAAGGAAGAAACGAGTTAACCGACGAAGTTGCTCCAACGCATGTAGTAACAAATGATGCGGATAAAGTGAAAGGGCATCATTTAGTGAATCCAATTGTGAGAGAACATTTAAACGATGTTGAAAGAGGAGAGGCAATACTGGGTGAAGCTGCTCGTGAACGTGAATTCCTGGATGAAATTGCAGATGATCAAAAAGCTGAGGATAAAAGTAAGGATGAAGATGTACATGGAAGTGCAAATGTAGCTGAAAGCATAGATGTAGATACTCATAAAGAAATAGAGAAAAACAAAGACATGGGTGAAAATAAGCAGGAAAGTAACGATATAAGTGTTATCACTGATGTGGTTAAAACGAAAGATGCAGAAAAAGACAAAACCAACGGAGAAAGGAAGGAAGTAGCTGAAATTAAAGGAGACCATATGGATATAGTTGCCGATATAAATGAAGGGAAACATGAAGTCGTTGACGAAAGTGATCGTAACGATGTAGACAAATATGCAGACATAGGTGAAAGAATGAATGTAGTTCAAAGTGAAGATGAGGGTGAACCTAAAATCACAAAAAACACTGGTGATAGTGCAGATGCAACTGAAGATACTAGTAAACATGACGGCATTATAGGAAAAGGGGAAATAGGCGAACGTACAGACGTGGATGAGCACATAGATATAGGTGAACATACAGAAATGGGCGAACATAAAAAAGAAGGAGAGCAGGACGAAGTGGGTAATTATGACGAAGTAGCTGAAGTTGAAGGCGTCAAAAGTGAACACATCAAGGGGAGCACGGAAGAAGGTGAGACCATGAAGGATACACCTATCGATTCATCCCGTGAGAGCAAAGGGACGGAGAAAAGCGAAGGTTTTGATATAAACCAGAATCTGCATGAAGATATCGTGAACCCCATTGATGGAATAGTGGGGGAAGAGGCAAAGAAAGAAGAACTGGAAGGCGCTAATACACATTCTGCACACAACAAAAAGGGGGAAATTACTCCAAAGGAACATGAAGTAGTAGACAATTTAGATCGAAATGGTGAAAATCAAGAAAAAGTGGAAGATAAAAATGAACAAAATTTAGATTATAGAATAGATGATGAGAAAAAGGCAAACATATCACCGCATGTACAAACTGAAGTCAGTAAAGAAAAAAATGAACAAGTGAATGAAGAAGTAGAAGACATATCAACAACAAATGGCAAACAAGAATCAACTGGTAAAGTTTCAAGTGCAACCAAAATAGACACAGATTTTACAATTACACAAAAGAAAACTAGTATACTGCCAGAAGAAGAATCGGAAAAAATTGAATCAAAGAAAGAAAAAATTGACACAAAAAATATAAACGAAATAATTGATAATGTAGTAAATACATATGATAGTAAAAGAACGAATAGTGAAAAACAAGATTTTGTTAGAGAAAAATTAGGCATCCTTGAAGATTTTGTGGAAAGTACCAAACAAGTGGAAGGGGGGGAAAATGAAAACCCATACAAGTACTACTCAGATATCAAAACTGTCCATAAGGTATTTTATAAAAAAGATTCCCAAGGAAAATTAGAAAATGACAAATATCTTATTGTTGGTCAGAATAATTTTATCATAGATTCGGATGATACCAAAATGCCCTTTCCCCCAAATATGTACAAGAGGGTTAGTGAAATCCTCAAGGACCAGATTCAAAAGGACGTAATGAACACGTTGAATGCGGATGAGGAGGCTAGAGACGAGGCCACCGAGGGACAAGAAAACGGGGACGGGGACGGAAATGATAGCGCACATGAAAACGGAAGTGGGAACGAAGGTGGAGACGAAAATGGGAATCAAGACGGACGCAGGGAAAGCAAATTCCAAAACAGCAAAACATTCATGTACGGAAGCGCAACCGTCTTCGGTGGTGCAGTTGTAATTATTGTGTCCATGTATATTTACAGATATGCACAGAACTACGGATTCACGAAAAAGGACAACACAAATAACATCGAATACGTGTTTACATCGGACGTTCCGATGAACGAAGATAAGGGCCAAGACATAGCGTGCGGACAAAGTGCCTATTTTGAGGAAGGCTGGTCGTAGGGAGACACTTACACAGAAGTATATGTATGTACATATATGCCTCAGAAATCAGCGAAGTAGCGCTCTGTCTGGAATTTCGAAGCTACAATTTTACGGGGAAACAGGGGAAGTACCATTCCCCTTCCTAGGGGGAGAAGCTAATGTTGGTTGAGATTACCACAAGGTGTATTTCACGCAATTTACACTTTGACGAAATAATAAGCGGGTAAAAAAGACGCATATGGGAAGGAGAAAAAAAAGAAAAAAAAGTCGGACAAAGCTTGGCAACATTTGGCAAAACATTCTTATATTTTCTTCTAATGTAACATGGTGCATATCCTGAACGTTTGAATTGAGGATATTCTGTTTATTGGTAGTCCTCGAAAATGCTTACGGAGCTGAATGATTGCTCCGGAAATGCGTTCCTCGCGTGAACAAACGGACATTTATGCTTGTGTAAAAAATTGGATATGTGCATACATGGATACATGCATATATATTTATTTAATGACTCATTCATCTATTTTATGAATGTCTTTTTTTTTTTTTTTTTAAACTCAAAAATAAGGCAAGTAGTAGCAAAAAACGAAATTGAGCATTCGTCCAATCCGTTCTTGGCCATCATCGCCAAGCGATAAATGCAGTAACTCAAGGGGAAAATGACATTTTAAAATTGCGTCGCTATTTTTGTATTCGAAAATGCCTTCTTTATAATATCCTTACATGCCACTGCTGTTATATAGGTCAGATAAGACTATTCTCCACTTGAGCGTAGGTGTAACTCGAGAATTTTTTTGTTTCTTTGTTTTTCTGTTTTTTCTTTTTTTGTTTTTTTTTTTTTCAGTGTCCAAATGTGTATATTAAGTGTATCAGAAAAAGCATGTACCTGTGTGTACAGGAAACTTTTCTCTATAATATTTGTGTGTACTTACACTGTGCCTTTATATTTACCATTTCGTTTTCTCCACGGCAGAACAGCCATTGCGCATAAAAAATACACGTGCTGTAAGGAACGCCCAGAAAAGCGTGTGTAGCACTTTTTTTTTTTTTTTTTTTTTTTTGTATAGCTAAATTTCCCCAAGTGAAGAGCTCACATATGCCTTAACTGATTAAAAATTTGAAGTTAAAAAATTTACTTAAAATGATTTATGATTAATCTGTGTAAAGTTCAATAAAACGTTCGTGCGGGAGCAAAATTACGCATGACGAAATGCAAAGTTCTTTTTGCAACTAGGGCATGCACATAAGATTTAAAATTTAAGGCGGCGCATTCATGTATGCAATGCGCTAAGAGGAAAAGAAATTACAAAAAGGAATGCGAATTGAGTAACGACAGATTTGTAAATCACAGGACATCGTTAAAATTCGGTCATCCATGTGCAAATATAATGTGCGGGAGGATAGTTATCTTAAAAGTGAAAAAAAAAAAAATGTAAAAAATATATATATATATAATAATAACTGAACAGAAACTTCAAAAAGACAGAACAACAATTAAACAAAGTCAAACGCAAGGGAAAACACTGACCAATCGCCCTTCTAACATTGTAGTAATCCATTTGGGCTATTTTAGCACCTGTGAATACACACATCCATGTAACATGCTCATACAGAAATCCTTTTCGCTCGTTCCAGCGGAAGACAAAAGCTTGGAAAAGTAGGCAACACGCGCCAAATGCGCCCATACATATATAGACAGTCATTCCCATAAATGTTGCGTACCTAACGCATCAACGTGTAAACTATGCACAAGAGCGGATACACAATTTTGTGCAATATTTCCCCTGCTGAGTCTGCACACCTGCATGTAAAATATGATGCGTGTGTGAATTCCCCTCTACTTTTCTTTCTTTATAGCCTTGTAAATGAACTAGCCCAATCTAAAAAGAACATAAGGAAAATACAAAATTATGGAGCAAAGGAAAGAAGCGCGGACAGTTCTATTCATAAAGATTATGTCAATCAACAGGTAGAAAAGTTAACTATCACATCAGTTGGTTCGAGGCAAAATACAAATACAAGCGAAAAGGATAAATGGTGCAGCTTTAGGCAGAAGAAGAATAATGCCGACAAAGGCTTGCTCACCTTGTCCCCAAAATATAAAAAAAATACGTTGAATTGTAGTAAAAATGATAAGGAAACCAGAGGGGATCCCTCCACTAGCGCGAAGTTCGATTTGTCCAGCATCAAAGAAAATGAACTTTTCCAACGGATTTTTAAGACGGTTGAAAGAGAAAATATAAAGTGTAAGAATGAAAAATTAAAAAGCAAAAGTGAAAAGCTGAAACATTTGAAAAATAATTTAGGGAACCAAAATGAACATGTAAAAAGAAAAAATGTGAATGAGGAAAATAAAGACCAATTAACAGAATTAATAAGCGAATTTAGAAAAATCCTGAGTGATAAGAAAAAGACATATGCCACATTAAAAATCAGGACTAGAAGTTTTCAGAAGGAACGCGCGTCTTTCCCCCCTTTTCCTGATAATGATGTCGAATACTATAACATGCACTACAATTGCAATGGCAGAAGTTTTAAAAACGATTCATGGGAAGAAGATTATGAGAAATCCAAACAAAGGGAGAAAAAAAAGGAGAATACGAAAATGCAATGTATGGGATCTCCCTACCAGAATGGTCAAGACAGAATCGCAAAGGGGACAGCTCACAGGAGTAGTCACAACCAGAAAGGATGCTCTGCCATCAGGGTTAACCAAAATCGTCTAATAAAAGCAGAACATGGAAATGATTCTCATTATTTCACTAAACGAAGTAATACATTCCCACAGAAGGAACAGCGAAATGAACACACTTACCGTCAATTTGAAAATCCATCCATTATGTGGGAGAAAAAAACTGTGAAAGGCAAGAAATTGCCACCCAAGTGGGAGGAAAAGAGCAGTCGTAGTAGTAGTAGCAGAGGAAATAAGTCACAATGTCAATATTACATACGCTCTTGTAGCAGTAATTTCTCTGTGCCAAGTAGTAATAATCACACAGAATGTGAAAACAGGCTCAGCGTTGCCTATCAAAAGGATAAAATATGCAAAAAAGACAATGACGGCAAGAAGGGTGGCAACCGACGTAAAGACAATAATGGGAAAAAGAGGGGGGTGGAAAAAAGAGCCAACACTCTGGATAACAAATTATGTAATTATAAAAATAAACGCAGTCACACATGTGGGCACATTT
Source organism: Plasmodium knowlesi strain H (assembly GCF_000006355.2). NCBI lineage: Eukaryota > Apicomplexa > Aconoidasida > Haemosporida > Plasmodiidae > Plasmodium > Plasmodium knowlesi. The sequence goes on along the minus strand of NC_011913.2, from coordinate 1,751,331 downwards.
TTCGAAATGCTTATACAACCAGAAGAAGGGCAACAAAATATAAATTGCTCCATCGCAGACTTCCTTTAATTAACGATCATATGGAGGAACACAATTCCCACAAATATGACAACTCCTGCGGTAAGAAATTCCAATACTTAGCGGTAAAAAAGAGGAGGAAAAAAATAAACATGACAATTTTTGCGAAAAAGCAGATAAAAAAGCATATGCATGAAGCAAGTGGAGGAAATTATACACTAGAAGAAAAGTCTCCTATTATGTCCCCAAGTGAATATGCCAACAGCATAAAGGATGACTACCATAACTATTCACCAATTAGGTCCATTGAACACACGAGAGAAAACTCAAACGGTTGTGAAGATGATCAATTTTACCAAGACATGTTTATATCCTGTGAGAGAGAATTAAAAAACCACCTATGTAATTCCAATAATGAGGATGAAAAGAACTCAAGCCACGTTAAGGAAAGCAATAAAAATGACATTTCCCGAAAAGACGTGAATAAAATGAACGATTATGTAATATTCCCCCATAATAGTAGTGAAACAGGTAGGGATAGATTAACCACAAATGGCAAAGCAGGTGATGAAATGAACGAAATAGAAGCCGATGTGTGTGTCCCTAAAGGTGAAGACCAAACACAAAACACAGGTGTAGATCCTGAAAAGTGGGAGAACGCAGGGAACAGTAAAATAAAAATACAAGATAGAAGGATTTTAAAGGAACAGACTTCATTTAATTGTGAACAGAAAGAAGAAGCAAACTTAAAGAACTCGAACGGAGAAATTGCGGATCTATTAAGCCATGCAACAGGAAACGCAATAAGCAGAAGAAACACAACAAGTAACATCCCCTGTGAAAGAGAGCTTGATGGAGATTTCGATGAACCAACTGAGCATTTAAAAAGAGAAAATACATCCATTATGGGACATAAAATAATAGCAAACAGAGGCACACATAATATATGGAAGGACCCCAATCCAGTTAAACTAAATAAAGAATTATCCGAATTACCACATAGGGGAAAAGGCATAAAACTTGGAAAGCAGAACAAAGAAGGAAATGCAAATTGCATAACTACTGACCTGCGTGATGATACACAAAACCATGTACTCCCTAATCAACAGGGTAACAACCGGGGAAAGGAACATATCCTCCAAGAAATACTATCCTTCTACACTCGATATAAAAATAAATTAAACTTTCTTCTGCAGGAGGAATATAATTATTTATGCAGGTTAAGGGACTACGTTAGAAAAAATACTCAAGAATCGGAAGAAATGAATAAAGATGATTCAGTCGAGGGAACTTCCACACATGAGAATTGCGAAGAAGAGAATGTTTTAATTAACGAACTTATGAATCAGATAAATAAATGCATATCGAAAAAGAATGTGTTACAAAATTCGTGTGATGAGGGAGACGTTCCAACAAATCGGATTAAAAAATGCCATTACAGAAAAGGAAAAGAAAATTTTATTTATTATTTATACAAAGACGATGCAGATGTGCACCAAATTTGTATTCAAACAGACGAAAGAATTAAGCAAATTAAGTATTATCTAAATCAAAATCAGAAAAAATGTTGGGGAAAAAACCATAGTACCAGTAGGACAGAAGCTCCTTCCTTTGGAGAATGTTCACCAAGCGGTTCTTCATCAAATAAGAGCGAATTTTTTTGCAAAGACACTTCAGTAGAGTGTAACCCATCTGATTGCCCTTTTGAACGTGCAGACATGACCAATCTGCGTACTGTTGGGGAAGAAATGAAGCATATGAGGATAAGAAAAAGAAACCTGCCTTCATGGAAGTGCTCAACATTGACAAAAAGAACGCGCAAAGAAACCTTCATTAGTACAGCAATGAATAAAAAAGTACTTGTGCGAAAAAATGGAAGTTTGAAGAAAGACAATTGTTCAAAAATAAATTTTAAATACCAACTGCTCCACAGAATTAAGGTGTCTAAATATCTCCTACAAAATTTTACAAAATTGGGAGGACATTATAGAGCCAGTTGGAATTATCTTCTAAGGGGTTTAAAATTTGTAGGAGCAAATATCCTTCACCATTGTGATAAAAATGAATTGCATTTTAAAGGGTCCCTTTCTCTTTTCAATTACAAGTCATGTTTTTTGCAGCACTTCAAATCTAATACCTTTTATTGTTACATTTTGTGTGAGAAGAAAAGAGGCAATTTTCGTAAAAGGCTTAGCAATGCCCCCAATCGAGGAAGAGAGCTAAATTATCAACATGCAAAAAAACTTGATCAAAGAGAATACAGTAATTATTTAAGTTCTACAGATTGGCACACAGTTTGGGAGAACAATAAGAAATATCAGAATGTCGAAAGGGATAGGAAAAATAAAGAGGGAAAAATATTCACTATGCCGACCCCAATTTGTGAACGCAATATTCCTATAACAGGAACGAACACGAACTTTAGCCACATCACATTTAGCCCTGTCTATGCAGGGGAATCGTTTACTAAGTCGCCTATTACTAGTAGTGTGATGAAAGACTTTAATAATAGTATCCCCTGTAGTTGGGGGAAAGATATCACTAAAAATGAGAGTGATAGTTTCTCTTCGACCAATTTGAGGTGCAATCAGAAAAGCACCCCCGATTTGTGTGGCACCATGTGGAAAGGAAAAGGCAACACAGAAGAAGGAGCTACATGTGAGAGTTTTATCCACGGAATTTCTAACTCCAAGTGGGCTACTTCCACATCAACATATATTACACGAAGGGGGGCAAAAAACAATCCCCTTAAGAATGATACCCCCAAGGGTATCCCCCTACATCAGGGGAAGATAAATTTAAACACAGCCAAGGCTTGTCACGTAAATCCTAATTTGCTAAGCGATAAGGACAAACGGGAACAATTGTATGATAATACTGCAGATGGGATAGACTGCATGCAGTCTGCTGACGCAATAAAATCGTTGGGCATTAAAAACTGGTCTACTATAAATGGTAAACTTATATGTGAGCAAAATAATCCATCTGAAAAGTACTCCACTGGAATAAGTCACCACATAGGAGGTGTGCAAGAGGAGAATTCTGTTTCATCAAATGAAAAAAATTATCTGAAAAAATTGATCCCTGTAAAACACACCAGCGCGCATTTTAAGATGAGTGATAAGTGTAGAAAGGGGGGAGAGGATGCAGAATGGTTAATCTTCCCAAGCGAGGAACGCACTGTAGAGTGTCCTCCACGAAGTGAATGCTATATTAATGTTTACGGAAATAATTTTGATAGAAATGAGAGCTTGGGGAAAAGCAAAAATATGTACCGGCTAAATTGCTCATATGATAAAATTGTAAATTCACTATGCACAAGCAGAGGAAAAATGGCGCAAGAAAATGTTGGAAAGAAGAACAATTGCAAGAAAGGGGAAAAATACAAAAAGCAACCCGATGTAATTAACGATGAAGAGGATCAAAATGGAAAAGTCAATCTGTCCAAATTATGGGTAGACAATTCTAAGGAAGTGAGTGAACAAAACATAGATAGCAATACCCCCAATAGGGGGAACGACATCCCACGTGATAAACTTAATGTGAGCAAATCGGATAGCAGCTCTACGCCTGAAGCAGTGAACAAGTACTATGTAGACTTGCACAGCAATGGTGACAGTCACTCAAGGTATAATATAGGAGCAAAATTAAAGAAGAAGAAAAAAAAAGCAAATAATATTCCACATGTTGAGAGGGACGAAAATGAAAATATGTCCATACAAAATGTAAATTTGTTGGAAAAGGAAAAAATAAAAGGGAACTCCCCTGAAAAGGAGATAACACAAGGTGAGAGAGATGCAACGCAAATGCATCATATCGGAAGGGATCGCAAAGGAGTTGGCACAACCATATGCTCCTCACGTAATAGTCAACAGAACGGACAGTTAAGTTCACCTTTCGATGCAACATATTGTAAGTATAAAGGGGGAAATGACCATCTGGACAAACATTTGAATTTTGAAAAAAGGGAAAGTAACAATTTCTTCAACGAAGCAGTGGATATATCCCACAGTATCATGCAGGAAGAAAATTCCAAACCGTTCAAAACTCATGGGGGCATAAGTCAAAATGAGGTAAAGACAAAATGGGAGAAACTAAAAAGGAGTGATTATAATCTAGAGGAATACACAAATTTCACAAACTCTTTAAACGGAAGGAGGGAGGAAAATTATTTTTTCCCATCAAGGAAAGAAAAACACAATTTGAGAAAATTAAAATATGATATCAGCGAGCATATTTACGGAGACATGCCTGTTAATTGGAACCCATACTCGAGCACCTCCCAAAAGGAGACAATTTACGGGAAGGAATGTACGGCGCAAAAAGTAGAATCACCAAGGTTGGTCCAAAATGACAAAAAAAGGGAAAACGCCCCCATAAGTGATGAAAATACACTGAACAAGGAATATTTCGAAAAAATAAACGACCATTTTAGCCAATCCCATTTTAGCGATTTTTACAATTCGAATAGTTTTTCCCAAGGCTCCAATTTTGCAGAGCAGGATTGGGGCGTAAGAAGGTACAGCAACTCTTGTAGTATCTCCCATAATTTTATTAACACAAATAAGTTAGATCAAATTATTGAGAAAATAAAAAAATGGAATGAAGACATTTCAAGCAATGTAAACTATGTACAGTGCTTATTTTGTGATACGTATTTATTCAAAGTGGAAAATCATCACGATAGGGACATACTGAACTGTACGATAGACGAATCGATCAGGAGAGAAAAATATACTTGTGCCATCTGCAAACATAAAATAAGAACGCTACGTAAATACAACGATGAGGTTAAAATTGGAGAGCAGGTTGTTGACACACAAAAGGGGGATTATTCTGACGGAAAATTAAAGGATGGTAAAAAATATATCCTTCACAATGCAGAGGGTGCAGTAGATTTTTTAAAAACGGAAAAATTAGAAAACTCACTTATTAACATCACTTGCTCTGGGAGTAATAAAATTTCCACCTCCATCCGAACGGATGCATCTCTAAACAGTGATATTCTTAAGAACGGTGACTACATCAGCGGAAGGAAAAGTGAAAATGGAAATGTCCTCGGTGAAAATTGCGGAAGTGATGACCCTCTCCAGTTTGCAAATTGTGGCACCCCACAGCAAGCACTTTCTTTTGACAATAGAAATTTGAATTATCCTCGCGATTTTGCGATTTTTGATGATACGGTTGGGAACGGTTCACGTGACAGCAACATAGATTCGAGCCTGTTCCGTTTTGAGCAGATCCATCCTAGAACCCCCAGCGACAGCGATAGCAGCGAAGCTATTGACAGAAGGAGCACCAGAAGCAGTGTCAGTGGGGAAAACCTAGCGCACACATACTCGTTAGACAAGGGAATGACAACACAGGAATGGGGTAAATTGGACTACATGGGCGCAAGTCAAGGACGCCAATTTGAACACACACATGGTGAGGATGATAATGATGCAGACGTCGTCTTGATGAGAAAGACCAGCATGGACACACAGAACCCGGAGGAGTTACTTAAAAATAGAGACAAAACAGATGGTGAAAATTGGACGAACGAAAATGGTGCAAATGTAGAGAGAGAAAAAAAAAAAAAAGGGACCTTTGACGGAGAGGTCATTTACAAGTGATGAATTGCTCACCTAAATTAGACTAATCTTTACAACTACATTTAAATGGAGCACAGGAGATACAGGAAAACAAATCGCACGCTTTCGCTTAAGGAGCCCTACCTGAAGCGGAAATATAAGCACCAAAATGTTGTCTACTTTTTTTTTTCATAAGTAGTAATAAAGGGCAATTTCTTATTAAAGAATGGCTCTACAAAGAAGGGTGTGTATCCCTCAAAACTTATAATCCATAACTATAAAAACTTTGCCCCCCCCATATAGGCATACATGTAGACACATTTTAATACGTGCAAACCGAATTAGTACAAAAATCACGAATTTGATTATCCGTTTGCGTGAGGTCGCTCCTGGATAATTATAAAATGAGCATATCCTCATTAAGCATAGAATACAAAATTTTCACAAAAATTTTTATCTTGAATTCGTCCTCCATAATTTTAATTATTTCTGAAAATGTTACATCCCCTTTGGAAATATTTGCTAACCCTTTGTAATCCATTTTTTCTATGTACTCACTTAATATGCAGAATGATTGCACCTTTTTTTGCAAAAAGTCGTCAAGCTCTTCAAAGGCTGTTCCTCCTTCCATAGCATTTCCACTTGTGTTGCCCATTTGATTCCCCTCTTGCGCTAAAGCCCTATGTCCATTTTGTTTCAATTCATTCGCGGAACGCCCAAGGTGATTGACATAAAAACAGCCATGAATGTCAAACTGGTTTTCGCTGGAACATCGCTTCGATTTATATATCAGAATGTTTACGCATATAAGTGAAGCGAATTTTTCTAAGATCAATTTGGCAGCCTCTGGAATAGCTTCATCAGACTTAATAAATAGAAATGAAAAGGAAAAACCTTTACATAAAACAAAGTTGTCAATTTTGGTTTCTTTATGATGATAACTCTTTTTAATAATGTACACATTTGGGTGGCAACTTTTCAAATGATCTAAATTAAGGAGTAAATATTTCCTTAAAAATATGTGGTCATTTAAAATGTACGATGTGTAGTTAATTAACTGGCTTATGGTCCTGTTAAAATATATATGCTTAAAAATATCTTTAAGTTCCACACGGTTTAGCATTTTATCAACCTTGATTTTGTTTTCATCATAAAATAGGGGTAAATAATCAGACAATACTTCTTCGTCCAAATTTAACGGTCCTGCTTTTCTAGTTACATTATCTCCTATTAATTTGTTACACAAGTTAATTAACAGTTCCTTAAAATGTATATTCTCCGATACTAAGTCATTGTAGCTGTTGAGCTCTGTTATCGCTGTGGAGTTTCCCTTTGACGATAAGCAGTAATACCCTTCTGTTAATTTCGCATCCTTCTCGTAACTTTTATTAAAATTTTGGAAAATATAATCTACACTTTTTTCAATGTTATACTCATTCTTGTTCAGAATATTCTTACATATGCCTACTGACAGGTTTGTAATTTTTCGGAGGTCTTTAATTTTTTTTAGATCTTCACTGGATAGACCCGATTTAACGGTGCTAAACCATGCCTTCGTTCTCGCGCATTTGAAGCGCTTTAGGCATTCAAGCTTAGGCATCATCATCCTGTCCAGGCGTGGCCTAACCAGTGCGTCTTTAAGGAGATAACGACTTGCAGCGCACACATATGTGCACACATCTTTTACAGGCGCCTTTCCGTCTGGTGGTCCTTACGTTTTACACACATGTGAGGGCCTTTAAGGATTATATTACACTGCGAAAATGGTGAATGGTGGAAACCCCCCCAAATGTGCCACAAATTGGCGAAAATAAAAGGCTAAAAGGAGAAGATGGTGCTGTGAAAAATGCGTACCCCAATATTAATCGTATAATGAAAGCATCTCTTACGCTGTCAGGAATTTTTTTTCAAAGTATAGGAAAATCCCTATTTGCTTAAAGAACACAATCAACTGTTACTGTCGGTAATACGCTCCTTAATGTGTAGAAGAGATGAATTACCCATTTTTACGCATTACAAAAATTAAATTGTACCATATGGACATATGTTATTGTGTAATACTATTTTTTGTAAACATATGAGACTCTTTAATGGGATGTAGGGCTTCTTCCCATTTTTTTGCCGGTGCAATTTGAGTTGCGTGTATGACAAAAAGTGGTACAATACAGGGTGTAATCCAAAAATACAAATAATAGAAAGTTCGTTTTGTCAGAAAAGTACTTTTTTGCCACCTCTTTTTGAATAACTGAATTCAATTTCATCCAACTTCCTTTAAGAATATTATGTAACGCCAGTAGCCTTTCTTATTTTGCTTATCTCTTAGCGGATGATATATTGAAAAAAAAGGGCCGAGTTGAAAATAATTGCAGAGGAAAAACGCCCTAGAAACGAAATATATTTTTTTTTTTCCCCTTCTTGGCAGGGGCCACATGTGCTGCTCTCACACTTGCGTATATTACGATACATGTTAGTAAAAAAAAAAAAAAAAAATCGGTAGGCATCCGAAAGCTTTTGCGCTTAAACTTATATTACGTGTAATACAATCTTTTTCATTTTCCTTCCAAATGTATAATTTCTTTTTTTTTTTTTCCCTTTCTGATTTGGAAGGCCTTTTTTTTACCCCTTTGCGTAGTTTAAAAAAAAAAAAAAAAAATTTTGCCCTCACTTTTCCAGTTGGAAACTTTTTTTTTTTTTTTTTTTTAAACTCATGTTTTATATGACAATATCACGTTTTTTTTTTTTTTTTTTTCTTACTTTTCATGCCATACTCCTTCATTGTTTCGCTCTTTTGAATTTTTCCCTCGTGAAATATTTCGCCCAATTTATTTTCCCAAATGAGTGAAAGAGAAAAGGCGCCCTGCTTACACTTGTACACGAAGAGTGTATACTTGCATACCACTCTTTCTGAAGCATACAGTCAGTAGTCATTCTGTTCTAATATATTTTTTTCTGCAGAATAATGTTCTGCACTTTAGAATATAAAGTATACAGAACCTTTTAAATGGGAAGAAGTGCTACGTAGGCACCAATGAGTGACACATTTTTTTTGTAGTTGGAAAAAAGAGGAAAAAAAAAAAAAAAAAAAAATCCAATTTTGAATTTATCAAAAGATTGCGAATGTGTATATATAATATTTTCACATCTTCGAAGGAGGGACAATTGCCCTTGTAAGTTGTCGTATCGTGGTTACGCAAAGGAATAAATAGAGGGAAAAATTCCCCTGGGGGGATAACAATACGAGCGTGAATACACGTATTAATGTGCTGTATATGTATATTACGTGCGTAGTACCACTTTTAAGGGGCACCCCGCGTCGCTTGATTCTCCACCTAGCTGTGCATCTTGGAGAGTACCACACTGAGCAGTTACACAGTTTTGCTCACGATAAGTTATCAGTAATTGTTTAAAAAGTACAAGGAATAGTTGCCCCTCACCCTCTTGATAGAAATGTAACAAAATTCCATAAACACCTTTTCGCGAAAAATGGAGTATAACAAATATTATGAAAAAAAAAAAATGGAAAAAATTCCATGTTTCAAACACACGTATGAATACAATGAGGATGATAGAAAAAACTTCGGAATAGAATATATGAACCCTGAATTCTTACATGACGAATTGACAAGATTAAACATATTTACCATCATAAAAAATGAAATAATAAATGTACTTTCGGTTATTAAAAAGCACGAATATAATAAAAATTTAGACTCGAGCATTGTAGACGCACTATTCATCCTCTATAACAGCATCAGTAATTTGACGAACAGCTTGAAGGAAGAAATAGACATACACGAATTTAATAATAAGTTAGATATATATCATATAGCTCCTTTTTTAAATATCATAAGAAATAATAACATCTTTTATAGAATAAAACTGAACGCTTTACATTCCTTGGACCACATATTAAAGTATAACAGTAGCTATTTCAATGAAACGATGTATGATGAAAATGTTTCTAGAAAGCAGGAGTCGTACATTTCCATCCAGAACGATCAGGATATGAAGATTAATCAGAATGATCATTTAAATATAAAGGAACTAAACGATGCACACGAAAACAGTTCTACCAAAGTGAATGAAGAAAGGCATGATGATAGCGAAGTGTTATCATCCAAGATGAGTGAAAAAATGCCGAAGAGAAAAAAATATAATTTTTTTTCAAAAAATTATAAATTATCGAAAAAATTTTCGGATAAGAAGGAAGACAACTCTGATTTGTTAATTAACAAAGGGAATAACATCATTAACGTGAGCATAGAAACGTTACTCTGTGCACCTATTAACTACAACAACATTAACCATGAAGAAATTATACTGTACGATACCATCATTTTGTTTAATAATATGCTCTTTAATGCCATCAGAGTTGTTGACAGGAAAAATATTATAAAAATCATTTGCTACATTTTTAAAATATACAAGAATAATAAATATTCCCTATTGTTTAAGGGGAATTGTGAATCAATCTTGAAAAACATTTTCTACATTGTAATGAATAATTTGACCAGTAGCACCGGCAGCGCAAATATGAGGAGCGTTACCACTGCTACTGCGAGTGTGCCTAGTAACGTTACCACTAATGAATTAAGTAATGCCTGCACAAACCAATCTACAAACACCTGCGGGAATAACGAAAGTTCCGCAGATGATGAATTAATACACGATTTGTTAACCATCATTCTGATATTAATGAACAGCAATAAAAATAAGTTCGTGGAGGATTTATTAAAAACCAAGGAGTGCATTGGGATGTATAATGATTTGTTTGAAAATGAAATTTCGAATGATAATATGGAGTGCATTAATGTACTTTCCTTCAGATTACTAAACATTCTTTTGGAAACATGCGGATACGCCTTGATAAACAAAAATTTTGACGCTCTCTCTAACATAATAAGGTGCCTATTTCTGCACATCACCTCATCGTCTTATATCCTCATGTGCAGGTCCATGAGAACGTATATAAACATTTTTATCCTGTATAAGAAGCATTTTTGCATTTACAATGAAGTATTTATTAATATATTATTAAGTATACTGAAAAACAGTTCTTCCAAAAATGTTACAGAAACAGCTCTGTTAACCTTGTCCTATTTTTGCCTTGAAAATGTCTTATTTGAAATATACTATAATCATGATGTTAACTTGTATGCATCGGATCTTTTAGAAAATTTCATAAGAGCCGTACTTGATTTGTGCGTCAATTTTATTAACAACACGACCATTATGAATGATGTTATTTTTAAGATGGTAAAGAATATTTTGCACATAATAATACCATGCGTGGGTAATTGTATCACCTCCGCAAATGTGAGCAACAACAAAAGTGGCAATAACGTATTGAACGACCAGAACAATCGAATGGGTGATATAGGTGGATACACAAATCAACTCATTAATGAATTCAGGAACGATTTATACTCAGATATTTTTGGCTATGTAATCCATTCTGGGAAAATCGAATTGCTCAAGGGTGCATCTGGAATTAGAAACTGGAGGGAGAAGTCTGATGAGAAGAGAAAAATACAAAAAGAAAAAAAAAAAAAAAAATTACCCAGTGAAGAAAGTGGGGGCAACAAATGCACAACTCCGATAGGCGATTCCAACGAATCTTCCAAAGGGGAAAAAAAGAAAGAACAAACCAGTCAAGAAAATGATAGTAAAAAAAATTCCCTTAAACATGGAGAAGGCACAGAAAACGCCCCAGAAAAAGAAGAATCGAAAAAAAGTAACATGAATGAACTCTACTCCCTCAACTTTCTTACATCAAATAAGGACAAAAGGTACGTCCTTCTTTGCTCCATTTTACTGTGCGAATATGTTAAGGAGTCTATAAAAGTGGACTATATTAAGAATAAGGAACATTTGATGAGAAAGAAAAAAATAAGAAAAGAAATTTTAAAAAAAGCAGCAACCATTTTTAACACACTAAAAAATAAATCCATCGATGAGTTAATCAAAATGAAAATGATCCAAACGGAGGAGACGTTCATTCAAGGGGATAAAAATGATTCTATTCTACATTCCCTAATGACAGAAAAACGTGAACATTTCACTGTTTATTCGAATCAGTCCTATGACGAGAAATCCCATGTTTCCAGGGACATGGACACAGAGAAGGTTAACAGTGATAAATCTAATGGAGAGCCACATTTGACTGCTTCTAAAAACAGTGACAATAATGCGAACATGTCCAATAGCAGGGGGGATGTTGCAAACCCCAAAACATACATCACAAGTGACACCAAAAGTGGAGAGAAGGGACTCAACTCTGATGCCAAGAACCCCCATTCTGCAATGGACGAATGCAATGGTGAATTAATAGAAGACGAGGTGAAACAGTTTTCTAATCATCATAAGGGTAAGGATACACTAAGCGGTAGTTTTGAAAAAGGGGAAAGGGATAACAGTAAAGTAAGTGACGAGAAGAGGGAATCCCTGTCCCTGGTCGAATCGTCAGGAAGACGAAATGCGAGCGAGGGCACGGATTATGACACCAACGCGGAGGAAGCAAAGGCGTCCCAGATTAATTCGGAACTAGTGAACACCAAAAATGGAGAGAACGATTTAGAGGAAGAAAACAAGAAGCAGAAAAGGCATAGCGATGCACACATCAGGAACGTTGCGCACACGGAGAATGGCAGCTCACAAAATATGATGAAACGAAACAGTGTTCTTAGTAACGCCCAAAGAAACCTAATGGAGGACCCACACTTTTTGAAGTCCATAGCCAAGTTTCTCAGATATAACCCTTTTCTAGACAAAGAATATGTAGGTGAATACATTTCGCACAGAAAAAATATAAATATTTTGAAAAGTTACGTTCGGCTCTTTGACTTCTGCAACTTGTCGTTACTGTCCTCGTTGAGATTGTTTTTGTACTGTTTCAAGTTACCAGGAGAAGCCCAGCTAATCGAGAGGATATTAGAACATTTCAGCCTGTGTTTTTTTTATTCCAATCCGATTTGCGGAGACTTAGATAGAGTTTACCGTGAAGAAGGTGACAAAGTTGAATGCTTACTGAAAGACGAGGAGCTGGCAAACACGAAGAGGTATATCTTGATAGATTTCCTGAATGATAACTCGCACGAAGGGGGTAGTGGTGACGGTAGTAATAACAAACCGAGTGAGAGCGGCGAATCAAAGCATACAGATGGAGACACAGCATGCCAAAATAAGGAAGGAAGCCCTGAGAGGAAGAGGAAGAAGAAAAAAAACTCATCGCAACATAGCAATGTGCAGGAAAAAATTAATCTAAAAAAAGATGTCGATATGAATGATTATATCCACAGAAATGTGTACTCCATGTCGAAGAAAATACAACTGATGAGCGAAGAGGAAGTGCAGAAGAAGTATGTTCTTGTTGAAAATAGCGACGTTATATTTATTTTAACCTATTCGATTATTATGTTAAACACAGATTTGCACAACAATCAGGTAAAGAACAAAATGAAGTTGGAAGAGTTTATAAAAAATAATAGGGGAATAAATAACGGAAAAAATATTGATAGAATATATTTGGAAAATCTGTACAACTGTATATTGCATGAAGAAATTAAACTGTTCTCCAACACACAAAGCACCTACACAAATGACAATCAGTATTGGAAGTTGCTGGAAAAGAGGAAAGAGCAGTACAAAAATTATCATTCATTTAAGGCAAAGGAAGTGTACTTCTACAAATTTGACATCAATAAATTGTTAATTAAGAATAACTTCATTCCGATTTTTTTCGAAATTTTCAAACGTACCCAAGATTATAATTTGACAGAAAATTGCTTAAGCATATTCAAGATGGCCATAACCAATTTTGCCTACTACCATGATGTAGAAAATATAAATAAATTATGTTATATATTTAAATACATCAATTTTTATTTGACACAAAAATCACAGTCATTACTGTACCTCCTATTTCATGTCATCAAAAGGTGCCACAATTTATTTCGAGAGGGGTGGGTAATATACATAAATGTTTTGTGCAAATTAATTACCATAGATTTAGTCCCCATTTTCTTTTATCCCCATATGTATATAAACAATGCTCAATTTAATAACGACAAAGATTCTCTCCACAGAAAGTACAAAAAGGGAAACTGCGTAGAGACATATAATATCAATAAAAACATAACCGAAATTTATCAACATCCATTTTTGATGTTCAAAAAAAATATAAAAAAAATGAACAAGCCAAAGTGGATTGACGAATTCAGCAGTATGTTCTTTTTCAGACATAGCAATAATGAAAATTCGAATTTGTCCATGATTTTTAAGGAGAGCTATTCTGAAAAACTCGATGAAGATAAAAAGAAAAGGAAAAAAAAAGACAAAACAGAGGAGCATGCAAATAAGGAAAAAAACAACAACACGTCTATCATTAATGGGGATATAAAACAAACAGATGATGGGGAGGATGACGACGAAGAGGATGATGATGACAGTGATAATGATGATAGTAATGATGAAGATAACCTCAACCACATATATGTACACCTTAAGGTAGACCCCAAAAATGTGGATAACAGCTCCATCATGGACAGTGTCACCATTTATAAAAGATTAAAATTAGATGTTTACAACTTTTTTACCATAAACGATTTTTACAACAATATGATTACAAATTTGAACATCACCAGCTTTATATACTTGGTGAAAATTTTAATGATTAAGTGTTCACTTACCAAACATAGTGAACAGCACAACGTTGCCCCGGGAAATAGAACCGACCTTCATAACTCAAGCCTAAGAATGCAAATTATACCGAACCACAACTATATGACAAATGATAAAAGCGGCGGCATTCATAATACCCACGAAAATATTAATGACTCCAACCCAGTTTTAATAAACGCGGATAACTCCTTCGATTTGTTTTGCAACACGAAGGAAAAACTGCTCACATCACAAATGCTCTTTCACATTATTTACTTTAAAATTAACTACACCTATGTCTTGTATAATATGATCTGCCGGATGGGCAAGAAGAGCGCTACAAGGATATTCAAAGAAAGGGGTGCTCAAGAGAAGTGTGGAAAAATGAGCTCTCCGATAAATTTACTTGTGGAAGAATCCCTAAGGGGAGACATTCATCCAGGAACGGAAAAGAACGAGGATGACAAGAAGAAGAAAAAAAATCGCTATGACCTCACATTGGATAATATTTACGACACAGACAATTCGACGAATGTCACGTCCAGCGATTCAGAATTCAGCGACATATCTAGCGACTCTTTTTTTATAAGAAAGAACGATCTAATTATTGAAGAAAATCGAATCTACGGAGATGGAGTTCAGAAAAAAGAGGTGTACTCCCAAGAAGGACAGGGCGAGACATGTAAAGACATGGACGAATTTGATAAGATTTACTCGTACGCCCATGATGACGATGGTGGAAGTGAGGATGCCTGTGACGAAGCCAGCTCAGACGATAGCGTGGATTCGAGTTGCGATGAACGTAACGACGCCGAAGCAGATTGCGAACCTCCCAACGTGAATAACATGCGTAGCGCAAATACACACATTGCCAACGAAATGATGCACGAGGAAATCCATTCGAAGAGCAACCCGAACAAGTGCATTCGAACAGATAAAGAAAAGAACCTTGTAATGGACAAAATTAAGATGAACCTGTACATAAAAACATATATTATGCACCTAAAAATTACCGTAATCACATTTGAGCACTTCTTTAACCTGCTGAATAAATTCCTCCTAATCAACTATGACAGTAGTATCTTTGTGAGCATCTATAACAGCATTTTTAAGGACTACCAAATGGAAGACTTAAATTTTGTGACGGAAGAAGATATCACAAACGATCACAAATTGTCGTACCAGATATATGAGGAGAGTTTCGAAAACATTGACAAAAAGTTACATTACAAAGGGGAGAACGTAGCCATGAACGACATAGAAAAAAACCTGTTTCTTATAAAAATTCCCAAGGCTGAAGGAGAAGAGGATTGGCTATTCATTGAGCATCTCATCATGAGTATCATCAATTTCTCGTACATTTGTTTTAGTATATACAAAGACGATAAGCATAAAATGAGCAAAAAAGAAACAAAGAAATCGAGCAGTGTGTACACCTTCCCAGATAGTAGCTATGCACAGCTTAGAGAAAAAAACGGGAAATTCTTTTTCCTCTGTGGAATATACCTTATGTACATTTTACAGTTCCTGAAGAAGAACATTCTCTATCGATTCATTGACAAAATAATTTACATGTTGGAAAAAATCTCCAAGAACGTTTATGTGAATAGTTGCATCATTAATATATACCTGCACATGTTGCAGCTCATCACGCCTAATAATATTCTGTACAAAAATACGAATAACACAAACATTTCGTTGAATGATAAAGATATTTACATTTACATTGAAAAGGCAACCATCTACACGGAAAGTATTAACAACATTATTAACAATAATAATGTGTTGCTAAAATTGAACAATTTTAATATTGAAAATATTATTCTCTCACTCCTCCCCTATTTGCTATATTTTAATAACAAGAAGGAAGAAATTAATGCACATATCGCGTCCATTAATTCAGAATGCCTTCACATTATTTCGAACATATATTATAAAAGTACTTATATGTACATGAACAACCAGAAGAGAGCAAGCAAGCAAGACAATATGGAAGGATCTTGGCAAGATGATAACTATAATTCCAGTTTGTACAGAATGTATAACGACAATATTTCATTTGAGAAAATCATCGAATTGAAAAAAATGTACATCTTTTTGCTCATATGTTTTGTTCTGTCTCTGGCTTGCTCCTTCAGCTCCAAGAGAACCAGAAGTGAAGCCTACATAAAGCTGCAGCAATTTTTGTTTAATGAAAATTATATTTTTAAAAAGGTGAAAAATCCAAATGGGGACAATTCGCCGAATATGGGCAATAACAAAAGCGAAAAAAATTCCAAACAGGAAAAGTACGTATATAGGGACGAAAAGTTGATAGACTTGATAAGCAACTTTATCATCCTTCCACTGATCACGTACAATTACTACTTTCCCTTTATATGCAAAAGTGTGCATTGGGGCCAGGAGGCAAACGGTGGTTCAAAAAGTTGCATAAACGAGGCCCAATGTGACCAGAACGAGCCACAAGACACAACTGCACATGCGAAGAACAACTACTGCAAGGAAGCCCTGCTCAACTTTAACCTGTACAACAAAAGGAACAACGACATATCGAGCAAAATGTGGAAACGGAACGAATACGAAAACTGCGGCTGCATTATTAATTACAAAAATATAGAAACGGTGGATCAGGACCTAAACGTACTAACCAGTTTGTTCAACTATGCCAATGATTATTACATACACACCATGCTACATAAACAATACAATTACTATTTCAGCTACTTGTACGCCAAAAAATTACTAAGCTACGATAACGTGTGCTACAGGAAAAGCATGAGCATAAGCTTTGTCAGTCACATCATTTTGTCTTTCCTGCATTCGTTACTGAATTACGCAGGGGATGGATGCGAGAATAGCGACGAAGGCGAAAAGGGGCTCAATAACGGTGATATCGATCCTACTAAAGGGAAGAACGATTCGACTTCATCAGATGATTGCAGAGAATCACATGACATCAACCTCTATGATCTGCTTTGCCTAAATAATGACAAATCGTGCAACAAAATTGTCACGAAAACGAAATGTGAAAATAATTGCATTTTCTACTTTTTGAAACATTTCTATCACGCACTGCTAACGATCAAAGAAGAAACGAAGAAAATTTTAAATATTTACAAAGAGACCTTTATCGAGAACATTAAAAATATAATCTATGTCTCATCTTCCTATGCCTACTGCTTGAAGGATCACCATGTTAACTGTTTTTCGCATATAAAAAATGGCTATTCTTTTCTAAATGAGGAGGAGAAAAAACTGTTAAAATCGTACAATCTGGAAGGTGCAGAAAAGGTAGAAAGGGCAGAAAACATGCTCGAGGGTGATAAGGAAGTTTTTAATAATATATTGAAATTGCAAGTCAACGTGAGGATTAGTGTCGTTATCGTTTACTACATTCTGTACACAGATAACAATCAGAATGAACAATTTAAAAGTATCTTCGAGGAGTTACTGAATGTTTTGTTGGCCAAATATAGCGTAAAGTCAGAATCACTAGACAATGGTGCAGATCCCAACGCTGAATCAAAAAAGGCAGATGATCAAACGGAACAAAAGCAGGAAAATTTACCTAATGACCCTAGAAGCAGCGAAGAAAGTGCAGGGACGGCAGAATTGGATAAAAAGGAAGAACCATCTGACCAAACGGCTGGAAAGGAGAAGGATGATGCAAACCTACAGACAGGAGAACAAAATGAAGAGGATAAAGAGTAAGCCCAGAATCACCCATTTTTTTCTTGGTGCAAACACACGTAGGGGGGCAAACATGTTCTACTAATAACCAAATAGGTTTATAACATAATCAAAACAATCTTTTTGACTCCCTTTTTATTTTAAATGTAAACGGAAGCGTTCCACTTCCTCAAACAGAAGTAAAAGGTTGCTTATCCGATTGGTTGGAAAAAACTACAGAAAAAATCAAGCATATTACTCTTTAGCTAAAACTACGAAAAAAAAATATATATATATATATACGGAAAAATATTTGTCTCGTTTCCACTGCATGGAAAATCGATTTCATACAAATTATTTTCACAAGCATCTCCTTTTTAATTTTGCTGAATTATGTTTCGTTGTCTAGTGTTACTTTACCTCTATTTGTGCAACCGCTGCGTGTTGTATGTGAAATGCTTCCATGTTACACTACAATGTGTTGCCCCTAGTTGTGATATACACCAGCCCATCTGTGCTATTATTTTTCAACTATTTTTATTTTATTATTTTTTTTTTTTTTTTTTGTGATGGAAATTCCTATCAAGGTGTGTACCAAATTTGACTGTTAATCTCCCACTACCGCCCTGCGGACCTGTTAGCATTCCTGCGTGTTTAACTATGTAATAGGTTTGCGATGTAGTTTCATAGTTCGGTTACTTCTATGTGAACATGCCCTTTGCATAGTAGCTGATCATTGCCTAACCACGGTCGCTTCATAACCCGTCATGGTAAGTGTTCGGCTTTAGCCAAGGATGTTTCAACGCTTCATTAGCATTGGGCCGTTTACATGGATCAATTTGCAGTAGTGATAAGAGAAAATCTAAAAACAATGTGTCTTCAATTTGAAAATTACGCTTCAGCAGATTGTCACTTGGGTAGCAAACATCATAATAAATTTCTTTACTTAATTTTGACGAGTACTGCGAACCCTGATTTGCGTGCGCATCTTTTAATAAATCATTTGTGTTGTTTTCTTTTTTATTTAAGCGGAAGAAATCTTTTGAGTTAAACATGACCGATTCGTCATCCACCTCATCAAGTGGTTCTTCCTTAATGCTATTACTGTAACCTTTGTCAACACTTATTTTTTTCAAAATTATTAATCCGTGCTTTGTGAAAAGGTATGGTATGCGGCAACCCTTTATCATATAAAATGGAAAGGGCCCGATGTAAGACGCTATAGAGTATATAAATCGATATATATTTTGATGATCAAATAGAATTTTCTTCGTTAAGAATTCGAATAATATGCAGCCTAAGCTCCATATATCAATTTTTTTGTCGTAATTTTCTTGTAGTAAAACTTCTGGAGATCTATACGACCTCGTTTGCACGTACATTTCTAGCTTGTCGCTTTCGTATATGGAACTATTAAAGTCTATTATTTTTATTTTTTCAAATTTTTCGTTGCTAAAAATGTGTGCCTTATCGACAGCCTCCGTACTGCCACTGCCACTGCCACTGCTACTTGGTTTATCCTTCAAACTAGCTTCAAAGGAGAATTTATCCTTTTCCTTCACAAATACATTGTCACGCATGGAGGAATTGCTGCAATGTGTACTACCCAACGTTACTAAACCTGAGTCGGAACCTTTTCCTAAGAGACCCCCTTTGCCTACTGCCTTCACTTTTTTCTTCCTCCTTTTCATGTTTATCATAATATTTTCAGGCTTCAAATCGCAGTGTATTAAATTTTTCGAATGGATAAACGCCAAGCCTTGCAGCAAGTTCTTCGCTAATATTTGTAGCTGTCCTAGAGTCCCTATCTTACCCTTTTTAATAAAATAATTATACAAATCGCTCTGCATGTATTCCGTCACTATGATTAGATGCTCTTTGAAGTAGAAGTAATCATACAGTTGTATAATGTTTTCATTTGTGTATATATTTCCATCTCCATTTTTTTGGGAGTCGCTACTTTCATTCGATAACATGTTCAGAACGATCAATTCGAACAATCCTTGGTCTAAGAAGCTCTTTCCATTTTTCATTACTTTTAAGCAGACGTATTTGCACATTTTATGATTTGCATTTTGGGCTCCTAAGAGGGGTTCACCATTGGAGGAGAAAATTTCTTGTCTTTCCTGGAGTTTTCTACATGGAATCCTTTTCCCTGTCGAATCTTCTAAAATGGTAGATCTGCTAATCACTAAGGAATCACTTGTTTGTTCTCTTGAACATTCTCGAGGGTAATTCTTCTTCCAATTATCTCCTCGATGAATACCACCCCCCCCTTCCCCTTTCCTGTATAGCACATTTAAACACTTAACCGTGGTGCTGAACTTCGTTTTGGACAAAATTTTTACCACTTTATATTTATTTAAAATTAGCTGACCCGGGAAAAAGTGGATTTCCCCTTTGGAATTCAGTTCGCCTTTATTCCTTTCGTATATGATCCTTAGGTTAATTCCATTATACATGTTGTCACAAGAATTTTGTTCAACACTGGTAAGGTCACTGTGATGGTTACTTCCAACGTGGGGGGCCTTATGGCAAATGGTAACTCGGTCCGTATTAACGTTCTTTTGTTCTTCTTCTTGGGATCCCTTTTCCGTTTCCTCTTTACGGAATATCCCATTTGACAGCCCATGTGTTAGCTCTTTTTTTTTCCTGATTTGTTCTGACCTAAACATATTGTAATCGCCCTCGCAGTATTCATCCATCCACTTGCGCTCATCCCTCTCGTATTTTACTGCTTGCTCCACACGAACAGGATGGTTGTTCTCACTTGTTACATCCTTATTACTGTGCTGAAATATACCCCCGTCTACATCTGGGCTATCCTTATCATGGAAGAGTTGCCTATTGCAGTTGTGTACTCCTTTACTCAAAGATGATTCATTATTTATAGTTAGGGCGCTTGACAATTCATCATCAAAGAATAGGTTAATTATGTTCTCCTCGTTTTCTTGATAACTTTCATTTT
Source organism: Plasmodium knowlesi strain H (assembly GCF_000006355.2). Taxonomy (NCBI): domain Eukaryota; phylum Apicomplexa; class Aconoidasida; order Haemosporida; family Plasmodiidae; genus Plasmodium; species Plasmodium knowlesi. The sequence continues at coordinate 1,730,445 of NC_011913.2, read as the reverse complement.
TGGTTTGTACGCTCGTTTCATTGCTATTCAAAAAGAGGCAGCTATTCTTCATGCAGGTGTTGCTCCCTTCCTCGCAGGAGTTATTACCATTTTCCTTACTTTTGTAAAAGTCACTTATACTTTGATAAAAATCGGTCGTGTTGCTATGTAGGTTATTTTTTTTCTTCTGTACGCTGTCAATCTCATACATATGGTTCTTCTCCCATTTATTGGTAGCACTTTTGCCAATTGGCTCATGATTTCTGTAACTGCCACTGCTATGAGGGGAAGAATCGTTTACATGATTATCCTTTTCTGGGATGTATCTTTCCGAATTGTTCAATTTTATATCGTTTTCATATTTCGGGCTACTATTCAAACTGGGTGTCAAGCAGGCATTGTCTGTTTCTTCATTAGGTGCATAGGAACTGCTGTCAAATTGATTACACGCAGCGTTTGCACTTTTGCTTTCCTCCTCCATGGTACCAAAGTTAGGAGACATGTGCCGTTCTATTTCCATTCCAAATGTTGGTGAGCTGAATTTGTTATAAGAGCTATTTCTACTTAGTACATTGTCTGTATACAAATTGCAATTGTTTCTGTTTATATTTGACGAATTATTCGACAGTGTGTATAGGGTAATGTCATTTAAGCTTCGGTCATGGTTGGCATAGTTGTTGGGGGGAAAGGTGTCCCTACTTTGGTCATCATAATTTTTTATAAAGAAATAGTTCCCAGGGATGGAGAAAAAGAAGGTTGTTTTTTTATATTTACGTCGGTAATTTCTCTCCACATTTAAATAATCACCATCATCATAATCATGGACACCGTAATCATCCATATTGTCGTCATCATTTTGGACCCTCCTCCTTAACATAATCATCGTTTCTTCATTTAAAAAGGAGGAGTATTCGCCTAATCTAACGTTCCTATTATGCACTTTAAAAAATTTTTTAATTTCATCTATTAACATTTCTTTGGACACTCTCCTGACATTTAGCGCATAATCTAACCCTGCGACGTATCTGATTAGCATTTCATTTCTTTGGCTAAGTATTAGGTCCCTATTTTCGTCGTACAGATCTGTGCTGTTTTGTGAATCAACCGTGTCGCTGAAATCGGACTGTGACAAATGGGCTCCAAACGAGTAGTTTTCATTTCTACCTTTCCTTTCTATATCGTTCAAATAGAAGCAGTCTGTCTGACCTGAACTTTTTCTATGATTCTCCTCATTTGTTTTTTCCGTTCCCTGAACATTCGCCGCTTCTGCCATTTCGTCTACTTTGCTTTCACCCCCATCGTGCTGCTTAACTTCATTGCTCGAATGTGTGCCATTTTGGGGATATTCATTTGGCGGGAATATATTTTTGGCTTGCTCTCCACAACGAGCATTTTTCTCCTTATGAGACATTTCTCCCTGAAGTTCCTCACTTTTGCAGTCATCCCGTTCTATACATGCACTTTGGACATTCTCATACGGACCGCCTTTTTGCACAATGTGAAAATGTAAAAATTCTATATTACTTAGGAAGCTGCTAAAGGCCTTTTTAAAATCTTGTGTATCCTTACTTCTCTCATTTTTCGTGAGAACCTTACTAGAAAAAATAAAACTGCTGCAGTGTTTCTTCTTGTACAATGCACAGTAATTGTTGAACCCTTCAACTATGTCAAAGAGGGAAATTAGGTAGTCCTCCTTGTTCAGCATTTTCTATTATTTTAAAATGCCGTTACATGAAGGAGTAACACAAAACACGTACATGAGATGGTGTAAATGAGTTGTGCCTCTCTGGTGAATATACAGAAATAACTGGAGAAAAAGAAAAAAAAAAAAAAAAAAAAAAAAAGGCAAATAATTTCAGGCCAACCCAAACAATTGTGTAGAATATACTTCGTAATGCATGAGCCACACCGAACGGTGTGAAAAGCGCGTAGTTCAGTTTAATTCAGTGTTAAAATTTGATATGTACACATTTTTACAAGTTCCTTTTTTTTTTTTTTTTTTTTCTTTTTTTTTCCAGTTTCCTCCTCTCCCCCTTTGTAACATTTCAGAAATGTGAAAAATGTTCTTTTTTACTCTATTGTTCCGCTTTCCTCTGTGTAATCTTCTGCTTACAAGAGTTTTTGCAATTTTCACCGTCAATCGTTTGTCGCGCATTACGCTTGTGACGCACTCTACGTTATTTAAGTTTACCTTGCACCGCTCTTCTGGCACTTCAAGGTTGTTCCTATTTAAAGTGTCGCTTCAGTAGAAAATTTCACTTATGAATTATTCTCATTATAAAAAAAAAAAAAATTAGTGCCCACACGCTACGCCTTCTCCCATGAGCGATTCTTTAAACGTATCCATATATTGTCCAACTGCTTAAACTTACAAGCACGGCTTATCTACATTGTTTCACCTTATTTTTATAAGAAAATTATTTTCTGAAAGACGTACAACATAGGCTCATAGGATAGGAAAAAATACGTAGGAGTAACATAATCATCAGGAAAAAAAAAAAAAAAAAAAAAAAAAAAAAGGTACACACTTGTGCACACCTAATTAAGAAAAATTTGTAAAAAGTGACTGCACAGTGTAGAATCCTTACATTGTGCACCACATGCCATAATTAGTATACATTTTCCTATTAATGAAGGAACATATTTTTCTGAATTGTTAAATTTTTCACTTAAAAAAAAAAAAAAAAAGAAAAAAAAAACACGTGTTACAAGCATATTTACACGTACATATAGTTCATATATGCACACCACACGCACATTAGCACATGAGGTTTATATAAAATAATTCCTCCATTGTTGTTAAAAAAAAATGCACTGATAAGGGAAAGGCTTAAAGATCATAATGACGTGTTGTATTGGACACGTAAGGCTTAAAACAAAAAGCAGGGTGAATCAAAAAAAAAAAAAAAATTTCACTCTTTTGCGGGACATGTGCTACATATCTTTTACGGGAACTTAAAAAAAAATGAATACTCTAATGAAGGCTTTGTTAAAACGTTGAACGTGAGGAATGAGATTACTCATTACTCTTACATGCTTCGCAAAAATAAATGCGTTATGGGATGGGTAAATGAGCCGATACATAGATAGATAAACGAATGGGTAAGTACCGTCAGGCGCAAAATACTGTTCAAATGGGCGAACAAAAAAATGATAAGAAAAAAAATATAAACATGTGTGTACACATATGTATACGCGTATCATGAACAAACATTCAATTATACAGCGAGTTCAAAAAACGTGGTATTTGCACACTGGTAATTTTTTTGCAACTTGAAGATACCATCTCAAATGTGCCGCTCGGGGATATCCTGGATTACCGCGCAAACACATAGGTGTGCATTCCTGCATACGAGTTTTCACACACGCGTGCCAATCCCCGTATGGATCATATGTGCACATATTAACTGCTAGCATGTTTTCCCCCTTTTTTGGAAGGCCGCGCTTCCTTTTTAAGAACCGATGGATTTTTGCAAGTACGCATGGACGTACACACGCCCCCTACATCTATCCATGTGCGACATATAACCCGTATCCGTGGAAGTGCTTCTCCTGGACCTATTTGTGAACGTTAATTTCTGGGTCCTTTATATGCATCTTAGGGTTAAAGGGCTCATTCATTTTGTTACACACAATTAGCAAGAGACGCCCCTCCACCTCCTGACTCTGGTTTTTAAACATGTACATATCACCAGGGCTAATTAACAACTGCATATGTTTTTCGCATTCAATAGTGTTACTTTTCATTCCTGTGTCAATGAAAAAATTATTTGAATCACAATCTAAAATGAGAAATGTCATAAAGCCATAGGCATTTTTGACAGGGCCATAGGTCGTTTGTGTACCTATTAATATAAGTGCCATTCCTCCTCCTTTACTTTGGTAATTTAAAGGAATACAGGTGACACCTTTTTTAATATTATTCTTGTAAATCTTTTCAAGCTCTACAATTTCAGTTGGTGATTTTTTCATGAATGAATTATTTTCCTGTATAGACGTATTAATCAATTTAAGAACATTCTTATTTTCTTCATTTTCTACGCCGCCATCACCCCTGTTCATACTTTGATGATCGCTATTTTTGCTATAATATTTTCTTATGTCATTTTGCTTCAACTTATCATTGGCATTGTTCATTGCTGCAACTTCGCTTAATTTGGGTCTTCCCCTTTTTCTCTTCACCTTAACTTCCCCTTGTGCGTTATTTTCATTATTATTCTTGTTACTGTTATTAGCATTGCTATGATTGTTAAAACTGTTAGTCTTGGTTAAAACGCTACTCAACGAATTCTGTTGTTGCATTTTTTCTTTTAATAAACGAGCTCGGTATTCCTCCATTTCTTTTTTTTTTCGCCTCTTCCTTTTCGGTTTCATTCCTCCTTCGTTATTATCATTCATACTTCTCCGAAGGGTGGAGGTGTTATCCATATATGTTTTTCCTTCTCTGTTGTCCCCTGAGTTGGAAATTTTTTTGGAAATTTTCGAATCCTCGCCTTTGCTTTTACGGTTATGTTTTCCCTCTTTCTCGTCATCTTCATCCCCCTCGTCGTTATCTTCCCCCTCTTCGTCTTCCTCCTCCTGATATACTTTTTGCTGCAATTTATTTTGCGAACGCTTAGATGGTCTACCACGTTTTCCAACCACTTTCTGTTTGGTTCGCTCTTCATTTTCGTCTTCCTCACGCTCCTCTTCGTCCTCGTCATTGTTTTCGTGACTTCCCATTTCATTGTGTCTTTTCTTGTCTTTCTCTTTCTGTTTCATTCTTTCCATTAATATGACATGTTTCCTCCTTCGTTTTCTTTTTTTTAATATTTTCTCCACTTCCTCATTTTGTTTTTCATTTACGACACTGGAATAATTTTTAAATTTGCTTAAATGGTTCTCCACGGCGGATGGGGCTGCTTTACTTCCCTCATTTGCTGCATTTGTCGCATTTTCTGTATTTGCTGTATTTTCATCTAAATGAGCGTTATTACTGCTAGTTGCGTTTTTTTCCTCATGGTTCGCATTTCCGTTGTTGTTGACTCCGCTGCCAGTGGTATTCTCACTCTCCTTATTGTTTCCGCTGTTGTTCGTTTCATCTGGCTTATTTAAATTCTTTTTGTTCAAAATGTTTTGGGCATTTCTCACTGTGGCCAATCTATCCTTCAATGGTAAATTTTTGCTTCTATCATTTTCGTTATTTACATTGGCCGAAATAGACCTCGCTAAGTTGTTACTTTTATTTATATTGCTGTTAATGGGCTTATTACCGTTGTTAAAATTGTTGGCGTTATTGTCTAAAAAGGCTGCTGAAAACACGTTAAACATTTTTACCTAAGTACGTGGGCACATGGACGGGGGAGGGGTTAATCTTCGAACGAAAAGGTCGCATATGTGGTGTTTCTCAAAAGGAAGATTCTTCATTCGTTCAATTTTGAGGTACAAGTTTTTGGCGTTACTTTGTTTAATTACTCGATTTAAAAATTGTCTCCTTTTTTAAAAATGAAATTGCGTTCACGTAGGAAGGGGAAAGTAGAAGAAGGAGCTAAAATGCAGATATACATATAAAATAAATTTAACTCCAAGTTCTTTTGAGCAATATGCGTTTTGTTAATTTAGCCGTTCATAACCTTCCTTGTGCAGAAAGCATATAAAATTATCTCCTTCGGCAAAAATAATGCTACGGAGATTTCCACAAATGAGTGAATTATAAATATACGTACGGATGTGCGAAATATGCCACACTCATGCATACACTCCTCAAACATTCAGGTGTGTAATTTGGCTACTTTGCCTTTTGATAAAAAGGCATATAATTATTATCAAGAAATGTATACTTTGTATGCGTCAAATGGGAAATGGCTCAAGGTGAGATATATGTAAAAATTTTGATTGCCCATTTTACTGCATTTTAAATATACTTATTTGTTATACCCTTTTTTTTCTTTTTTATTTCATTTCATGTGCATTTTTGTATACATTTTTTTTTTTTTTTTTTTTTTTTTTTCTGCAAGTAGGAAATATATACGCCGCTTGGTGGGGCTACAAAAATGTGTACACAAATTATGTACTCCTTTTCAGTACATATTTTTTTTTTTTTTTTTGCAATTTTTTCCGTTTTAGTAAAATGTAAAGTTCACAAGGGCAGTCAAAAAATTGCATTTTTGAGAAACGTGAAAAAGCGTACATTATTCATGTACATGTGTATACAATTCGTATGCGCTTGTATTGAAAAACGCGCTTATGCTTATTGTGTACAAATGCGTCTACGTAAGTATGACAAAACAGGATTGATTTGCTTTCGCAATATGCCCAATTTGGCAAAAAAAGAAAAAAAAAAAAATTAACAATTTCTGTTATAACCCCAAGCTCGGATTATCTGTGAACGTTCCAAATGTTCGGAGGTCAAGGATGGGGAAAGATATATCTTACAGCTTAAAGAAGTTCAAAATAATGGGAAAAACCCAGGTGAACAAATGCTACTTTGTAACTTTGTTGCTATGAGAAAATTCAACTTCATTCCCCTGGGTTAAAAAGTTCCCATTAAAAAAACAGAATGTATTATGAACGATTAAACATATACATATAAGGAAAAAGGAAAAATGTCCTTCTAATCAATTTTTTGGTTGGTTAAAAATAAAATAAAGTTTCGTTTGTTTCATTTTGTCCCTTGAAAGGTAATCCTTCAAAGTGGAATACACTCTTTTAAAAAACCATCTATTATGAAGAAAAAAAAAAAAAAAAAAAAAAAAAATATATGTAATGCAAAATAAAATAAAGATGGCTTTTATTTTTAAAAAATAGGCAGTAAGGATAATATAATTTTTTTTATTCTTTTTTCATCGATTATTCGTCGTCAAAAAATGGGGATCCAAAAATGCCTCACAATGCGTTGTTGTAGATATAAAAAAAGAAAAAAAGTTTAAGGCTTAAATTAGCATTCTTCCAACGCCATGAACACCTATTCTTCTACTTTTGCTTCCTCACACACTTAATAAGAAGAAATTACCTTAAAAAAAAAAAAAAGCCAAACAATGGGTAAACAGTTGCTAATTGTAACCTGCAACTGAAAATGCATATATCGTATCATCTCCCTTGTGATACACATATACGTATGCCAAAGTGAAATTCAGAAAGTTTAAAGGTAAAAAAAAAAAAAAAAAAGGAAAAAAAAAACATAAAAATACAATAAATATTTTTGCCAAGGGCACGAAGTTAATAATTGAAAAAGCAAACTACTAAAGTGCCCATAAGAAGGGTGTAAGGGAGCGGGGGGAAAAAATATAAAATAAAAACAAGTGAGAATAAATGCCAGTCTATACAAAGAGCGAAAAAGGAAACCATAGAAACTTCACAAAATGAGAAAGCTTCTGAAAACGGCCATTGCCGATGTGAATAAAATAACTTGTGACGATGCCGCCAAGTCATCCATTCCATCTAAGGAAAAATTAAAATCACTAATTATAAAAAATATAGACAAATTTGAAAATGAAGAAATTTTGAAAATAATCGAAAAGTACAATGGAAACAATGGCAACGACAGGAAAATCCTTAGAAGCAGTTACGACGTTTTTAAAAATAATATACACCGATACTCTTTTGACCAAATAAATAGAATACTGAGGTTATACACTACTTCTCAAATGTATGACAACCAGTTTAATGTGTCCATCCTTGGTTACTTAATTAAGAGGCTGAATGCGATGCCCGCTAACGTAGTCGTCAACGTATTTCATAGTAAGTTTCTTGGTGAAAGGCGCGAGCATTAAACAGAAAGCGCAAAGTTATTAGGCGAGGAGCGCCGCAAATGTGCACGCAAAAATACATGCGTATAGATACATGTGCAAACGTGTGTGCTCTCCCTTTTTTTTTTTCTGTGTGATAGTTGGTCGCGGCCTAGGCTAGTGATCCCCACTTACCTCCATTTTGACAACCTAACAAATTCGGTTCAACCCGCTTTCACACCCACATCGCAGATTTGGTGAAGGCTGGCCTAAGAGACCACAGAAGTATTGAGCCAATTAAAGACCATATTGAGAAAAACCTAGATGCATATAATACCCTAGACTTAACAATTATTCTAAGTTCGTTCACCATGTTGCAGGAGGATATTATAATGAACATTGCAAATGGGGGAGTCAAAGAGAGTTTGCACACCCCAAAGGTGAAGAACCAATCCCCAGAATGCGCCTTTAATTACAACGAAATTATCGCCTTCATACTGAATAAAATAAAAAATGATGAAGACATTCACAACAATTTGAGCGTGATAAATTCCATCTTAATATTAAACATGATTAGTCGATTAAATGTTAATAATTACGAAATTTTTAAATTCTTTACAAAAAAGTATTATAAAAATTTAAAGGAAAGGGATGTAGAACCACATCACCTAACCCTACTGTTGAACTCATTTGCAAAATGCAACATAAACATTAATATTCTCAAATATATAATTAAATATATGAACAAGGACAATTTTATTAACCAGCTGTCCTACGTAAATATTACAAATGCAGTTCATTATATGGCAAAATTTAACTATAAAAATACATTATTTCTAAATCGATTGAAGGATAAAGTGATAGAAATTGTGGACACAATTCCGCAACGAGAATTCAGCAACATCATGTGGTCCTTATCTAAGTTAAAAGTTAAAGACGATAACTTTTATTTTATTTCTCTCCAGAAAGTTAAGGAAATAATCCCTTCCATGGACATGATGTCAATCGCCCAAGTGTTAGATGCACTACGACGAAGGAATTTATCAAGTGAGGTGTCATTTCTGGACAAGCTGCTCGATCCCCAGCGGGTTAAAAACGACACGTGTGATTTGCCCAACAAGTCTCAAGAATCTAACAAGCATAACGGAGCAGTGACGGATAAGAGTGTAGAATCAGAGGACAAAAGGAAAGGCACTCAAACAGCTGACAGTGCTGAAGAAGAAGTAAATTCCGAAAGCTCTCCTCTGGGGCAGGATAACCACGCGTCTGCAAGTAATACACTTATACAAAGAACGGACGAATTCTCCACAAGGAAGGTTAACAATGTATGCCACGTTCCCAACGAATTAGAAAAAAATGTCATCGATTTGTTAATACAGAAATATTTGGAAAATATTGAACGCTGTTCACTCCATGTGTTGACACAGGTCCCATTTTGCTGTCTCCAATTGAACTGCACCAATTACGAAATTTATTACAAATCTCTTGAAGTTCTTAGACGAAAAAAAAAATATATGAGCACCTTAAATTTAATATATGCAAGGTACTTCATAAGAATTCTCATAGAAAAGCAAGAGGATAATTTCCAAAAATTACCTCGATCGGTTAAGCAATTCGCCAGGGAAATCATGAACTCGGATAACACTTAGCCTATTCTATTGTGAATTTTTGGCGCATAACATTTCCGCATATTTGTCAACTCCCCATTTGTGTATCCGTATGTTGGTTGCTGGTTGCACCTTTTTTTATCATTATTTTTATATACTTTCTCCTTTGGGGGAAATATGCCCTAACACAACTCTTTGGGGGACCCTTTCGAAGGCTCTTCTTTTTTCGTTTGCCCAGTCGAAGAGGTGCACCACAAGTAGACCCCCCCCCCCTCGCGCGACCATCACCTGTACACATACATTTGTGCATCTTTAACCTATGTACCTTTCTTAGCGTTATTCTCCCCCTATGCGACTTTTCCTTTCACTTCCCTCGATGATATTTCGCATCTAATAGGGGAACTGGATTTATATACATACATTTGAATATATTTATGTGTTATGCCCACCACTGAATAGGGCGTGTCGTGACAGTTTTTCCACTTTGCGCCGCTCACCTTTTAACATTTTTGTTTTAAGCGAAGCACTTTGTACTGCTTCAAAAGCTGTGCAAACTTCTTTCTTTTTTGATGCACAAACCGACTTGTAAAAAAAATCCACAACAGTTTTTTTATTTTTTTTTATTTTTTTTTTAAATAAATATAAAAAAGTCACAAAAAATAAATATGAAAAAACGAACATGTGAAGATACCGTAATAATGCGTTGCCATTGCTATGTATAGAAGTTTTCATATTTAAGCCCCTATTTTAGAAAAGCAGAAAAGAGCTAACATAACAGTACCACGTAATGGCTGTTCATACGCTCCATTTACAGTTCTATGTACATATTTAAGAGGAACAACCCCTTCATTCATCCCTTTTATGGAATTTAACAAGAATGGCGACAGTCAGTGGATCAGAAACGTTTTTGCCTCTTGCCCTGATGGATAAGTGCATAGGTTCGCACAGAACAAAGCTCTTCGCATCTTCTAGTTCAAATCTGCATCAGCGTGTGCGCAGTTAGATAACTACATGCACCTGTATGCGCATCGCGTGAGAGAAATGCTTGCCCTCCACACGGAGGAGAAGGCAATTATTCGAATACTTCTTTCGATTAGCCCGCTTAAAAATACCCCCCTTTTCCAAACAACCTTTTTTTAGGCAGCAAAATATGGGTTATGCTGAAGGGTGACAAGGAAATAGTTGGGAAGCTCGTCGGATTTGATGAATACGTGAATATGGTAATTTCGAAAAAAAAAAAAAAAAGCTAAAACACTTTGTGTAACATAACCTCTGTCCACTTAACGAAACACACACTGTCATAATTAATACCAACTTTGTTCTCCCGCGCAGGTCCTAGAAGATGTTACGGAATACACATACGTAAACAACGTTAAGAAAGTGAATAAAATAAAAAAGTTGCTGCTCAACGGTTTGAATATAACAATAATGGTCCCAGGAGGTGTCCCTGTTAATTACTACGATTATGAAGAAAAGCTGGAGGAAAACATCGCATGATGGTATTTTTTTTTTTTTTTTTCAAATTTGTGTCTTTCTTAAAGTGAATAGTCGCTTTAGAAAATTTTGCAAATACATGCTCGCGCGACGTGTGCTACAACCCACGAGCGTATATGTATAAATGTTCACACCTGTGAATGAGAACACTCGAACTGGTGGCGTATTGTTCCTCCGCAGTGATGCCACATTTTTTTAAAATATATCACATACAAAAAAAAAAAAAAAAAAAAAGATCATTTTGGGAAAAAAATATTTTTTTTGCGTATGCCAGAAAGAGAGGGGTAGAAGGAGGATCCATAATGTGCTGAATAAAATAGAATGATACCCCCCCCCCCCCCCCCTTTTGTGGACACATCGCAACGCATTCCCCACACTAGAAAGGGGCAAAAACCCAAAGGACAATGGATCCATCTGGGTATCCATTCGAAGTTGCAACGATATTCTGGTTCTTCGGGTATGTATCAGCACTTGTTAAAAAAGACAAATGCCTCCTTTTAAAAAATGGCTCCTTTATGCTACATGAATCAAAATACGAATTATCAGTATGATGATAGTTTGGCAAGTAAAGATTGCTTATTGTGTTAACATGGAAACCCGTGTATATGTCATACACATGTGCATACGTGTCGACTGACGGAATAATGCACTTATCTCCCGCTACACAGGAATAAAAATTAGGAATATCCGATTCGTTATTTATAATATATGACATTTCGTAATATAGCATGTGCTCTCTTCGGTCGTTTTGCGAGTGGTAGATTTGTTCTGCTGAGTTTGCCTCACCCTGATTGTGATGGCTACTATCACTACTATGATACAATTTTTTATAAAGTGACTTAACATATTGGTGGTTTCTCCTCAGACTTTCGCTTAGCTTATCGTGCGGGATGAGATTCATACATTTCAAATTATCCACAAAAAGGGACCACGTAGGTTCCAACTTTTTATTAACATGTTCGTAAAAAATATTCGTTTTTATTGTACTTTCATCAAAAAGGCTGGAATCTGTGTTTGAGTGGGTACCATCTGATTCGTTTTCCATTTCGTCTGCCACTCCGTTTTCCATTGGGTTTTCCCCCTTGTCACCCTCACCCGCAGCTTTCCTCTTATCGTCTTTATTTATCTTACTGTTTAACTCGTTCACAAGTTTTATTCTTTCTCCCAGTTCTTTATCTTCATATATATTCTTAATACTACATGGTTGGAATTCCTTATCGTATATGTCTTTCGAAAAGTTGTCATCGTACAGATTGGCGTAATTCCCATACTCATTGTCATCCTCCCCCATTTGCCCACCTACACATCGTTTGTTCAAATGATAAGACTTGTAATTAGCAAGGTAGCTCACCATATTTCTTGCGTTCTTCTTATTATTCATGTAGATGAAGTCAAAGATTTTTGCGTACTTGGTCTTGTTCGTGCTAATGATATACTTGTTGTTATAACTGAACATACAGTGCGTGATACTTTTGTCCTCATCGTAAAAGGATTTAATAATATTATTGTTTATATCGTACAGCCGAATATATCCATCATATCCACTTGTCATAAGGACGTTATTAAATTTATTTCTCGTCAAGTCAAAGGAGATAGACGAGTAGGACACGGAAGAACACGAAGAGGAAAAAGAACAACTACTGTTATCATCGTCCAAGAAAAGTTCCTCATCGCTGAACCTAACCGATTTTTCATCCTTCCCACAATGGGATTCCTTTCCCATCTGTGAGCTATTCCCATCAGCAGCACATTCCTTCCTCTTCCTTACTCTCCTCCTCTTTTTATAGACACCTTCATAGTCTAGGGTATTGTTAAAATTGATGCTCGTCAGAATATCCTCATGTGAGCATATAGAAGCATATGGATTTTTATTATCCAAAAATATGCTACTGAATGAGGGCTTCTTATAATTTCCCTTTTTATGTAGGGTAAACAAATTCATTCTTATGTCCCAGATTTTTAACAACCCATCTCCCCCCCCTGAATACAGTAAAAAGTTGCTTATGTTTGGCACTGCCAAGCAGGAAGTGCTACATTCGTGTGAGTCCTTAATAATAAATACGGATTTATCAATAACTGAATTTACTTTCCTTATTTTAATGCAATTTAAGTCCACCATATTGATGCTCCTTTTGATCAAGTCGGAGTAGTTAAATATTGGGACATACACAACTTTGTTGTTGGTAAAATCCTTATGCTTAACCTTCAGCAATGGGGCGTAGATGTTATCAAGTAGATTTTTTCTTGCCACCCTCACGGGCAGTTGTGCTTGCCCCGTTTGGTCATTCCCCCCATTGTCACCACTTTGATTCTTAAGTATGCTTGGGATGGATACGTCCACATACCTAGCAACATCATCGTTAAAGATTTTCTTCCTTTGGTACAGATCAAATATTTCTATAATTTTATTATCCCCACAGGCGTATATATGCTTGTCATTATCGCTTATTTTCAAGTCTCTTATGTTGTCAATCTTTGTGCAAATTTTGGTTAGCAGTTTGTTTTCATACAAATCGTATACGTAAATTATGCCGTTTGTTCCACATCCTGCTACGTACTTCCCTTGGGGGGAGAAGCAGACTCGGTTCACCCCGTACTTGTTATCGCAGTATATATCTGCGCTGCTTCTGTTGAACCAGTCTCCGGTAAAACTTATATTATTTGTGGCATCTGTGTCGGAGGGTAAAAAAAAAAAAAAAAAAAAAAAAAAAAAAAGTGTTGAGGTATGTTCTCTCGTTTGTGCATGTTCTATGAGTGTACAATACATATGTGCAAGCATGTCTGGTAAGATGTGGCAACTGGGGGGGGAGAGACACAACGTGGGACTCCAAGTGTGCACGGGATTTACGTGAAACGGCCCAATATCAACCAAGTTCACATAACAAACAGTCGGTTTAATGGACATACATGAGTGGGATCCCTAATATTCTCTCTCCCCCCCCCTAATTGCTTCCACACAAACACGGCTCACCCGTAGGGTGTCATATATTTAAGAGCATTCAACACAGAAGTTCAAAGTTTACTATGCCCTTTTCTATTTCCTTTTTTTTAGACCGTACCGGATTCATTTGTGTAATTTTTATTGATGTATTTATTGGTTCCTCCGAATTTTATAACTGGGGTGTACTTCCCCTGTACCCTGTCGCTTATGTCCCTGAATTTTTCAGTGTCGCTATCGTTCATGTTTCACCATATTTTAGAAAAGAACAAGAGGGAATTTGTTTACGACAGGTGTAAGCATTTTACGAGAATGTTTTCCTGTTTTTTTTTTTTTTTTTTTCTCCTGGCATGTATAAAAGCTAATGCCATTTCGCCGTTGTAATAAGTATGGGAACCGCGCTTCGTACTATTGTACGTACATATATATACATTATTTTATTTTATTATTTTTTTTTTTCCTACGCTTTGCTATTTTTACCTAGTTTGAGGGTAGAAGCTAACGACGTGCCAAGTCACCCTGTGCATCGACTCCCACCCTTAGGTACATCTTCATAATTTTAATTTCGCCTCAATCTTGCAGTGCACAACTTAATCTTTTCATCACCCTGCGTCGCATATCTTTGCGCCTCATTGAGCCAAGTATGGGAATATAAATCATGTGCACCTACTTATACATAGCGATAACGCCCGCATGCCTATATGTGTACATGCCTTTTGTTCGATATACCACATGCCACGACTCTAATTTGAAGCAGAAGCTATGGCAAAAATGGGAGCAAAACTTGGAGATCTATTTATGACATATGAAAGGTAACACCCGGATTGGAATTTTTTCTACGATACGGAAAGGGATCGACAGGTGATGATCACTTTTTTGCCATCAGTGAACTTGTATACCGCGCCTGTGGTGTACGAGAAAGTGTGTTTCTTCTTTTTCTTTCTGTTATTCCCTTTTCATCAGCATGGGAAGAATTACTTTTACGGGTGAGCTGTGAACTGCCTTAGGGCAAATTTACACGCAGTGCCGTATCCCACATGTAGTGAAGCAGTGTGCGGAAAAATTATTTGGTGAAGTGTAATCCCCTCTCACTTCCCACAAATGCGCCTGAGAAGGGGTATCAGAAAAGACACACCGATTAGTTACACCAGACCCGTTTCATTTATATATATATATATGTTTCAACGGATGTATTTTTCTGCCGATGCAAAGAACCACACGCACCATAATCACATGCTTCGCGGCCCGCTTTAGTTATGGGGAAAAGTCATAAGAACAATTTGTCTCCTCTGTAATGATAAAATTATTAGGCAAATACAATACCGCGTAAAAGCTGCGGACCCCAATGTGTAGTTCTGCCTTAAAAAATTCCCCCTCGCAAAGAAGAATCAGGAAGGGGGGGATGCGGTCTCAATAAGCTTGCACAAAATAGACCTAGGAGTAGGTGTGCTCCTCCCCGCGCATATGCATCACGTGTACATCTCGCATGAGTCCCTTCCTAATGAGGCACTTCTTATCAGGGAGAAGCTGACGGAAGGATCAGCAGTTACACAAAATGGAAGTAAAAATTTAAACAAATTATTAAAATTTAGGAAATGGTTTGTGAAATTAAAAGGGGGGGGCAAAAAATAGTAGATACACAAATAATACGCACGGGGGCGTGTAAAGGTGGGCATACCAACAAAAGGGACCGCACAAGCACTTGACAAAGGCTGATCGGTCTACTTGGACTTAAACTTGTTTATGTACTCCTCATAGGTGCACAACTTGAACTGCGGGTTCTGCAACATCTTATATATCATTTTAATATTTTTGGCGTCGTCGTCACTTTTAGCTATTATCCAGCAGGATTGGTCATCTACCTTACTTAGGGAAATCCAAATGGGGGACCAGATCTTCATGATTTCCCATTTTTTAAAATAGCTTGGATAATCATACATGTAAAAATGTCTCGCCATTTCGTAGTTTTCCGAACTAGTTAGCGATACCACATTCGGTTGCGTTTTTACAATTTTTATTTTATTGCACATAGTTAAAAAAATATCAAAAAATGATTTCGCGCTTTCGTTTGCGCTTCCGTTCGCACTTCCGTTCGCACTTCCGTTCGCACTTCCGTTCGCGCTTTTTGCTTTAGTGAAGTAAATATTTTTCCACATCATATTATTTTTTCTCAAAATATAGTGACACTGAAATATGAAAAGGAGGCATGTTAGGAGGCTATCATAACCGGCATTATGTTCATCACTCGTTTTGGCATTTACATGAAAATCTTGATTTCTTCCTTGGGGGGACACTAATTCTGTTCCATTTGGACACATCCTGTCCTTTTCGTTATCACCCCTATTGTTACTATGTCCATTATCTGCGTGATTCTTTACCTCATTTTCTCCATCAAAGGAAGCGTACCTAGCTACGTTGCCAGGAACATTACCCACTGCATCATCATTTGTCTGATCCTCTAACTTTACAAGAGGGACAAAACATTGAGGGAGGTCCGAATGCCCATTCGTAAAATTAAAAACAAAATCGAAATCGTTACTAGCCGAAATTAGGGAAGCCATGTATTCACATAACCCCTTCAAAGTTGCAGGGCCATTCAGTGCATATAAATATTCATTCGTTTCGTTCAAGTACTTTGTATCAAATGTGTAGGGAAATATTTCTGTCCATTTATTCTTAAAGACACTAATCGAATTTGGCAACTCATGATAGAACGTCTGGTATATGTGCAGAATATCATAAAAGCAATTATGTCCGATGATTATTTTTTTATTTTTTATAATTTCATCAAATAGTAACCTCACTCCAACTGTTTGGTTGATTTTTTCTACCTCCAATTCTAATGCTTTAATTTGTTCCTTGTATGAATCCTTTTCCGTTCGATAGATGGCTAAATGCTTTTTATCATTCACCTTAACAGATATGCAGAAAATGCCATTGAAATATTTCGTTATTAACGTATGCGCAAGTAATCGTAGATACGGGTTTTCTATTTCTATGTATAGAGGACAATCCGAGGGATCATCTTTTGGGTTAGCTCGTGGCGGGAGTTCCGTTTTCCCTACCTTGCCTAAATTACCTCCCTTTTTTTCTCCACCAACGAATGCGTCTACATGGTTTGCGTCCAATGGGATATCATCACTCTCTATAACAGTCGAACTAACATGATCATTACTTTCATATTCTAACGAACCAGGAATGATTTCCCTGAACGTGGAACTTTTTTCCTCATGCTTTTCACGTCCATTCGTGTAATTCGTGTACACACTGTTGCAACCCTCCGCTGCGCTGTCACCTCGTTGATAGGTTGCATTGATATGGTGCGAGTGGGGCTCCCCCACATTTTCCGACTGATGTAATAATCGTCCATCTGCAGAGTCAGCCGTCTCCACCGAGCTTGTTTTATCCCCCTCTCCATGATTGAACCTCCCCATAGGATGAACCATATCCCCACGCGTTAGCCAAATTCCAATTTTCTTTATTATTTCAATAACGGCTTCCTTATCCTCATCGTCAACAATTTTATAATTTTCTATTTCTTGAATAATTTTCTCTACATCGACTTTTTTTTTCCTGTCACCCAAGCCCTTCTCTTTGGCATCCTCTGTTTTCGTGTTACATTTATTCATCAAATTTCTTAGCTCGTCCATCTTTTCAAAGATATATTTTTTTTTTTCTTCCTCCTCAGGTGGCGTTAAGTAACCAACACCATTACAAATCCATTCGTTAAAGTCGAAATTATTTTCCTTTAAAAAAATAAGAGTAGTTGTAGATACGCTGAAGTATTTATTTTCCTTTGGAAAAACATAGATGCAGTAGGGTGATATGTCCCACTCTTGGTTACATTTTAAGCTATACTTATGGTCTACTTTTTCATTCTCTTGTCTTGAAACTTTAATATTATGTAAATTCATCTTCCTAAGCTCCTCCTTTTCTTTCTCTCCTCTTCCGCCTGCTACCTGTTTCTCCTTCCCTTGTGTGTCATTTCTCCTAGCCACGGTAATTCCAATTTGGCAAGGGAAAAATGATTTGGCTCCATAACAATGGGCTTCATAACTGGAATCAATAGATATGTACCTTTCATCCTTCAGATGAAGCCCTGTGTACTCCACGTCAATTGAAACGAAATCGCTATCACGGATTTTATGGATTATCTCCCTGTGAATGTCATTCCAGTTATTCACATTAACACTTGTTATCTTCGAGTACCTTCTTTTCAACATACCATATTTCAGGATTTTATTTTTTTCTTTTAAAACGAAATTTTTAAAGAAATAATTCACTACATTTGACATTATAAAATACGGCAAATTACAAAAAGGGGCAATGTGCAAAATGGAAAAATTCTTTCCTTATTTTACACCTCTTCATTAGATGAGAAAATTAGAAAAAATATCAGATCCAAACATATGCGTCGATGACTTGCATCCTACATGAGGGATTGTAACTATCTCTGCCTTTGGCAAGTGTACAAAACTGGGGACAATCCACGGGATAAAAGCGGTTGAGGCGTAGAGTAACTTATGCCTACTGCAAAGCTCTCACGTACTTGTACTGTTTATGGCCTGACTTAAGGGGGGGGGTAAAAGAATATTTTTCCTTTCATGTACTATCGGCATAGTGAGCCATCGATCCATACGTCGTATCACTTACGTGCCTACGACATGGTTCACTGTAGATGCGGAAAACATAAATGCCAAAAGTGCTCATTCGGAATGTGCTAAAAAAAAAAATATGCAGCATGTTTCTGCAGCCATTCAATTATTACACAAAACCTCCCCCGTATAGTTTATTACTCCCATTTTTTTCGAATAAAAAAAAGTTGTATAAATTTCTACACAAACGGAACCCAGCTCGTATACCCTACTGCTGAAGCGGTATCTAGCATGCATAGATTGTAAGTTTGTGCTTTCCAACATGTACACGTAACATTTTTTCCCGCCTGTCATTTTGGGGGTTTTGGTGAAATGGAAGCTACTAACAGCTCGCATTAGAAGCAAAAAAAAAAAAAAAAAAGTGCACAAAATGATGCTCGCAAACAATACAAAAGGTAATTACAAAAAATAGGTACAAAAAGTAGGTACAAAAAAAATATATATATTCGTCATCTGTTTGGGGTCCCATTGCCCACGCAAACGTAAAAAGAGTATAACAATGTGTAAAATCAGTCACAAAAAAATTTTAAACGAAATGGAGCAGGCGCCATGAAGGTACTCCCGTTTGCAGATAGGAAGTGGAAAAAACGAACTAGACAAATGGGATTAACAAAGGAGGCGTGCGTGATCTGGTACTTATGTACACATGCGTATATATGCACAAATGAAAAAAAAAAAAAAAAAAAAAAAAGGTTAGGAAAATGTGGGCGCCTCCCTAAAACAAAGGTGTTCCAAAGTGGGGGAGAAATAATCAGTCATCAGTAGATATGTATACATAGCAGTATACATACCTAACTAGAGACATACAAAAAATCTCCTATCACAAGGCAAATGAACTGTTGAGGATGCTAAAAGTAGCACCGCTTTTTGTTGCCACTTACTTTAGCGCTTCCCTCCATCTGTACAAAAATTGATTTTATTAAGCACTATTTCTCCCGATTCACTTCATTTATGTTGCTATTTTCATTTCGATACAAATTCATGGGGGTGTTGCCATAATTAGACTCACTAGGGACGTTATACCTCTGAGAAGTGAGCTTATTATCGTTGCCCATCTGGTCCAAATTATGGCCCGTGTAGGAACCCTTCTCGGAGAAGCCCTTATAGCTGTAGTTGTAGTTGTCCAGCAAATTCTGCACGTTGAAATTCTGCTTAATATTTAAATCATGGAGACTGCTTAAATCCATAGGCGCGTTGCCCTGCGCGCTGTCCTGCGCGTTGCGGTTATCGCTTAACAAATTTTGACTCAGGTTCGATTTGCTATCCAAGTTCAACTTGGTGCTTAAGTCCATTTTTCCGTTTACGTCGAACTTGCGCAGGAGATTGCTCATGTTACTTGCCAGGCTGTTTTCATAAGCTGGTACATTATTGTTGTTGTTTATTCCAGCGTCTAAATTGTGCACATTAAAATTGGTGGCACCAAGTTCAGGGCCCACACTGATTGCGTTACCCGCGCTGCCGGAGTCTATCACATGGGAACCGTCACCTATGTACCTCAATTTCGCGACATCTAACGATGTGTTGTATGCATCCATGTGCGAATTGTTCATATAATTTTGAGAAACCTGATAAACGGAGTTACTAGCGTCGCTGTTGTTCATATAACTGTTCAGTATGTTTGAGTACTTATCAATTAATGCGTTGTAGTTATTATTGACGATGCCACCGCGATTGTAGCTGTCGTAGCGGCTGAGGCTAGGAGGTCCATTTAAAACACTTTTGTTTACCGATTCGGACATGCCGATTCGGCTATACTGGTTTATGCCACTTGGCTGTATGCCCCACTTCTCCTC
Source organism: Plasmodium knowlesi strain H (assembly GCF_000006355.2). NCBI lineage: Eukaryota > Apicomplexa > Aconoidasida > Haemosporida > Plasmodiidae > Plasmodium > Plasmodium knowlesi. The sequence goes on along the minus strand of NC_011913.2, from coordinate 1,710,273 downwards.
AACATCGCTATGCAATAAATTGCTAAACTTGTTAACTACTCTCTTTTTTAAAAAGTCTTTATTACTACCGAGTTGATTTGCCTCATTCGTGTAATCCACCCCGCTGATGCGGTGCGATACGCCACTTAGCAGATTGTTTGCGTAATTTTCCTTCTCCCCTGTGTAGTAATTTTCGATCGAGTTCACGTTGTCAATTCCTATGTACTCCATTTTGTGGTCGTCCCTTTTGTTGCTGTCCCGCCTGCTATCACGTACGCTGATACTTACTAGACTGCTGCCCACCGGGTTGCCAATGTCCAATTTATTCCCTTCGATTGGGTAGCCCTGTTGCGTTTTTTCATTTTGGTTTCCACCAACTGTTAGCGAAGCACCGAGCGATTTAGCATTCGACAAAGAGTCCTTTATCTTCGTTACATAATTGTTAAAATCTAGGGTAGTTAGAAAGTGAACAAGGTAAGCGTGATTGCTGTTGGAACTTATATTAACCATTTCGTTCATGACACTCACTAGCTTTTCATTAAAGAGGTCATTGTATTGTAGTAACTTTTCAATAACTTGATTTAAATCATTATCCTTCTCTTCATTGTTGTCATTATGCTGCTCGCCATTCATTTGTGCTTCTGCCATGTCTCCTTTTTTTGTTTTGTTTTTCTCCTGCTCATCCACCAGTTGGTAGTTTAATATATCTGTGAACAATTCGTTTTCTATTAGGCACTGGAAGAAGTAGCAGAATTTGAAGGAAGTGTCTATGAGCTCGAGCAAAGGGTTCGTTATATCTTGAACCCGTAAAAAGCACTTGGTGGCTACCTGCGAAATGTATAAATCATGAATCGACTTGGTGTACTCAAAATCTTTCGATTTGTGAATTTGGGTAATCATCAACTTGTACTCATAATTAATGATGTCCTCTTGCAAATATTTAATTAAATGGAAAAAAAAAAATTGCATCTTATATCTAATGGAAAACAAGTGAGAAAATAACAACCCTCCTTTTTTAAAATTCAAATACTTGTACAAATGTCTATTATGGTAACACAAAATTTTTAAATTGTAATAAATTCTGCTCAGGAGGAAAAGAAACTGGAAAATTGAATTGTACGTGTAGATAGTACTAGTGTTGATAATTAGAGCTATTGGCCATGTGAGTTTGAAATGTATCTCTATATTATTCCATAGGTTCAGTCCACTATGAATTTGTATGTTCTTATTTATCTGCTTGTCATAAAATATCAGTGTTTCGTTGTCTATGTCAATTTCTGGAATCTCTATTGGCGATTTGTAAGACTGGTGGAACCATTTGTATATTTCCACTGCGCAGTCATGGGAACTGAACAAAAGCGCATTTTTCATTTTATCCCTATTGCAGTTGATCATTTCTGGGTCCAATTTCCCCTTCTTCTGGTTATTCCCATTTCTGCACAGAATCATTTTGTTGATATTTCTCATTTCGTTTTGTATCGCTTCCTTATTCTTCTCATCCCCCATGTTAAAAAAATTTTTCTTGTAAATATTTGAGCGGGCATTCAGCGTTTCACTGTAGAACTCTTTGAACCACTGATTCAGTTTGTTTTTCTTTTTCAGCAACTTATGTTTAAATAAAATGGGGCAAGTATAAAATCCTATGTAACCATTTCCGATGTCGAGTGTGAAGGCTTGCGTCATGTCTAGTGCTCTGATATGGATAATCGGCTTAATTTTATTTTTCGGATTATTCCCTTGAAGGTTATATTCATCAAGCTTCTGTATGTACACACTAAAGGAATGCTTCAGGCAGTTAATTCGCACTCGAAATTTCGTTAACGTGTTTTTATTTATATTATAAAATGTCTGCTTATTACTCTGGATTTTCAGCACGGGTTGTTTTATAGCTTCTTCGGAATTTCCTTCTACATTATCACTCATCAGATCATCCTGATTTGCTGCATCTGCATTGTTGACATTCCTCTTTCGTAAGTAACCTTCCTCGTTTTCCATATCTTCGTACAACCTCTTCTTTTCATTGTTTACATTGTCTGCCCAAAGTTTGTTGTTCAAAATGGACTCCCTGGCGTAGTCCACGGTGTAGCTATTGCTGTTGTGAACAAAGGAGGATATGCCTTTCCCCCCTATGTAGAGAGAGACCTCCACTTCGACATCGCCCAGTACTACATTGTTGTGGTTATCTCCATACTGAACATGGTTACCTGCGTGTCGTTGCGAGGAAGTATCCTCCTGTGCCCCATTCTCCTTTTCGTAAAATTTTACTTTTATTTCAACAGAAAGACAATCGCCCAGAGACCCCCAGTATCCCAAGGAACTGTGCAACACATCTGTTTTGTAAAGCAACGGATTCTTCATTGAATGGATAACCAAGGCAAAGCAACAACCGACCAGGAAATTCTCCTCTGCAAAATCCTCTTTAGTATTACCACTCACACTCGCACCTTTCATGTTTTCCCCATTATTACTACCTATGTCAGCAATTTTGTTGTCAAAAAAATTGTTAAAATTTACAGAAAAATCAAAGCCATGCTTAAACCCCCTAAGTATCTGTTGCCGATAATTGTTGACACACACACTGAACACGTTATCATAATCGTAGTACTTTTTTTTGCTCAAAGTCTGTATACCTCTGAAAAAATCATTTAAAACGATCTTCTTGTCATACATATAGCACATGCCACCTAGTACCAAGTTTTCATACTTTTCCCTTTCGAATGAATCGTATGAAAATTTTTTGTAAGATATTCTTGGGTAGAAATATTTCGAAATAATATTTTCCGAATTATCACTGTCAAAATGGTATCCATTTGTGCTATTTAAAAAGGTGCACTCATTTAATCCTCCCATATTTCCTCCGAATAGTACATCATCTTCATATTTCTCCAAAACTAACTTGTCCTTATTTTCATACTTGCCTTTGCAGTACTCTTCTACTGACAGGGATGAGTTTTTCCATGCCACCACTTTCAGCAGAATTTCATTTTTAGAATTCGGGGGCGTATGCATCAGAGACCAGGACTTCTCTAAAAAATAATCATAAAAATCTCCATTGTTCAGTAAATAAATATCCCTAAACAGATCGAAAATTTTAATCAAGTTTATATCCTTCACTATATATTTCCACAACTTGTATGCTATGATGCTTCTTATCTTTTCTATAGTAATATCGAATATTTCTTTACAGTACAAATTTATATTTTCATCTATATTACCTTCGGAGGAATATTCATCGGGGAAGTCAGAACTGTCCGAACTGGAAATGTTTAAAGAATGTAAGTAGTCGTTCGTGTTGGACATAGATTCACCCTTCCTTGTACCCACACCGTTTGCCCTCTTCAACGCGTTTTCGCTTCCTACACCGTTGTAAGGATTCATTGAGCTGGTCACCTGATCGAAATTTGCAACTTGTTCATATCCCGCAGTTGGTGAAGCTTCATCAAAAGCTTTGGACAAAATTTTGGTGATCGGGAAAAGCTTCACAATATCGCTGGTGTTCCATTTATTGCTCCTAATTAGTATACGAATTGACTTGCCTATGAAAAGGATTTTACGACCAACTACCTTGTCTATGCAGCATTCAGGCAAATTTGAAACGGATTGAAAGAATAAGTAGTTCCATTCAAAATTCAAACTCTGGACATTGGTTAATGTTAAATTTTCATACAACTCTTCGGGGGAGAGAAAAATCTTTTTATCATCAGAGTAGATGAATTGCCTTTTTTGGATAAAGAATTCGTAATACGGATCTAGGAGTTGGCCATAAAGTATCCAGGAAAATATTTGATGGAGTAAGATTTTCCCTAAACTTTTGAAATATCTGTGATATATACCTTTAATTCGCGAATTTCCGCTCAAACAATTTTCGTATAGGTAGTCCATAATTTCTTTTGTTTTGTTTCTATTTTCTCCTTCCAGCACATTTTGTTCTTCCTTCTTTTGAAATTCTAGATAATTTTTTATAATGTTTATAATTATGATAATTTCTTCTCTGTTTTTTTCTAACATGGTTAAAATTTGCGTTAATGGGGTGTTGCTGTTGTTATTTATGTATTCTTCGATCTCGCTAATTTTCTTCATATACCTCCTCATGAATTTACTTATTTCGTTCCCTATGCCATTTGCGTAATACCCATACGGACTTACACTATTTAAGCTTTTGATATTTTTTAAAATTACACCAAAGTAGTTATCTATTTGTTTTTTTTTTTCGTTTTGTCTTTTCTGGGGAGAATTCTTCAAATTATTACTGTCTTCCGATTCGTTGTCAGAAGATGATTCGTAGGAGGAACTGTTGGACGAGGTACTTGCAGTGCTGGAGATGTCTTCATCTCTTTGCACTCTTTCTCTCGTGCCACTTTTTCCCGTCCTTCCTTTTCTCTCTTCACTTAACTTGTTAAATTTGTGCACATGCGTTAGGTTCTTATAAATCGTATTCTTCTTAACCAGCAAGCAGAAGATATTCATCACATAAAAATAGTAGCCCAACTGTACAATGTCGTTGATTATTTTTATTTCCGAGTTTAGAAAAATGTGAATGTTGTTATTTACTTCAAAGCAGTATTCATCTATATTTAAGTTACTTTCCTTTTTCGTTTTATTTCTCCTTTTATCCGCTAAAATTATGATGTCCCCCGTTTGGCCTATAAGGCTAAGTATAATCTCATGGATCATCTTGCCTTGAGGTGTAATTTTTCAAGGGGGTGGGTGGGACGGAAATACGTAAACGCGCACATGCACGTAGGTAACTATGCTTTTATGTTGGAATATCCTTGCGTGCGCATATGTACGAAGGTACACAAATGCGACTTAAGAGTGACATCATGAAAAAGATTTGGTTGATTTGGGGACACTGGGAGCTACCTCATAAACGTTCATAAGCTCGGGCTTCCCACAGTTGTGCCTCTTCGGGTGCTTTTTTCATTTTCTGTTTTTTTCCTTGTTTTGTCACTATGCCGATTTGTTCCCTTTTCTAATATTTAAAAAGCCCGCTTCATCTATTTTTTTTTTTTTTTTTTTTTTTTTTTTTTTTCCCTTTTAATCTTCCTTTTTAAGTGGACTTTTTTTTTTTTTTTTTTTTTTTTTTTTCGTGTAAATAACTTTTTATAGTTAAAGTGGGATGTTAAAGTCCCCTGCGGCTTTTTTACACATTCAGGGAATTATACCAGGACACCGGTCCGTGGTGCTAAGATAATATTTTTTCTTACATTTAGAGGTTTACACAAATTCCGAAAAAGTAAAAATAGTTTACTAAGTAACAATTTGGGGAAAATATTCAATATTCGTAAAGAAGAAGAAAAAAAAAAAAATTTAGTAGTAACAAAACTTCAACATGGCGTCAAAGATTTAAAAAAAAAATTACACAAAAAAAAAAAAAAAAAAGAAAAGAAAAATTCATTACATAATTTTAAAATTAAAATCCAATACGAAGCAAAAAGCGAATAGGAATTAAAGTATGGGGAAAAATGTGTAAATAAAAATGGGGTCTCAAAAATCAGTTATCTTTACAATTCATGAATGCAAATTACGCATTTTCGCAGCTTCTACGGATACATATGTGCCGTATGTACATAAGGGTATATACAAATGTACCATACCTACGCATTGAAGGGAAAAAGATATTCTCTACATTTTTGGAGGAAAAATGAGAGTTGGCACTTTCACGTGTATCTTCTCGTGCCGACAAATTTTTATGCTTTCCTACGTAGACAACGTGCACGAATTAAAAGAAAAAACTTTTTAAGTATTTGTTATAAACCACGTCGCATTTCATCTGCAGGTCTAATAAATCCCCATCATTGTTTATGATAATGTCTGCGTACTTTATTTTCTCATCCGTTGGTAACTGGTTTCTGCGGAAAAGTGGGGGGGGGGGGGAATGGAAATAAAAGTGATTCCATAAATTCACAGAACTATGGACTCTCCTACATACGTATGCACACTCACGCGAACGTGGAGCTGTATACTTTTCCGTGTTTATTAAGAAAAAGAGGGGAAGTGCGTATTGCAATACATGTGAACATGCATTTTTGCCGCACAGCATAGAAACACATCAGCATATCAGCACATTGGCTCATAAAAAGGAGAAACACGCGAAAAAATAGGCACATACGTATTTATTACATATAGAACCTCTTATATGCATTAAACAGTGCACCGGACCAAATCGGAGGTCCTAAAAAAAGCTAATCCCTTTTACAACCCTTACTTTATTATGCTCATTGCCGTGTCGTATGTGCAGTTTTTGTCCCGAGATAATATACGCGTTATCTGATTCTTTACGGACGATTTAAGAAGTATAACAGGACTTGTCAATAAGTACAGTTTAGTTTCAATTAACAGAGGCGCCTCTATCGCTACATTATATTTAAAGTACAGAAATTTATACTTTAAACATTCCTTAATTATCTGTATTATTATATACGTGTGGGTGATTTTATTGATGTACTTAACATTTTCCTCATTGTTAAAAACAATTTTTCGTAGCAAGGTTCTGTTAATAGTCTTGTCATTGTTCAAGATTTCCTCTCCAAAATGCTTCAAAATTTTTTTGTAACATGTTGATCCCTTTTTGTATATCTGGCTCGTTATTTCGTCTGCATTAATGACAACCACGTCTTTTTTTTTTAGAAAATTACAAAATGTTGACTTCCCCACTGCAATTCCACCTGTGATACCGATTAGACATAGATAGTTCCCCAAGAAAAAATTAAAAATTCCTAATAGACCGAAAAACTTATTTATATAAATTAAGAAGCTGTTCATAACTATTGTGCTAACTAGGGCATATTTGTGATTTTCTATCTTCTTGAATTTGTTTTTTCTATTTATAAACCCAATAGGAATGGAACCTAGTGCCAGGAAACATGGAATACATTTGTCCAAAAAGAATGTTAAAAACATAATTGTCTCCTTCCTGTTAGAGTCATATTTTTTTTTTTGTTTCTGCGCGGCGATTGTTTTGGCTGATCACTTCTGCGGTTTGTCTGCGCGTCGTGGTTCTTCGTCGCGGTTGTTCTTGGCCGCTCTCCGTTGCAGATCACCTTCTCCCGCTTCCGATTCAGATTCAGTTCTTTTTTCTACTTTTTTTTTTTTTTTTTTTTTTTTTTATTTGGAGAATGCGTACACAAAGGAGCGTCCCCTTATTCTTCCGATGAACCTACCCTTATACTACTAAATCACTCTGGCAATATTTGTAAATCTTTTCCTGTTCAAAAATGGGCTATTCACACTACAAAGGGTACAAGTACACAGCAAAGAAAAATCCGTTTCTGTTTTGTCTATCGTGTGCATAAATTTACAGGGGGACATGCCAGACGTGAAACGTTTACATGTGAGTGTACATACATGTAGGAGTTTAAAAAAAAAAAAAAAAAAAGGAATTAACGCGTTGCATACACATGTGCACATATATATACTTATGTACGGGTGTACGCATGTACGTACGAAAGTGTACTCCTCAACACGGAAATCACACGTTCGAAACACAAAAACAAATCACTCGAAATGGACTGATACAATGTGACTGACGATCTATAGCACTGTGCGTTTCATTTATCATTAATCACATGACGAAATGGAGCAAAAAAAAAAAAAAAAAAAAAAAAAAAAAAAGATATTCATAAGGGGTTAAACTCGTCATACTAACATGCGTAATGCTTCAACGTGTGCGTAGTTATATCATAAAGCGTACTTTTATATGCATTTCCTTATTTTATTTTATTATTTTTTTTTTCTTATAAAATATGATAAAATCACACATATTCATGCTTTATGCATATTGTTTATTAACCGTGAATGGTATTTTTTTTTTTTTTTTTAAATATTGGAAAAAAAAAAAAAAATAATTTGTAAAAATAAAATATAATCGTTTGAATGTGGATTTTTTTTTAAGTACACAACATACACTTCATAGCTTTGATTATAATTTTAATTATTTCATTTAACGAAATGGAAAAGTAGTACTACACGCGCGCGATTAAAAAATGTAAAATAAAAAATCACGTTTTTCCATATGTACACAATTGCCTACATACGTACAATAACAGTGCATACTTCATTAACCCATATGCGTGTTGGATATGCAAAATCGACACGGCTGCTATGCTACACTATGCTGTGCCACGTTATGTTCACTTTCATTCATACATATTCCCACGTCAGCATTCGCGATCTCTTCCAATGGAGAACGAACAAAAAAAAAGGAGTGTTAATTATCGTTAGCGTCAATTTTTTTCCTAAAGTCGCAAGTAGGAAATTTAAACGTGGTCAACAAAATAAAACGTATTTACTACTGCTTTATAACTAAAAAAAAAAAAAAAAAAAAAAAAAAAAAAGGAAGCTAACATATACATCACGTTGACACATGTGTTAAAAACAAATAATGTTTGTGAAACGAAATTGCGATGACAAACACTAAACACAGGGTTGTTAAAATAGTGCAAGTTGGAGTAACGTAAAAAATGAATACATATTTTGTGTGTTCATGTCTGCGTGGACAATTATGCTCATAATACGAAGAGCAAAAAAAATATATTTATTCCACCAAAACAAAAAAAAAAAAAAAAAAAAAAAAAAAAATTAAAATACCAAAGAGCAATTCAATAAAAATAAAATAGTAAAATAATGATATAATCGCGATACAGTAATGATAAAATGACTGCGCGGACTGACCACACTACGTAGGCAGGCGCATAAAGGACTTTATCTCGTATAAGCGGTTCTCAGGGGGGGAGAGGGAATAAAACTGAAGTGGGTTATTCATTCATCAAAACACGTATGCACATGAATAGATAGGCCTTCTCTTTTATCTTCCCTTAAATCGATCATTCGAATAGCTGCTTTAATAGATAGACCACTAAAAAAGGGAAACAGAATTGAACTGCGTCAAATGGTCTGTGTAAAACAGCACTGTTACTGTGCTCAAAAAAAGAAAAAAAAGAGTTAATTTTTTTTCGGACACTTTTTTTTATTCAGAATGTCAACAATGTTATGGGCCACATTCATAATTCCATTTAACTGCAATCCACATTTGAAACATTTCTTATTCTTCTGAAACATTTCAATGAAACACTTTTCGCAGAAGTAATGGAAACATTCTGTGACACTTGGATTCATTTCGAGCTTCCATTTCTTTTTGCATTTTATGCAAGCAAATGGGAGATTATTTTCGCCATCACTTGAGTCGCTGTCAGAGTTTTCCTTTTCTGTGCAGGAAGAAACAGCGGATAAGTCTGGGGATTCCCCTCCATTATTTTCTCCTTCAATTTGCGCATTTTTCCCGTGTTCCCCATCGCCCCCATCTTCACAGCTACCCAATATTTCCTCTCTTTCTTTTAACTTTCGCAACATTTTTTCGTTCCATTTTTCTAATTTTTCCTTTCGGAGAGCTTCATTTCGCTTTCGCTTTTCCTCGTACTCCTGTTCAATTTTCCACCCACTTTTGTAGTCACTTCTGTCGTGTAAAAAAATGCACGTATCTCCAAATCCGCAATAACCCGTTTCTTTGTAGTCCTTACATATACACGGTTCATAGTCAATCCTTAGGGTGACTCTCACATTCGCACCGCTATTCCGTACCGGGCCATACAATCCTGTGTACTTATTTTTGGCCAAGCTATCTTTGCTAATCATCAGAGCTTTTTCGTGAGCATCTTTTCCTCTATAAACATTGTCCTTTAAGTTCCCCTTTAGTATTTCTTCTCCTATTTCGATGTTCCTTTCCATTCTAGCCCTATAGTCATTCTTAGAGTCTTCGTCTATATCGTACGAGCCATAATTTTTCGAAACGGTGAAATCCCCCTTGTACACCCGATCTTCTGTTATATTGGGCTCTTTAACGTCTTCACTCTTTGATTGTATCATCATTTTGTGTTTCCTTTTTAAATGCAAATTGTTTTCCTCATTCAACTTTTTTAATTTTTTTTTGAACAAAAATTTACACACCACATCATCTTCATCATCATTATCATTACTGCCTTTTCTTTCGTGTAGATCGCCTTTTTCATTAATGCTATCTAGTGTTTCATCATTTGGATTTTCCTCCCTTTTGACTTTTTTTTCTTCACCGCTATTTTCTTCTTCATTCTTTATGTCCTCCGTTTTCTTTCGATGTTTTAAGTTACTTATGGTTCTCTTCCTAAACATTTTCCCCCCTACTGTTTATGAAATACTAAATGCTTACATGTAGATGGTGAAATACTCTACTGAGTGAACGACCTGTCTGCAGCGGTCCACCGATGTGTGATTTCCATCCATGCGCAATTCTTCATCAGCAAGGCGGGCTCTGATAACTTCCTATTTTTTTTGTTTTTTGTGTGTAGCGCGATTGGTGCTTCTTACATGCAGTTGGGCTTTCTTCTATCTTTTCCCGCTGCTACTGCCACGTTTCTTGTCACTTCCTTTTCGGTGCTACCTTCCTTGTGCTTATCTCCCAGTTCCTATTCGCTCCACGTAACTTCAAGGCTGCGCGTATGTGCAAAACAAACAATTTATTCTACTAAGTTTGGTAAATTTCGAACAAACTGCAAGTCTTCATGAAAAAGTGATTCCCTTTTTAAAGGAATAAAGGGACATCTCCAAAAAAAAGAATGCATTTGTGCAATTTTCTCATCAACTGTCCATAGGGCTATTAATTTTGCTCGGTTTTCTTGTTCAATTTTATCAGAAACTGTGGCCAAAGGTTTCCGTTAAGGTACTTTCACCTTCCTCTTGCTATTCTCCTGTTGGAATTCGTATATTCATATATTTATATATTCATTTCCTACGTGTGTTTTAATTTGCACGTTAAAACTTCACTTCTTTAACTTTTTTCTCTGTGCCTGCTGGAAATTCGCGCAAGCATGCATTTTTTGTATTACAAAGTTGGCTTCATTTGGGGCCAATCACTTGTCAAGTTTGTTCATTCCAATTCTTTGGAGCAGACTAATAATGCCAAAAAAAAAGTATCCAATTAAATGATCTTGGGGATTGTAAACTGAGGAAAGGGAAAAAAAAAAAAAAAAAAAAAAAAAAAAGCGTTAAAAGAGGCGTTAGAAGCCGCCGCCCATTCGACGCGGATTCGAAAAAGCGCCTCATGTGGAACGTTATGCGATAGCACAAAAGAAAAATAAGCAAATAGGAAAAATTAACAAAACTAGCAAAATTAGAAAATTTAGCAGAATTAACAAGTGTTAACCAAATGTTTACACCTGAGGAAATGTCAAGAAGAATTTAATACTTCCAAAAAACGCCTTCCAAATAGGGATAATAAAAAAACAGAACGTGAAACTTATCAGAAGTTCGCGCGCCTACCTGCCCACATTTAACCCTTAACCCACAACAGAATTCCAGCAAAAAAATTATGTCACGAAGAAACATGTGTAAAATCTGGCAAAGGTTACTAATGAGCAACTGCTTGTAAATTTTACTTTCCTTCGCGTAATCATATTTTACCTATACGCACGTGCATACATGTTTTTACATTCTCACACCTTTCGTGCGGAGGGCAAGCTGGTGTAGTGTAATGTATAGGACGCCTTCACCCCAACACGTTTTCTCTGAACAGAAAAACAGAACGTGAATCTGTGAAAAATGCAAAATGCTCGTGTCGCGAACAAAATAAAACTAATGCTGTGCCTCCTTTTTGTTGTTGCCCTCCTAAAACCAAATGATGTTACAGAAGCTTATAATACAGCTCGGAATGCAGAAAAATTAAACTACATATTGAATTACAAAAATGCTAGTAGGTACAACATAGATAATAGGATAAATAAAACGTTTTTTAAAAAACAGAAACTGAAGGGAAATTCATTAAACAGCTTCAATGATGACGTGAAGACAATTAGGGAGGACATGTCATCAGAGAGTTCTCCTGTGGAAAAATACAATTTCAAAGCAGAGGTGAATAAAGTTATGGATATAATAGTCAATTCCTTATACACGGATAAAGATGTATTTCTCAGGGAGCTAATTTCGAACGCCTCGGATGCTTGTGACAAGAAAAGGATAATACTACAAAATGAGAAACAAATGAAAGAAGCACAAAATATAGCCAACTCTCCGGGAGTAGCAAAAGATGACATGGAAAAATCTGATCCTGAGGGAGTTAAAAAAGAAGGAGAGGTAGAAAATAAAGAACAAGTTGATGAAGTAAAAAAACTAATCATAAAAATCAAACCAGATAAAGAAACTAAAACACTAACCATTACAGATAATGGTATTGGTATGGACAAAAATGAACTCATTAACAACTTAGGGACGATTGCCCAATCTGGGACTGCCAAATTTTTGAAACAAATTGAAGAAGGGAAGGCAGATAGTAACCTAATTGGACAGTTCGGAGTTGGTTTCTACTCCTCCTTTCTGGTGTCCAAAAAAGTGGAAGTATTCACAAAGAAAGAAAATACAATTTTTAGATGGTTCTCTGATCTCAATGGAAGCTTTATGGTTAACGAAATAAAAAAGTATGAACAGGAATATGAAGACATAAAATCGAGTGGAACAAAAATTGTCTTACATTTGAAAGAAGAGTGCGATGAATATTTGGAAGATTATAAGTTAAAAGAATTAATCAAAAAATATTCGGAATTTATTAAATTCCCCATTGAAATATGGTCAGAAAAAATTGATTATGAAAGAGTTCCAGATGATTCAGTGTCCCTAAAAGATGGAGATAAAATGAAAATGAAAACGATCACAAAAAGATATCACGAATGGGAAAAAATTAACGTGCAGTTACCAATATGGAAACAAGATGAAAAAATGCTAACTGAAAATGATTATTATAGCTTTTATAAAAACACCTTCAAGGCATATGATGATCCGTTAGCCTATGTGCACTTTAACGTAGAAGGGCAAATCTCTTTCAATTCCATTTTATACATTCCAGGATCGCTTCCATGGGAACTGAGTAAAAATATGTTTGATGAAGAATCAAGAGGAATTCGGCTCTACGTCAAACGAGTTTTCATAAATGATAAATTTTCAGAATCTATACCTAGATGGTTAACCTTTTTAAGGGGTATTGTAGACAGTGAAAATTTGCCCCTAAATGTGGGAAGAGAAATTCTACAAAAGTCAAAAATGCTTTCCATTATCAACAAAAGAATTGTTCTTAAAAGTATCAGCATGATGAAAGGACTTAAAGAAACCGGAGGAGAAAAATGGAATAAATTTCTCAACACCTTTGGAAAATATCTTAAAATTGGAGTCGTGGAGGATAAAGAAAATCAGGAAGAAATCGCCTCTCTAGTTGAATTTTATTCCATCAATAGTGGAGATAAAAAAATCGATTTAGATACATATATAGAAAATATGAAAACGGATCAGAAGTGTATCTATTACATTTCCGGGGAAAATAAAAAAACAGCGCAGAATTCCCCCTCTTTGGAAAAATTGAAAGCACTAAATTATGATGTCCTTTTCTCCCTAGAGCCGATAGATGAATTTTGTTTGTCTTCCCTGACTGTGAATAAATACAAAGGATACGATGTGCTGGATGTGAACAAAGCGGACTTGAAGTTAAAAAAAGAAAACGATAAAAACCAAACGGATAGTCTGGATAAGCTAAAAATGAAATACGAAATATTATGCAGATGGCTACATAACAAATTTTCTCACAAAGTGCACGAAGTGCGCATTTCCGACAGGTTGATCAACTCTCCTGCTTTGTTAGTTCAAGGAGAAATGGGGATATCCCCATCCATGCAAAAGTACATGAAACAGCAAGCCACCGCGCAAGGAATGTCAGAAAATGAAATGTTTGGTGGACAGTCTGCCAACCAACCAGTGTTAGAAATTAACCCAAACCACTACATTATCAAACAGTTAAATCATTTAATACAAATAGATAAAATGAATTCGCAAAATTCAGAAATTGCAGAACAGATATTTGACATTGCTTCCATGCAGGGGGGATATACCATTGATGACACTGGTCTTTTTGCAAAACGGGTGATAGGAATGATGGAAAAAAATGCCCAGACTTATTTGATGAATGTTCAGGGAAATCTGGATGACAAACCTTCAGAAAGTAGTTCTTCTAGCAGTTCTGAACAGGCTTCAAATTCAGCTCAGGGCAATTCAACTTTGGACAGCACAGGAGAGAAGAGCCCACCGCTTGACAATCCAAACAGTTCAAGTGAGTCCCTCGGATTAAGTGAACCCAACGCAGACGCAAGCAGCGAGGGTGGGCCCGGGGAAGAAAGATTGACAGCTAGCAATTTAGACGGCTTGGACGGAGACAACGCAAATGCAAATGCAAATGCAAATGCAAATGCAAGTGCAAGTACAAGTGCAAGTACAAGTGCAAGTACAAGTGCAAGTGCAAATGCGAGCAACATAAGTGCAGACGCCTTACGCGATAGCACCCTGAATGGAAATAATATGAACAGCCTGGATTCAAACTTGTACAACATTGATCGAAGCATTTTTAATGACAAAATGTTTAGCGGCTCAGACAAAACCATCTTATGATGCGGACGCATACAGGACGAGTAGGCTGCTAATTGGCCACGTTAATTATCAACCATTTTTTAAATGCACATATGGGAGGCTGTGTATGTGCATACACGTTCCACATAACTGAATCGAGGGAAATTACAGGTATGTATATTTTCCGAAGTCAGCTCTCCAAGTTAAGTTTTATTCATTTGTCTAATCATTAGAGTGATAAATATATGTATATCATTTTGTGAACCTTGTTTTATTCTCGGAAATTCATTTGGAATTTTCACGCGTGTATTTTATAGGTACCTTCTCTGTAAATTTTCCAAATTGTTTTTTTTTTTAATAATCCTTACTAAAAATTAAGAATTAAATCAACTCTGAAATTTTAATTCTGTGTATAATGTGTGAACATTTTTATATGCATTTTATTTATTTATTTATTTATTTTTTTTCCTCCACTTGTAGAATAAATGCATATTCCTCCTCTTCACATTTAAAATTTACACATTCTCCTTTATCTTACAAATGTTTTCAAACGTTTGGACAGTTCCAACGCAATTTATTATTGAATTTTTTTTTTTTTTTTTTTTTTTTTTTTTAAGTTTTAAGTAATTTTTTTTAATAAAAGATTAACTAATACCCCTCGCACTTATCAAAAAGTGGGTAAGCTTCCTCAAATTGCGCATCCCCTTTGGACATGTTCAAAGTATAGCAGTTTTCGTTCCTTGTGCAAGTTGGTATATACACTTTTAAGAAATGCATTATACTGTCCTCGGGACAATAACGTAGAGACCTCCTTTCAAAACAACATCGTCTGCCCCCGTGCGAATGCGTATACATAGCTGTTCATAAAAGATGCAAAAATTCATCGATAAAATTAAGGAGCAAAATGTACAAGGGAACAATTCCCCCAATAAGCTATTACCGACCAAAAGGATCCAATTTAATAATATACTGTACGAAGGGAAGGGGGGGGAAATGGGAAAATTTGAACTTGATTTGTGAAGAGAAAAAAAATATAATAATAATAAAATAATAAATTTAAGCAAAGATGAGGAAAAGTGAGCAAAAATAAGCAGCTGCGTTCCACACACAACCGTTTCTACACCTTTAAAATAACACTTTAGGGAAAAGAAAAAAATAGAAGAAGACAAAGCAGAGCATGCCAAACTTTTAAAAGTTGTTAAGGACTACTATCGCACTAATCTGAAAAGACGAGCATTTTCTGCAATTACAAATGATTATTATAAAATGCAGAGCCTTCTCTGCGTTCTTAAATTAAGTGATCTTCGGAGAAGGAGGAAACTCGTTTTTCTATCCTTTCTGTAAACCTAAAATGCGTATAAAAAAATGTGTACACAGAAAGAATGCCACAGCTGATGTTACATGTGTCTATCTTTTCTTCCTTCCGCTGTACATTTTTTTTGAGCCACATGTTAAGACATTTTTCCCTTTCTGTGCAAGAGCCGAATTCCCCCTTTTTACTTATATGTTCTGTTCATGCTTCAAAAAAAAAAAAAAAAAAAAAATTGTCGCAACTGCGTCTATGTTGTGTGCGGAACATTTGCGAGTGCTTATTTTTTAATTTCTTTTTTTCCTTTCCAAAACAGAAAACATAAATGCTCAAGCAAGTTGTCAAAATGTGTTGCCCAGTCTATCGCCCGTTTCATTGACGCAAAACAGAGGAGAATGGCAAAATTCCGCTTTTTCCAAATTATCAAAAATAAATTCTTGGCCACAGAAGGAGCATACTTAAAAGTACAGCCTAAGGCATTTACCCACATGAATTTGTCAAAACGTTAATTTGTGCACACGATTTCGTAATGCGTGCATTTATACACACAAAGTCTTTTTTTTTTTTTACCTAATTATTTATTCAATTTTTTTTTAGATAAAAAAAAAAAGAATTGATGAAATTATGACGAGTACATTTTACAAATGGCTTAACTTAACTGCGAAAAAAGTGGAAAACAAATTTGAAAAGGCACGTCGTTATCACATGTTAAGAAAAAAGCAGAGAATTTTTTATCTATGGAAACGAAGGATAAACGATGATAAATTTTTTAAAAAGGTAGATAAAATTTTTCTCAAGTTGGAAACAATTGTATCTTCCTGGACAAAAAGTTAACATCATTCAGTTGTGACTTTCTTTTTTTATTTTACTGTCCTGTCAAATAATACATCCATGTGATGCCATCCTCCGACTTTATTATGAGCTTGCCTTAAAAAAGGAGCATACACAGAAAGGTGTAAAAAGAAATATCATTTGCGGAAAATTCGATAAAAACGAATAGTAGCAATAAAATATCCACACACTTGTGTATACACACATGTGCACCCTCGCGCTACTCGATTCGTTTGAACATTCACTTTTGCTCTTACCAGAGGTGACACTTGTCGCTTTACATTTGACTGGTATATGAACTGTTTGACGCGCTTCCACTTTGGTGACTTCAAATGGAACAGAAAAAAATTCGTCCGTCTTGGGAAAAAAGGGGGCCAAGAAGAAATGAGGGCAGATAAGCACAAACAAGGACATATTAAAATATACACCCAAGCGTATGCGACCTCCCATGAAGTAGAACATGTTAACTCTCACGAGCACTTTATTACTTTTAAAAAAAACTGCTTCATGTGAAAGAATGGATTCGTAAATGAAATGAGTGTGGTTTTTTGCGATGAGCACAATATGGGTCCCTTCGGTTTCGGCGCTACACTTTTCCCGATTAATAGCCCCTGCAAAGGAAATTAGTGTTATCAGTGTTTTTAAGGATTCAAAAGCGCATTGCGAGTATGTATGTTCCCATGCATAGGTGCGCTGATGCATGTATATCCACGCGCGTGATGCTAGCTTCTTCATCATTCGATCATTCCACTGTTACATAATGAAACAATGTCACACATTTTCATTTTTTTTTTTTTTTTTTTTTTTCATTTCCGCGCTTTCTTTTTTAACAACCTTGTAAATGATGCCCTCCTTTGAGAGTAGTTTCAAAACGGCTTTATTCGTCTGCACGCCTGGGGGGTTATATTTGACGGTAAGGTTGATCTTCTCAGTCAAGTTATTGAGAGTCTTGTTCTTTAAGAAAAAGTTTGTATCTACAGATTTAGCACTCACGGATTTGTCGACGCACTGAAATATCTGCTTCGAGTTTTTGTTCTCCTCATCATAATCTTCTATGACCACGTCGTAATTAATTTTCTGGTTGCACACATTTGTAAAGGATATTTCATTTATTTGAATAGACCCCAAATCAGTGTTGAAGTAAAAGTTATCTTCGAAATCGTTCATACTTATGTTGAGAATAAATTTAAATTTGTACGTTCCTGTTCTTTTGTTAGTAAGCGAAATGGTGACAT
Source organism: Plasmodium knowlesi strain H (assembly GCF_000006355.2). NCBI lineage: Eukaryota > Apicomplexa > Aconoidasida > Haemosporida > Plasmodiidae > Plasmodium > Plasmodium knowlesi. Next base: position 1,692,507 of record NC_011913.2, on the reverse strand, counting down.
CTCTGTCGATCTCGTTTCTGACGACACAAAAGTATATGTTAATATTATTATTTTTTTTCTTCTGGAGAATTATAGACTTGTCCAAAAATGCGTAAGTGTAGTCAAGGAGTGCATCCATTTTTATATCCTCATCTAAGGGGTTATAAATGCTCATTTGCTCTTTTATTATTTCTTTTTTATTTCCCTTTACATTTTGTATGGACAGAAATTCGCTTTTGGTTATTTCAAACTGGAGGAGGATCTTATACGCGTCTTCATATTTTTCATTCGAAAAGGTTAGCATCACATGGTACGTTCCTTCCTTCAATGATATGACTTTAAATGGGACGCTTTTTTCCTCCTTATTCGTTAGCTCAATTTTGTTTTGTATCTGCGGGTAGGGAAGTATAATGGGGGTGCGCATTTTTTTTTTTTTTTTCCCTCCACGGTTGCGCGACCAGACATGGGGGCGCACTGCCTATTGGGTGCTACTATACGTTACTCATTTCGTTTAATTATATTTCATTTATACATTTATTTATCTACTTATTTATTATTATTATTATTTTATTTTATTTTTTTTTTTTTCCTTAATTTGCCTCCTTTTTGACAGTACACCTAACTGCCTACAGCTGCACTCACGTAAAAAAAGAAGCAGTCGCTATGAGAAATGTTCAAATCTTTGTCACAAACAAGAGACGAAAGGAACAGCATCTGGTTTTCATTTAGCCAATTCTTTATTCTAATGGAAGCACTGTTCAAAACCTTCGATTTGAAATCAAAACATTTCTTCTTTTCGTAAGTGGCATTATTTGCATACCCTAATAAGGTATAATTTTTCACCACCTCTTTGGGGTAATAAATTACCAGCTTGGAAATATGATTAATTTTGGGAAAATATTTCAAATATTTTGAGCACAAAGTGTTGTGATAGTTATTACTGTTTTTCTTCCTTTTCTGAACAAAAAGAGGATTGTAAACGATTTGAAATGTTCCGCTTTCGTTCGGTTTCACAATGTCTTCATGTTTTTCCAGCGAGAAGAAATTGTGTTCATTGGACAGGAACTTATATTTCATTTTAAAGTTGGATTCCGTTTCGTTGCATATTTCGATGGTCTTGTATATCTGTTTTCTGATGTCCGTCAGGAATGTGACAACGGTTTCATTCTTCAAGCAAATTGCATTAACATTTTTCTCATCACAATCGATGTTTTCGTCTTTTTCACCATTTTCACCCTTTTCAATTTGCTTGGAGTGATCTGTGGGTTGTTTTTTCCCCCCTTCATTTTGAGCCTTCTCAACACTGACAATGTCTCCACTTTGTACATTTCCCCCTTCAATGATCAACTTAGAATTATTCACATACCCACTCATACACTTGTTCATCTCATTACGCGTGTTTATAAATATGTTTAAAAAAATTTTGCTATTGATTTTATTAAATTTGGGGAGTAAATCCACATACACATCCTTCAGGAACAAATCCTTAGTTACCAAATCAGTGTCCACGAAGATGTAAATGCTTGTTATGTTGAAGGAAAAGATAATTCCCTTTTTTGGATATACCTGCAAGAATTTTTCGTACTTTTGTGGGTACACAATTTGAAACTGGGCATTCATGTCCCCCCTGTTGTGCAGCTGAATTTTCTTGCCTTTTATGGAGTTCTTCCCGTTTGCGTCCTTGAACAGCTTTTCCTTAACTTGGTCAAGTTGGCTAACTTCTTCCGCTTGGTTAACTCCACCTGCGTCTGCGGCACGCAGCACACGCCCCTCCTGTCGCTCCGCCTTGTTGAAAGTAAGCAAATTCTCCTTCAGAACAATTCTGTAGCATATACTTCTCAATTTAATGCTCGTCAAATAATAGGCTATTCTTTTTCCCCGATAATTTATACTAAGGTATAGGGGGATTTCCAGGTTAAGATACTTTTCGGGGAGGAACTTCACCTCGAAAGTCTTTTTTTCCTTCTTCTTTAATATGTGGAAAACAGAATTATCAAACTTGACAAACGAGAGGTAGTGCTTCTCTAAGTAACCATAATTTAATACGTTAAAAGATATATCTTCTGAATTCTTATTGTGAAGTGTAAATTTTGAAATGCTTTCTTTATCCACATGTACATTCTGAAATTGAATTTCGTTCGAATTATTACTAGAAAAGGGGAGTTTGAAATGCGTAGCTGATCCTGTTAGATAGATGTAAACCATTTTGTCCACCTCTCCATTTATCATAAAAGGTATTTTGTAGTTATAAGTCTTCTCTTCATTTGGTTTAAATTGGATAAGAAGACAGATCTTGCTTTTTCTTTTCAGGTGTACCTTCTTTCGAAGGTTCTTTATGGTAAGACATTCCTCATTCAGCTCATATTCTATGTAGCAATCCACATCATTATTGTTCCTAATGATAAGTTTCGCTTCTACTGTATTGTTGTTTTCCTTTTCTGATAGTACGTCCATTTCGTTTTCTACATGATCTGTTTGCATCTTCGCCTCTTTAATTTTGGATCCCACAACATTCGTGACTTTGTCCTTTCCGCTTTTTCTACTTTGGACCAAATCTCCAGCGTTTGTTTTGCTTTGGTCTTTTTCCTGTTCTGTATTTTCTCCCTTGTTCTTCTCCTTATCGGGTGTGTGTTTTTTCTTGTTTCGCTTCTCCTGTTTGTGCTCTTCCTTAATTTTGTCCTCCCCCTTTACCTTCTCCGCGTATTCAGCGGCATCCCCCGCTTTGGTTTCGTCCCCCTCTTCGTCCATTTCATTCTGCGTATTATCCTTCCCTTTTTTCCTCTCTTTTTTTTCCTTCTTGTCCTGCTTCTCCTTTTTGTGCCTTTTCTTCTTCCCCTTCTTATGCTTATCGGTCTCACCTTGCGCGTCTTCACCAGCGAGCGCCTTGGCTTTCTCCTCCTCGCGCTCCTTCATCCTCTTATCCCTTTCATTATTTTTGAAGGTATAAATCAAAGACGATAGTGAGCTATCACTGCAGGAAAAACTCTCTTCACAGCGCTGATCTATATTCGTTATCCCCTTCACCTTAGCGCTGTCATCCAGAACTGGGAACAAAATAACATTGCCAAAGTCATAATTGTAAAAGGAAAAATTAATTAAAAAATTAATTGCAACTGCAGTTATTTTTAAATTAATAAGATAGTAGTCCATAATATTAATGGTCAAGTAGTTAACATATGTTTGATTCTTCAAGGGGGTATACTCAACAGAAATGGAATAGGTGGAATTCTTGGGAATGCAATCCCCATTGCACTTTATATCAATTTCTTCATCCTTTTTTTGTAAGTAGTATTTATAAACCAGATCGAAATTCCCTAAATTTTCAATAACAATTTTGGACATTTTTTTTCGTCCTATTAAGGTATCTTTAAAATCTATAACATCGTAAATATGGATCATGTGACTTTTATATTTCTTTTGCTTTCCACTCCATGAGCTATCCTCCAAATTTACCTGTACTTTTTCCCCGTCGAAATTTTCAATGTAGCAATTTATATTAATTTTACTAACCTGTGTTTTGAAATTAACCTGTAGGAGTTCTTCCTTTGACCCTATTTTGCATAGCAGGTTAAAATTGTAGAACTGTTCGAGGTGCGGTTTGAAGAACAGCTTGATTTTTTTACACCTACCTTTTCCCCGCACATTTTTAATGTCTCTTACAAATTTGTTACTATCATTTTTCCATATATTTCTCAGGTAATAATTCAGCAGGAAATACTTACTGCTATGAGTGGTGTCTTCCTTCCCGATGTTCCCCTCTGGTAGGATGAGGCAATCATTGCTATTCCATTCACTGTCTGACTCACTTTCCGAATCGCACGATGTATTTATGTATTCCCATTGTGGTAAAGGAGGTGAAAGAATGTATTCCTTCTTCCACTTTCCATATAATATGGTTCGTTTATTTTGTGCCCCCTCTTCTACTTGATTTTTGCCAGAAGTGAGATTTGATGAAGATGCCGACACGTCTGACGAATTGGTCAACGAGTACGAACAATTGTCACTATCATTGTGCAGCCTAATATTCTCATAATGGTTTACGTAATTTATCTTTATCCTTTTCTTTACATTATTCCTATCTCCAATTAGAGAAACCTTCTTATGAATATCACTCAGAATATCCCTTCTATTAGAATCACTTTGGTGCGAATTGCTCGACGTGGAAGTCGCACAAGCGGAGGAGTTCCCTTCCGTGATAGATCCCTTTCCATCGGGATAGTCTACACCTATGGAATTATCCTCATTAAATTTCCTTATCTCCTTGTACATGTACTTATTCTTCCTATAGCATGATTTCACAACGCCCCTAAATGGAACAATTTTTATGGTCTCCTTTTTGCTGTTAAACGAGTTGTAAGAATTTTTGTCAAACTCAAAATTGATATCCATTAGGTCAAAATTGATTAGGTAAAAAACGAAGCAGTAGCTTTTTCCTAATATTAAATTGTTGATATGTATAGAAGACGTATTAAAAAAGATTAGGGGCTCAATTACCTTGAGCTCAATGTCGATGGATTGCTCTTTTTTATCATTTGCATAAAGGTTGTAGCGTCCATTGTAATCCATCGAATTGGAAATGTTAAACAGGAATCTGATTAGGGAAAAGTTATTTTCTTTTACACACCCCCTATAGTTAATACATTCACAACTGTTATCGTTGTTCTTATCGTTGTTCTTATCGTTGTTCTTATCGTTATTCTTATCGTTGTTGTTATTTTCCCCATTCTGTTTGCCGCTATTCAACGTAATGGAGTTTCTTCTCCTTCCGTTTTCTCCCGTTTCGGAGATTTTCTCGAAAAAGTATTGTAAGCTCTCGTTCGAAATGTTCAGCATGTATATTTTATAATTTATTTTTTTTAACACTCCCCTGCTTAGTACAACCATTTTGTATTTTGAAGGGAATTTTTTCTTCTCCTCCACGTTGTCTACAACACCCTTGTGCTTCCAATCCCCCAACACAAATAAGTTGCTTTGGTTGTAATTTTCGAATGTCATTTTGATTGGTATGCTAATTTGGTTATAGAACTTTATCTTAATGTGAAGCACGGCGTCGAAAGTCTTCTTGTACATGTGGTGAAAGCAAAACAGTTCAAGGCGCTTCTTGTGCCTTCCCTTGATGGTTATGTATTTTTTTAAGACTCTACATTGATGTTTTGGTTTGTTTGTTATTTCTCCACTTTCATTTATTTCGCTGCATTTTGCAATAACATCATTCTCCTCAATGCGTGTTTCGTTAAAGCCACTTCCTTCCTCGTTTCGCGGATTATCTCCAAAATCGGAAAAGGTCAAGTCGTACTTGGTCAGGTAAAACTCGTCTATGGTTTTATTTTCACCCGTCTCACCCCCCGCATGTACCCCATTAGGGTTAACAACCACTTGTCTATCTTCACATTTGTTCGTTTCTCCTACCAATTCATTAACTTCCGAAACATCTTTAATGCCCCCACTTTGCTTACAATTGGCTGGAATGTTCGCTAATAATTGTTTTGTCTTTTCTCCATTAACTTCATTCATTAAAATATTTTTATCCATCCTGTTCACTAGCGAAGTAACTGTTTTCTGGCTAAACGGGTGGAAGGCATAAACAGATGTTATGTCATCCAACCCGTTTAATGGCACGATGTTCAATTCCACATACACCTTTACATTGGACATATTTTCTAGCAGCAATTCGCTCTTGGAATAATTAAAGAAAGGAACATTTTTGAAAATAATTTTTTTTTTACTACAGGAAAATTTTATTTCTTCCGAGATTAAACTTACGTATAAGGAGTCATCATATATTCCATCCTCATCTTTTACTTTGGGATTTTTTTTGTTAAAAGGATTTGCAGAAAACTTAAACGATATTTTCTTCTTCGCCAAATTGATGGCTTCCCTTATGTCAATTTGAACACAGAACGGAAACGAGCTATTCGGTGGTATGGAACCACTTAAGGGCCTGATGTCAATGACACTTTTTATCTTTTTTTCCACCTCTATGTGGAAGAATAAATCGTGGTTGTTGTCGTTCACGTAGGGAACCATAAATGAGTGATTATACCCCACAGGTAAAAGATCAAAATGGATGTGATTTTTTAAAATTTCCACATTTTTACCGTTATACACATTTCTTATCCTATTCTTCAAGAGTTCTAAATTCCAGTAGTTTTTCTTTTCTACTATATTTCCAAGGAACTTTAAATTGTAAAATTCGTATTTATTATTGAGCACGCTAATTTGTATGTTTCCTAAAAGTTGTTTTTCCTGGCGAGCGCTCAGAGCAGTCGTTGAAATTTTGGTTATATTTTTCGGCACATTATTCGTATCCTTGTTTTTATCCAGATTTTGCTTTTTCTGCTTTTCCTTAACACTTTTTTTCCCCTTCTCATTGTCTACTTCCAATTCCTTTGTATTAAGCTCATCGTTCGTGGTAGTTGTCTGCTCAATGGAATCGAACTCATTTGGGACGTCATCCACCGCATTACACTGTTCGCCTTCTATTTCTATCCCTTTTAAATTGCCCCTTTGTGTGTTTCTTCTCTTTATCATTTCTTCCAACTTATTTTTATCCACTTTTATTTTAATGCTTTCCACTTCGTTTTCCCTTATCACGTAGTTGCTATGTCCTATGTAGTATAGATAGCCCAAACTGAACATGTACATTTGTTTCTCCCTAGTTTTGTATACCAAATCCTTAACATTTTTGTAGTCAAAGTAGGTGGTGTTGTTTTTTGTTCGCAGTCCTACATGGTCATCAACACTGGTAAAGAGAGACCTCTTATTTGTGGCATTATAAATATCTTTTTTTTCCTGCACACATGTCTCATAGTTTGCGGCATTATCGGGATTGCCTTTCTCATATATGCACTCTGAAACATTTCCATTTTTTACATCCCCCTTTTTGTGTTTCGCTACTTTTGCGTCATTCTCCAGGTCGACAATTCTAACATGCGCATTATCATTAAATTCTCCCTCTCTATTGGAAACAACTTCCAATTCTGTGCTGTCTCTTAGTTGTCCTTTCCCCTCCTCCATACTGCGAAAACAATCCAGGGCCAAATTAACCCTTTCAAAGAAGACCCTTACAAAGACAGGATACTTGAAGCAATTTCTTAACCTCACCTTAAACGAAATAACGCTGTTCAGGTGGATATCCCCCAAATCGTAAATATTATCTTCTCGGCGCTGATTAAGCAAACTTTGTGGGATGATCAAATTAATGGAGGGCAAAAAAAATTCTACACTTATGTAAAAGGAAAAACATAACATGTTTTGCTGATTTGTCAGGTGCATATTTACGAGAAATTTTTTACTTCCTATTTGGTTTGAATAAAAACATATGTCTAAATATTTATGCTGGTAACGCGCAACCTCTGTGATGCTACTGATAGAGGAGGGCGCATCACCGTAGGTGACACCACGTCGTTGTTCATTCAATTCGGTCAAACACCACTTTGATTTTATTTCATTGTCATTTTGAATTCTCATGTTAAAACGGATGATGGGGGATGATTGTTGGGGAATCACGCTGGATCTTTTTGGTTCGTTTTCGCTTTCGTTCTCCTTTACCTTGTCCCCCCGTTTTTCTCGTTCCTTTTCTTTTCCCTTTGTGCTTCTATTTCTATAGTTGGCAAATTCCAATTCCTTAATTTCTACATAAACCTTGGCATTTACATCGGAGGTGTTGCAGATCTTTATGCGCTCATTAATGCACTCATTCACGTGGCACCATTTGTAGTATAGCGTATTATCATCTGAATTATAGTAGCTGTTTTTGCCTAAGAAATTATCTAAAAAGTTTCCATAGCTTTCAGTTTTTTTTAATACCAAAACTTCTTCGAATATCTTTTTCACATCGCAAGAAATGGTAGGCTTCACAGACGAGGCAAAAATCTTAATAACTTCCCTCTGATTGTCAATGGGTTGTCGGTTAAGTCTCTGTTCCTTTTTCTTACTGTCAGTATGCAGCATGTCTGACATGAGATTATCCACCTCAATAATGTAGACAAATCTGTAGTGTCTCTCTTCGGAGGAAATAAACTGAACCATGACGGTTTCTTCTCCCTTAGATTTCACCAAACCGCTAATTGGTGAAATGGAAAAGGGGCTTTTCAAGTCGGCATTTGCATTATACTGCACGCATCCAAAATTGTTGTATCGTAATAATTCGTCCTTTTCTGTGTTTTTTATTTTACACTTTAACAATTTAATCTCATATTTAAAGTCAAAATGCCCATCATTGATAATGTTAAAGAATCGTGTTTCTTCCTTTTTAACCTCCACTGAATCATAATTAAGAATAGACGGAATAATTCTAACATAGTTGTAATCGAAAAATACAGAAATAGCATATTTGTACGTTTGAATGTGATTGTTCTCCATGTCATAAAAGTGTATCATGAGAGGCACATTCTGCAATTTGGCCTTCCTACCTGATCTTACCTTGAGTTTTATTATTTTCATTTCGTTTGAATCTATACTGTCAGTTAGACATTCCATACTTGCATAATTTAAAAAGGAGTCCTCATTTAATTCTGCCTCGTAAAATATTTTGAACTTTCCTGTATTTTTCACTTTGATCAAACATGCTTTGGTTTCATTTACCTGCACATATTTGAAGTTAATGTCTTCTTCTAGAACATCCCCTAGGTGGGCAGGCAACAGTTGCTTGCTCTTTGGGGTGAACCCTCTGCTGGCACCACGATTATGTTTTAGTGTGATTTCCCCAAGGGTGGCAACTTCTGATAGTGGGTTGAATTTCTCCTCCGTATCTTCGTTTACAATTTCGGTACTTACTTGGATGAAGGATTTGCAAACTTCTGCTTCCACCACGAGGGATGTGAAATAAACATTGTTCCTCATTTTGTCACTTTTCATGAAATTTTTCTCCATATAGTTTATTTTTATTTCTTTCTTTATCACAGTTACGTTATCCGTTTTTATGGTAACTGTTAGCTTTTTTTTTTCATTTTTCAGTAAATTTCCTTTTGTAGGATTTATGCATAATGGGGAGTCGCTCCTCAAGTCACTAGGGTCTACAAACCAGGCAAGGTCGCAGTAGCTACAGTTCTTCATTTCTATATATTTCTCCTGAACTGAGTTTAAAAGAATTTTGTGAAAGTTTAAGTTACTTTCGTTCGTTTTCAGACAACACTTTATTCCTTCCCCTTTAAGGCACAATGTGAATATATCATACAAGTAATTATCAATCTGTTTGCTGGCTATGTCTATGTCTTTAGAGTAAAAGCTATCACAGAGTAACGTGTTGTCCTTTTTCTTGTCTCCATTCGTTATTTCCTTTTGATAATTTATATCTACTCCTACATTTGTTACCGAATATATAGACAGCTGCAATTTTTCAAAAAAAGGACCCAACTTTTTAGGTAAGAACAAAACGATCACTTTTTTCCATTTCTTAGAGAGAATGAAAAATTTCTTCGGGTACACATAAAAATCGTTATGGCTTATGAAATTATCGGCACTGTTCATTTCATTCGCCTCATAATTTTTATTACTTATGCAAGGCACATTGTCAAAAGAAATTTCAACAAAACAGTCGAAGTGAGAGTAGTTAAATAAATTTAAAACCTGTACGTGCTTATATAAATGCCTAGAAATTTCATTATTTTTCATCCTATGTGAGTTCTTCGATTTGTATTTATCATTTTCGTTGCTACTTGAGTTGCTCAACATGGAAATAATATTTTTCCTTTTCATTCTTGCTACTTTTAATTTGGGAGAATTGGTATCTCTAAATATTTTTAAATAATTTAGGAGGTGTTCTTCACACATATCTTTTAACTCTCCTTGGATGATATGCTTAAATGAGTGGATATTTCTTCCTATAAGTACCCGGTCAAAATTGTATAGCTTTTTACACAAAACAAAGCAGTTACTTCGGGGGGCACACATAACAACGTTGTTGCTAAATATGAAATACGGATTGGAGTAAATCCTAGGCTTATCAATCACCACAAGCAGATTTAAATAAAAGTAGTTCCCAAGCAAGTCAATTAAACATATTTTTTTTCTTATGTTCACTATTTTGCAGGTGTTAATTTTTATATTTATTTCCGTGGATGTGTTTTTTTGTAGCATTACGTGGGTTATATTTTTATATCGAATTTCGTCCCTCTTATCGTAGGATTTGTCTACTTCTAAAAACTCGATAATATAATTATCTCTTTTTTTTTCACTTTTTCCCATTTCACCTGCTACATGTTCATGGCCAATGTTATAGAAAATGTGATCATATTCATCTTTTATTTCATACTTTTTTTTTTCCAATTCTTCAAAGTAGGCCTCCTCCGTAAGTTCCTTTCCCCCGTAAATGTACAGCTTGTTCAAATCACTATCGTTGGTTGAGTTTTTGTTGGGGGCTTCCTTTCCTTCTTCGTTTTTCCTCTCGCTATTTTCTCCTTTATTGTCCAGGTTGTTTCTACCTACCGGTGATTCACCCTTTTTTTTGTACTCCTTCTCATCTAGCTCTTCTTTGGTATCCTTTTTTTTTTCCTTTTCCTTTTTCCTTCCCTTCCTCTTCTTCTCTTCCACTTGGTCTTTCATTTGGAGATGTTCCTTTTCATTTTTAATTGCTCCCTCTTTTTCACTTTCCTTATGGTCCTTCTCCGTCTTCTTTTGGGGGTCATCACGTAGGTCCTCCTCCTGTACTATCCCCTCTTGTTGCGTCTCACACTTCTCCTTCATATCAATCTCCATCTTCTTCTCTTTTTCTCCCTCGCCTTCTTTTCCACTTCGTTTCTTCTTCTTCTTTCTCCTTTTCTCCTTCTTCTCACTTTTGTGCTCATCTACTGCGCCTTCGAGTGTGTCCTTTTCGTTTTCTTCCTTGTCTTTCTTTGCTTCCTTTTCCTTCGTGCTGTCTTTTTTCCTCTCCTTTTTCTTCTTTTTTGATTTTCCTCTCTTTACCTCGTTCTCCAATTGTGCCTGCTCCCTTTCCCTATCATGCAGTTCATCCCCCTTTTGTACTTCATCCCCGTGCTCTTCCTCTTTTACCACATTGTCTTCTTCGTGCCCGTCTCTCGGGGCTATCGCCAGAGCTGGCTCCTTCTCATTGGTACCATAAAAGTTGGACTCGCATTTTTCCAAATTCCTTCTAATCCGAATGAAGCTCTCCATATTAAAGGCATCATACGTTTTGGAGTTTGGGATGTCAAAGAAGTAGGCGGACGTCTTTACGTCTCTATATTTTTCCTGCACGATTTTGAAAATTTCGTTCAGAACATTCCTCTTTCTAAAGCATAATTCTTCGTTTATAAAAAAGTAAAAGAAGTTCATTTGAACAAATTTTTGTTTTAAATATCTGACCAGTTCTTCATTTTGGTTAACAACTGTTTTTACGCTTTCTTCAATTTTGTTGCAACATTCCCCTGTGCCTCCCTTTGGCATTTTTTCATTGACGGTATTTCCGATTTTTCCTTCACCAATTACCTTCTCAAGATGCTGCGAATCAAATTTCTTATTAATTCTGTTCTTCCCTACTGCTTTGATGGTATTTTCTGTGATTTTCACAATTTCTTCCTCCTCCTCCTCTTCAGTCTTTTCTCCCCTTATTCCTATCCCATCGATGACTCCACTATGTACATTTTTCAATTCCTCGTCTTCTTGATATATTTTTTCCACAAAGTTTTCGCTAAGTTGGATGTTTATTCTTCTTACGTACATGTTACTTCTTTTTTCTTTCCTCATTTGTTCTGTGTCATTATCAGTCGCTTCTCCCTTTTGCGTGTTACCTTCGAGAGTGTCCGCTAGATTGGGACACACCAAATTGGAAGAATCGTCATCTGTTCCTTTCCTTAAATTATCTCTCAATATGTTACGCAATGCAATTTTTAACTCTTTGTAAAATGACACATATTCTACATATTCGTTGTTCTTTATGTATCTATTTATTTTGCTTAACTTTTTATTATATTTGATAATTTGTTCGTCTACTTGTGCATTTCTTTCAACACAATGAGTATTCAATTGGATAATTATTTGCTTATTCAGGATTTTTTTTTCTTTGCAAATTACGATTTTTTCATACAGCCTCTCCACAGAGTTGTGCACATTCGCATTCATACACTGTACGCCTTTTTTCATGCTCGGCCCCTTTTCGCTTAACATGTCGCTATCCTTTGTGTCTTCGCATGGATCACCTTTTTTAGAGCATCTTATTAATTCATCTCCGTCATTTTTCTTAATGGATGAAGAATATTGTTCTACTTCTTCTGTTTGACTTTCTATGTTGGCATTTTTCTCTTCCTCGACAGTGTCCCCCTTCCTTTTATCATTGCCATCCACAGTTCGTGTAACCAGTTCAGCCTTGCTCCAATCGGTATGTTCGCTTAACGACTCCATTATTTTCTCGATTTGTTCCTTTTCTTTTAATTTCCGCTCAATTTTTTCTTGATATTTTTTACTCATATTTTCATAAAAGTATTTAAGTCTCTGCGTATCCGTTGTTGTATTCTCCTTTGCGTTGCTTCTTTTTCCATCCTCGCTTTCCGCGTCTTTCCCTCTGTCTGAACACTTAGATGGGTTAAAAAATTCCTCATACCCTTCCATTGGGTTCAAGTAAATTATATTATTATTTTCATCCGAGGTGAGCCTCAAGAATGTGGTGAAAAAGCACTCGGAATTTATGTATTCATTCTTTTTAAAGAAAAACACCACCCCATTCACGTACAATGGGGAGAATAACATTTTCTGCAGGATTATCTCAAACAGATTTACAAAGGTGTTATTCTTTTTGCTAGTATTTTCGCCTTTGTTTTTTTTCCGCTCCGTCATGGTTAATTTTAAAAATGATTTCACATTACTCATAAAATCTTCATCGTTGAGGAGAGCAAAGTGAAAGAAGTGCTCCACGTAATCTAAATTGTGTCTCAAGTTGTACTTGTTAAAGAATGCCTTCTGGTCCAACAACCTATCATCATCATTCTCTTTTCCGTTGTCATTTCTGCAGTTGTTTTTTTTCCTATGCATACTTATCACATGCTTATTGTCTATCTTAGATTTTATGCTTCTTAAATTTGGTGTTTTTTTGAGTTTCTTTTTTCCCACATTTGAGCATTTCCCGTGCTGTTCGTTTCCCCCCTTCGTTTTCCTTCCATCATCTTCATCTTTATTGGGGATACTTATTCGCTCGTGAGACTCATCTCCCCTTAAAATTAGGTGTGATTCTTTATCTTCATTAATTTTTGTGCCGCCATTCGTGTTTATGTCATCTTCACATTTTCCTTGGTCCCTCTTTTTCTCTTCCACATTTAACACTTCACTCACGTAATAGTCTAAGCAGTTCTGATACATCTGACCAGAAATTGCACAATCCTCAGAATAGGTTGCATTCGCGGTATTCGACAAACTTTCGTTCATTCTTCTGTTAGATGTCCTTAGCTTCTTGGTAGAATGTCTATTCCGGTTTATGTTCTTCTCGTGAATGATGTAATGAATGAAGCTCCTTTTCACGATGGACGGGTAGTTGTCCTTCTCGTTAATCTCGTTACACCATCGTATTATTTCTCCAATAGTTAGGATGCTATCATTGTCAGGGTCGCTACACGTTTCTGTTCTTCTTATGGAAGAAAAATTCAAAAGTGTATTATTCACCACGTACCTTCCAATCCCCTTATGATTCACATATTTTGGACAAATGATCAGGAAATTTTGTTTTATTTTTTTTTTCACCTTTATTATTTTTAAATATTCTTCAAAGTATTTATACTTGCTTTCGTTTTTCTGCATAAGTTCCTCTAAGATGGCAATTTTATTTTCTAAAATTTTGATATTCCTTTGTTCGTCGTTCGGGACTGTACCTACTGCACCGTTTGGATCATCTTCTTTTGGAGGTATACAATCGGCTAGTATATCATTAAGTTTTTCCTTCTTGTTTGTTAGTTCATCTGCTTTGTCATTTTCTTTTCCTCTTTCCGTTTCCTTTCTCTTTTTGGATTTACATTTTCCCTTTTTGTCTCTCTCATCATTTACAGATTGATCTTTTACATGTATGATGGGTCTATCCCCTATTTTGGTCTCATCATCCAGTTTGACAGCTTCCTCCTCGTGCACGACTCCTTGGTGCTCCTCCCGATCCCCCCTGCTGTGCCAACTTTGTGTGAGATAACTATTTAAATCCTCGTTCATAATACCTCTCCCCCCTTTGTCGCTATATCTTATTTGATCTAACTGCCTTCTGTACACGCCCATCAAGTAGTGCATCAAATTGCTATAAAAAAAATCGCCTTCATCGTTCCTTTCAATGTATATATGTGAGTGGATGGACAAGAGATCATATAGGAAGCTCTGGAAGTATTTATAGTAGTTATCCAAGTTGTAAATAAACAGATATTTGGAATGGCTGTTAAAGTTGGTAATTTTCATTTTGTAATGTACATCTCCACTATTGAGGAGGAGTGGTCTGACAATAATATCACTGGGGTCAGCCTGCACGTGATCTTTAACGCTGTTCAGATAAATATCTATGCTTTTCGTAAAATTGGAATGATAAATAAAGAGCTCGATAGTTATTTTGGCATTTTTATAAATATCCGAAGGCTCAAAGAATATGCGTATGTCCAAAAATGAATTACTCTTAATGATCCCCTTACTGGGTATTATAAAAATTTGGGCCTTTCTCTTTAAGTGATAATATTCTAACTTTTTATTGTGGAAAATAATATTTTTCACTTTAAATTTTACATTCACATTTTTGATATTTATCAATCGGTTCGTTTTGCATAAACACTTTTTCACTTGCACTTTTTCAAAATGTATTTGTCTATAATATAGATGGAGATCTGGAATAATGTAATTGAAATTTATATCCACTGTGTAGTAGTTCCTGTCATTCATGAATATGAACATTTGTTCTGAAAATAATTTTTCCTTCGCGCACTTATTATCAATTATAATTTTTAAGTTGATGGAATTGTCCTTATCTACTTCTTTATATTCACATGCTAATGTTATTGTGTTCTTCATTTCTGGATTACTCAAATGGTAACTTAATTTAACATTGTCTCTACTTAAATTTTTTAGCGTAATTATTCCTTCCTTCTTTTCCTTTATCGTTACATTGCCCATATTTAAGCAAACCCGTTGCATCTCGCTGTTGTTTTCTAAAATTACTCTCTTTAGGTATTTTAAGATGTACTCGTTGCTCACGTATCCCTGGCAGGAAAGCTTCTCGAAGTTGGCTGCGGGCGTGATCGGAAACAAGGGGCATAAGTTAAACACATTCCGCAAGCTTATACAAACGATACAAGCTGCACATGGAACAGACGATACAACGCCATCTATAACTTTGCAATGCATAGAGGCGTGAGAAAAAGCACACCCCTCTCTAATGCATTATCGAAGCTGCAAAACATGTTTACCTAATTTTTTCAATTTGGAAAAGCTGCCGAGAATGTACTTGTCATCCTTTTGGTTCAAAATGAAGGATTTCAGTAAATCGGAAAAGATACTACAAAGACCGCTGTTTTTCGTGGAGTAGCTTTTTAAGATACTTATGAGGTTGTACTTGCGCTTGGAACTTTCGGACGAGTCCATTTTTTTAGTTGAGTAGACGGATAAGTTGTCTATTTGGCTCGCCCTGTGGGCTTCAACATATTGACCAGATTCGCCGGATTCACCGGATTCGCCCGATTCTGCCGTTTTGTCCAACTCCTGCTCGTCACCCAGTATTCCTATTATACCCATTCCTTCGTCATTCATCTCTATGTGCACCCCCTGCGCGCTAGCTTCGCCCACGCGGTCGTGATAGAGGTCCAGTATTTCTTCGATATGCCTGCTGAGGGAAAGGAATACCCCCGCATATCTGCTTTTCAGCCTTTGGATCAGCCCCTTTCGAAGATTTTCATAGTGCGATTTCTCGTTATCAGGTAAAAAGACTTTGCTTATCAAACTGTCTACGGGGTCAAATTCGCTCTTCTTCCCCTCCCCATTTTTTATTCCACCCTTTGGATCACATTCTTGGGGGCACACTTCATCCGCCAGTTCTCCATTTCTCCTATCAGCACATCCATCCTCAACACCTTGGACAGTCAGAAGCAATACACTCGACCTGTCCCTGGAACGTAAGGTCACCTTAATTTCCTCAAAGTTGCAAATTTTAAGCAAAATGGTCTCCGTCACGTTTTGCGGAATACCAGGTATGAAGTAAAAAATGATGTCCTTAGTGTTGTGTGGTTCGATAAAAAAATTATTCACATTTGTATAAAGTAAAGAAGGAAATTTTATATTATAAACAATTTCTACGAAAAGTTTAATTTTTCCTGTGTTTTGGATGGTTAGCAAATCTTCGCCAACGGATTTATAGTGTATATCATAATTCAACTCCCTCTTGCTGATGCTATATTTAATGTCTGAATATCCACCTATCAATTTCAGAGGATAAATGGGACCATCCTTAATTTGACATAAAGCATTAACATTGTAGTAGTTTTCATTTATGCTGTTATATGTAAGCGTTATTTGTTTTTTTTCGTAAGGCAGTAAAAAACCTCTATGAGGAATTATATTAAAAACTTGATTAAAATTTTCATACATATTATTTTCTTCAAAAAACCACTGGAAGTACACTTTAAAATTGCACACATTTTTTATTTCCACAGTTTCTTGGGCAAATAAATTTTTTAAAATGTACTGAAAGTCTACAGAACTTTTATTCATCACAATATTCGGATATATCGTCTTCCCAAGCAATTCATATTTCTGTCTTCTTCCATTTTCCACAAACTGGACGATCAGATGATCTTGATAAGTGTTACTAATTTTGTTATTCATAAAATCCACGTCAAAAAAAATTCGATTTTTTTTTTTTTCCATTGCTCTCAGTTCTATTACTTCTTGCTCCACAGAAAAGGGCAACTTCGTAGACAAGCTGAATTTCACATTTGTATTTCGCAGATTCTTCATTTCAACTTCTTGCATTAATCTTTTCATATTTTTCGAATGGGTAACACGATTCTTTGGTTTACTTCCTCCTCTTTCGTCTACATAATTTTGGCACTTCTCCGTGGGGTGTCCATCCCAGTCGCTTTTTTCCACTCCCCTTTGCTCATTAAAATCATAAACAAAATTCTCAATGTCGCATATTTCGATCTCCGGATGAACAAACGAAGCTTCTATTTTTATTTTTTTAAAATTAGTACACACTTTCTTCTTACCGATTGTATCTTCATGCACGTAGAGAATATCTTCGCACTTCTCCTCTTTCCAGTTGAGCGCGCTTACAATACACACAACTTCGTTTCCCCCTTTGATGGACACGCTCCTTGGGGTCACGCCAAATATTTCAGGATTTTCATTTTTTTTTTTTCTTTTCTTTTCGGACTCGAAGAGGAAGTAAACATTCCTTTCGCTTGTCCCTCTGTTGGATATGATCAGCTCGCGGATGTATTTTTTGCTTGTGTGAGTGACTTCGAAGTTTATGCCGCTTTGGTTGACCAGGATGGGCGATCCGACTCCCTGCAAGAGGGGGGGGGAAAGCGGTATGGCCAAATGGCGGTTTGTCCGTTTGACCTTTTGACCGTTTGTCGGTTGGACTATTTGGTAATCACCCACAGACGGTCACAGACCTTGCGCCCCCAATCGGAGCGCAGTAACACCTACCTGTGCCTTTAGAGGAATAAAAATATCCTCCTTCCGATGAACGTTCACCCGCAGCGTGTCCGTGTACGCTGTCGTATCTAAGCACTCAACATAAACAGGAACAAAGACAGATTCGTTTGGTTCTATATAGAAGTTATTTTTAGAGTAAGTGAAGATAGGTAGCTCGTTGGACAAGCTGATAAAGGTACTAATCGGACTTTCGTTTTTTATTTCAATGACTTTTTCTTTTACATCTAAACAGTTGCATTTTTCAAAATCAATTATACTAGGAATAATTTTTACGGTGGGACAAGTGCAGTAAGCCTTAATATTTAAAAATAAGAGATCTTCACACCCAGATATTTTAACCTTAACCACGATGAGGATGTACCCTATAATTTTGCTCTTTATGCTAATGTTGACACTTTGGACATGATTTCTTCTGATAACTCCATCCTTCGGAGAAATGTGCAAGTCACATATGTAGTAAATATCTTCGTCCACAAATAATTCATATTTCACATCGGCGTCTTCCGACTTGTTAATCAGGTTAATTTGTTCGTTGTACATTTTATCTATAATCATAGGTTCTATGTTGATAAAAACTGGTTCACATAATACTTTCGGCTTTGAACAAATAGCACGAAAAGGTAGATTCTTTTTATAAGTTTGAATTTCATTTAGGTAAAGTTCTATACTAGTCATGTATGTTTTTATTTGTTTAGGGTAAAATGATAAGATGATTTTTTCTTCCCCCCAATTTTCCAACTTGTTATAATTTTTTTCAATTTTTACTTCATCTTTCAATTCGTTAGGAATATTAAATCCGTAGTGAAGAGTCAATTCAGAATTGTTAATTATGGTAATTGTTTTTTTGTACTCAAAGCTGTGTGACACTTGATTAAAGTTTATTACTTCTACGTCTAATAAGACTTGCGGAAAACTGCACTTACTCACTACCTGTAATTTTCTTTTCACATTTGTATACTTCTGATGAATTATGAATGTCTGCTCTGATGCCCCATTCACTTTTGGCATATATACCATTTCCAGAGAATGGGTGGAATTTTTCAGTAATGTAAATTTTCTGTGTGCAACTTCAAATTCGTTATAATCATCCTCTACTTTTTCTACTTTCATGGGAACATCAAACTGAGTATTGTTCACCAGTTCGAAGGATAGCCTTCTACATGTGTTAATAAGAATGTCATCAATTTTGCAGATCCTTTTTTTTATGACAATTTCCGGTGCTATACTTTTCAAGTACACAACTATTTTTTCTTCCTTTCTGTATCCTCTTATAAATAAGAATATTTCTATTTTGTAAAATGAAGCAAACTGGGGGCACAGTGTAATAGTAATGGGGGTGTTTGTGTCGCTGTACAGTTTCTTGAACTTGGGGGATATGTCTATGATTATTTTATTTTTTTTTTTACCCTTTTTTCGATCATCATAATGTGATAGGACTGATCTATCTGAAGCCTCAGAATGAAATGGGTCATTTTTTCCGCCCTCTACTTCGCCCTCCTTTTGGAATTCCCCCTCTGGTAGGTTATCTCCAGTGGAGCTTCTTCCCCATCTGTGGTCGTCACTGCTGCTGCTTCTGCTGTTGCTGTTGCTGTTGCTACTGTTTGTGCTATCCCCATTGCTGATTCCGCTTCCGCCACCCCCCTGGAAAGATTCATCATTTTTGTATAGAGCATTTTCTACAATATTTTCGTCCAACAATTGGCTATCCGGAATGAACGTCTTTTGGATTATTTTGTCCCCCTCGTCGAAGGTCACATCTTTTATATCCGTTGAAGGGTCATCCTGAAATGAATAAAAATGGGAATGACTAATTGCGTCTGCTCCTGAGGAATATAAATCATTTAAAAAAAATATATATATTTTTTATGTACTAATTCATGTGCACGGAATGATCCACTTGGCTTCTCGCACTTACATATTTACACTCGTACACATGATACTTTGTTATATTATATGTTAACAAAAAGAAGGATAAATTTTTAATGGAAATATTTATTTCTTTCGGTTTATTAATGTACACGTCCTCAGCAGTGAGATCCTTATCCTTTATTAAGACTTCGGCCACAATTCCTTCTCCTCGTATTTTTGTGTGAGTCCTTATTCCCTAACGAATTAAATGTTTTTTTTTTTTTTTTTTTTTTTTTTTTTTTAGATGATTACACATTTTGGCTTATCTTTTTGTATAAAATAGATAGGCTCTATTTTAATGTGCGCATTACATTTTCATAATTTATTATCATATAGCCTTCGTAAGTTCTTTTCTGGACAGGCAAGAACGTGACCTTCGTCTGCAGTTGTGCGAAAAAGTATGTGCGCATGTGTTGGTATGTATCTCTATTCACCAAGAGGAGTGGGCCCCATTCTAAAGGACAAAAAGAAACTCGTCACTTTGCGGCTATAAGGGAAGAAGGCCTGTGTCCCCCCATATAGCCATTTTATAGATAAAATTCTAACTTCTATCATCTCCCCCTCCTTCAGCACATGGATAGAAGAATTAACATAAAAGGGAGGTGCTACGATGATTTGAAATTTATTTTCGTATTTCCCGATATTTTTTATCGTTATGCTTTTTTCGCTCTTCATATAAATTGGGGTTTCATTCATCTTTATCTCGTCTTGCACATCCAAAATTAGTTCATCGTTCATGCAGCGTATAGGCAATGTAAAGGATTTACCCTGTAATATAGAACAAAATTTTTATCGATCGAAATGTGCGTTTGTGCAGTTTTACGGGGTAAAGAAAAAAAAAAAAAAAAAAAAAAAGAGGGGGATGATCCAATCATGGAGGTGATTTTTTTTTTTTCTTTTATGGGCAAACATGTTGGAGCCTAGTTATGTTTCATACGCGTTGTGTTACCTCTGTCTGAATACCCAGATCATATTCGTAGTTTTCACAAGACTGCGGGTAAAATTCCACCTAAAGTGAAAAGAAATGGTTGTATTATTAAAACGAATTTTTAAAGAACCCTTTTAATTGTTCCTCGGTAGGTTCATATGCTTGGTATGGTTTCGCTTCTCCACTCGTTTTTGTAAAGGTCTCATCTTCACAACGTGTAATTTTGAAGACTGTCCTTCAATTCTCAAACAAAAAAAAAAAGTCATTGCGCATGTGTAAAATCCAAACCTTGAAGGTAAATAGCATCCCGGGGGCAACCTACAAAAATGAAATAATAGTGAAGATAATGCGAATAAAAACAAGTTGTACAAAAAAAAAGAAAAATTTACATGGTGCACATTGGAATTATTTAAAGTGTTTACCTTTTTTTTCACATCCGAAATGTACTTCACTTTGAAGACATGATTTTCTCCTAACTCCAACATTATGTTTCTGGCACTGGCATCGATATTTCTACAGGAATTAATTTTTAAGGAAAAAAAATTTGCAAAAATATTATCATCGGAAAGGGACTTACATTTTGCTAACTCTTTTTTGGCACACTTCACACGCATTCTACGAATATGCGCAGACATGCAAAATGGTATTAGACACGTTCACTGTACAATTTTTTGCCTTTTCTTTACAACGGCGAAAGATCAAAATTACTTTAACGTTACCACCCTTTCGTATTTTCTGAAAGGGGCATAAGAAGTGAAGGTAACGATGTCTGGGGTGATCTGAAAATAGTTGCAAGAAATGTTATCCTTTAAGATGCCCTTTTTTGTCATGCTTTCATTTTGTTTCCTGATAAATTGCTTTAAAGCCTTTTCTCTATTGTGGACAAAGTAGGAGGGCCTCAGAAAAGGGGAACCCCCCCCTTCTTCTTCGTCACATTTATCATCTTTTTCCTTGTTTCCGCAGAACCCAAAATTGTTATCCTTCACCCCGATGGTGTAGACTTCTTCCATTTCGAAATCGTTTAAAAGAGGGAAAAAGAGAGATGAACAAATGTCGGGGATTAGGGTACACTTCGATTTCTCAATCAGTCTTGTGCTATGCCATTATGCTTCAACATCGTGGTGCATTCTGTGGGAATATTTTATCTCATGTGCATGTGTAATTATTTCGCGCGCGTAGGGCATGTGTAAAAGTAGGTCCCTTTTTTTGATTTCTACCATGCAGTTAGACATATGTAAAGAAATAAAAAATGGAAAAAAATGATAATTTTGAAGATGAGCAAAAGGGAAAAAATGCAAATTTTATTTTTGTAAAAACTTTTCACTCCTATTCTTCCCCTACGATACGGTAACCTCGCCAATGCTGAAATGCATTTTTACTTCTTAAATAAATGTTTTAACATTGCTCTCTTTCGCGGCTCGGTCCCTGCTTTTTTTTTTTTTTTTTTTTTTTTTTTGTCCATTTAAGGAGCACGATTCATTTCCACTTTTCCTTATCATTTTTTTTTTTTTTTTTTTTTTTCTTGCACACTTGAAAAGTATGGTAAATATTCTTCCTCACAGGAACTAGGCATTGTCATCGAAGGAATGCTACTCACCACGTGATACTCAATAACGACTTTAACAGAATTTATAATCCGCCATAATAGTTAAGAAGCAATTACAAAAATAAGAAACCAAATAGAGCCAACAAAATGAACGACAACCCGTACATACCCGTTATAGAAAAATTAAATAGTGAAAAGAATCCAAACTTTTACATTTGTGGAAATGGATTTATAGCACCATTAGACATCAAAAATTTGAAAAAAATTTCCAATACGGAAAAAAAAAATTTGCAGAGAGTTTTTAAGATGATGGACAAGGACAATACAGGAAAAATTTCTGTTTGCAATCTGCATGACATTTTGCATAAATATAATTACAAGATTTCCAAGGTTATATGCATCCTCCAACTGTTTCATTTTGCGTTCAAATGAGCTACTCATTCTTTAGGAGTACCCCCATTTTAGGCACATCCCTACTGCAACCTCATACAAAATGATGTAGAAGACATGGGGAAATGAGAGTTTGTACTGCTCATCCTGCCTTGAGCATGCGAACGTTATAACTTTTGCTAATCGGTGTAGTGTAATTCTCCAACGGTAGATTACCCTCAAGAGGAAACTCCATGGCGTGTCTCTTTAATTAAATTGAGGAGGCAGACAAAAATTTTCGAATATGCCGAAAAAAAAGAATTTCCCCCATCCCCCCCTCCGCCAGAGCGAAGTCGAAAGAATGATATGGGAGTTCGATGACAACATGGACAACTGTCTAGACTATGATGAAATTTATTTTCTATACTTGCGTTGTGTAAACGACAAAAAGAAGCAAATACCAAGTGACCTATACAACATAATTCAGTTTTTCATGTTCGACTACGAAATGAATGGGTACATAACTGTGGAGAAAACGCTACAAATCTTGTATGTGCGTTTTGGTCGAGAGAAGATGGACTTGGAAGTGCAGGAAATTTTTGGAGACAAATATGAAGATGAGTCTGGGGTGGAAAAGCAGATATACCTAAAGGAGTATCTCGATAATGAAAAAAAGCGAATTCGCAAATTCAGGTTATCCTCACTAACCGCTTCCGCCCGATTGCAAAAGTGAACGTATTTTTTATGCCTTCAACCGTTTGTACGCATGTCTGTATTGTTCACATAAGCGCATATATAAAAAGAAAAATGCATGTACATATATATATGTGCATTTTCCCCCTTTGGTGGGCTCATATTTTTTTAACGCAGGACGGAAAATCACAAAAAAGGGGGGAAGACATAATTATATTTGCACTTACGGCATAAGCACTGAAATCCATTTATACACCCTGAAAGGTTTTTATCTAACATAGTTTTATGTCACCATGGAATATCTTCACGGAAACTATGTTTGTATACTTTTCAAATTTTCATAGTCCACGCACACACTGCTGTTCCACGAAACGAATGCAACGGATGTACATGTAACAGGGCACTTTTTTTTCTTCCTTTTTGGCTAACTTATTTAAATTAAGAGTTTTTTCTTTTAAGCTGCTATAAATAGCACAAGTATCTCTCTGTTTATTCTCCTTTTTAGATACACCCAGTAAAAGCTATGATCTAATTGTCTGTCACACATGTACATATATTTCTATTATCTACATGCAGACACCCTTAATCACTTTTTGTGTGCAAATTTACAAAATGGACATTCCCTCATTTTCCTCTGCTCAGTTTTAGAAATGCGTAGTGTTTACAACATACATTATTAAAATAAAATGGGACAGTTAACTGTGACCCATTTCTTTTTTTTTCTCCTTTTTTTTTTTTTTTTTTATGTACTTTTAATAACATACGCAAAAAATACGTAAACATTTTACTTAACCTGGAACAAAAAATCGGCTATTTCACAATTTGAACTATTCACTTTTTTTTCGAAAAAATGCAATTATGTAATATATTACAAGTTTGTATTCTCCTTAACTATTTTTCTGCATTTTTTTATTTTTTTTATTTTTTTCTGTTACATTTGTTCATTATTTTTCAGTATTTGTTTCACTCTCTGCCATTTCGTATTGTGATATAAAAATGATCACATGCAACATTAACAAGCGGCAAAGGTATAATTGTAAATTGGGCTTTATATAGTAACACCCGAATTTGCGAGTTCCTCGTTCCCCCCCTGGGTTTTCAACCATCATATGCACAGGATATTTATCCTCTCCCAGGGCCTTCTTTAAAATTGTTCCCATAGAGATTCAACTTCCTTAAGCAGGTGTATATACGCGCCCGTATATGTATTACGTTATATGCATATCGATCTGCATTTTATTAGCCTTTTTCAAGTTCACATCCACACAAGAATTTCATGCGCAGAGCACTACCCACCTTTTTTTTTTTTTTTTTTTTTTTTTTTTTTTCTTTTTCGCGTTTCCCCCTTTTCTTCTCTTCGTGACGTCTAGAATAAGCAGTCACTTGATGCGATCGTCTTGGTGAGAACGAGCCTTTTTAGTTTTTATTAAAGCGACTTTGTTGTGCGTAGGATGGTGATTTTTTTTCTATATTTTTTCTTGCTTTTTTACATATACTGCTATTGCTCTAACACCCATTAACCCTGATGTTTCACATAAATTCCCACATCACGTGCGAACTTTTAAGCACATATGTACATATCAAATGCGCCCGTTGCATGACGACAGTGCCCCTCTACATGTGAAGCATTCCCTTTGAAGTTTTCGTACTCCTTATGGGAAAGCCCCTCAACATAATCTGTAATTTTTTCTTGTAATTGATATCCCCTCTATGCATTACATAGTCCACCCTCCGTTTCCCCACTGCTGGAGCACCGTAGATAGCTACAAAAATACAACCATAAAAATATACTACTAAGCTATAAGTAACAGCATTATATAAAAGGTCCAAATTGCGAAGAACAAAATATAATTTTCATCCCCCCACACACTCCAACATATTTTAACTAACTTACGTTTTAGCAAAAAATGGAAGAACCCCAAAAAAAGAGAGACAAGCAATCTAATGTTGTCATTAGGTTCATTGGGACCGTTTACATTTATTTCCTCATAGTATTAGCAATGACGCTTGCTCTTGTCTCGCAAATAGTATGCTTTGTTTTGTTCTTCCCCCTAATTATATGCAGCAAAAAGGCGCGCGTAACGATATTTGGCTACTGCTTTAGGATTTCCATGTCCCTTAGTAAGTACAAAATGGGGAGGCTGCTTAAAAGGGATCTCCAGAGTGTGAAAGTCACAGTGAGGGAAGTGTAGAAAAGCTCCAAAAAAAAAAAAAAACATCCCCATGTGGTAAAAAAAAAAAAAGTGTGAACAGTGAACTTACTCCACTGCACCGAAAAAGATAAAGCACAAATCAACCATGCGTGTGTGTGTGTAGAGAGACACACACGATTATGCACGTTTCCGCATGTATTAGCACCCCTCATGCGATGGCAACTTTTTCCCCCCCTCCCCCAATTTCGACACAGTATTATCCCCATTGAATCCATTTTGGAAATTAAAAATAATCAGGAAACCGAAGAAGGGATACAACCCATCCAAAACTCTCCTATTTATCAATCACTTGTCTTCTCTAGACCCGTGGGTAATGAATTCAGCTACGGTACAATGGAATGTGAAGTACGTTTTTAAGGCCTCATTATTCCGAATACCCATTGCAGGACAGGCATTATACTTGGGAGGGGACATTCCAATTTATTTTACCAAAGGGAAAGGTGGATGGGAAGTTAAGCCAGGAAGTGTAGCGGAGGTTATGAAAACATGTAAAGAGTACCAAAATATGAACATAGGAACAGTTGTATTTCCAGAAGGAACACGTTCTCTTAGTGGACAGTTACAATTTTTCAAACCAGGTTTTTTTAAATTCGCAATAGAAAATAATTGTGAAATATTGCCATGTGCATTACATGGAACTCGAAATTTGTGGAAAGTCAAATCCAAGTTGTTCGAAATCGGAACTGCGTATTTATCTTTTGGAGAGCCTTTTTATCCGACCCCTGGAATGACTGTCGATGAGTTGAAAGAGAAAACGAGAAATGCCATTTTCGAATTGATTAAGCAATTCCCCGATTATGATCCAGAGGTAATATACCGGGAGGGGACAAATGCCAAAGTGGTTAACTCGAAACATGTTCAATTTTTAATACATATGTACTACCCTCCCTGTTCTGACCCACAATACATATATATATGTTTTTTTTTTTTTTTTTTTTTTTTTTTTTTTTTTTTCACCCCCCGTAGACGGACAAATTAGCAACTGAAATGACGAGATCGAGAGGACACGGCCTGTAGTTGTCGCGACATCGCTGCGTTATTTTTTTAAAATTACGATCCCTTTTTATCCAGCAGTAACTCTGTGATGCACTATATTTGACGTAGTTACTCCTTTTATTGCAGTTTTTTTTTTGCTTGGTTAAGTTTTTTAGGCTGTTTTTTTGTAATGTCTGCTTCGATGACACTCCTTTTTATTGCAACTCATTCTCATCCCTTTATTGTGCGATGTGCTGTTGCTGCATTCCATTTTTCATTGATTAAGGTCCCCGTGTGGGGAGATTCACAAAAACTAGATAATCCCAAACATTGTAATCAATTTCCCCTTCTTATGACAAGTATTTATAATTTATTGAAAGGGGAAAAAAGAATGAAAAAATGGCACCTGTATAATTTCACACGAAAAGGAGGTACACAAGTTTTACATCTTTTTTTTTTTTTTTTTTTTTTAGCGGACAAGGGGAACCATCCGCATTGGTTGTTACGCCCCGCACTGCAGCCATCTTCTCTTTCAACTTGTGCCTCCATTACGTGACAACCTGTGGGTGACATTACTCCCAGGGGGTTCTACACATTTGCATAGTGATTGTGGAAGTGCCGGCTGGCCGTTTTGTTCTCTCCCCCTTTCGAATCTTACCCACTTTTTTTTTATCACACAAATTTGCGATAAAATTGCAATTTTTTAAAAATAACCTGACCTCATATTTAAGAACAGTGCACGCGTTGCTTAGCAAAAATGGAAAAGGAACGAAAAGGTGTAAACATTGGAAAAAAAAAAAAAAAAAAAAGTTTTGCATACATAAAACAACGTATATATTATGGTCATTCGAAACATTTCGGGGATGAATAAAAAAAGTGCAAAGTGAAAGCCGAGCAGAAAATATATCTAAATAAGATCCGTCAGAGGTAACTCTTCCTAGAAAAGAGGAAGGTCGTAAAAATGCTCCAAACGGAGTGATGAGAAAAACTGAAATGCGTGAACAATCAGGTGCCCAGAATGACACAGGCAAAAGGTAGCATAAACCCCTCCCTACATATATGCATTGCACGTGTAGGTATACGACTGCTTTATGGCCTTTTTATAAATAGATGCCAAAATTGACCTATAGCAAGTGGAAAGAAAGGGGAACATTTTCCTTGGAAGAAATACACCTGAGAGGTGTTCCACCTGAGAAGAGATCCACCTAAACTAAATTAACGAACCAAAGCGTCAGAAAAACCATGTCGCCGGAGCTGTTCAATGAAGTTGACTTCATCAAGAAGTATTACAACTTCAGGAATCCAGAAGGAGGAACAACACTAGACGAGAATGAAGAGAACAAACTTATCCAGTTATTGACAATATGCAAAAACAAAATCGAGCAAGCAGGAGGAGGAGTAGAAGGGTGTGAAACCCAGCTCAATAACTACATAAAGGCGCTGAAAATTCTCATCTTCTACATCCCACATAACGATTCGATTAAGAGAAAGATAACGGAAAGGAAAACGTACCAGAATTTATTTTTAGGGAGGCAAAATAACGCTGACCATGCGAATAGCTTAATCAAAAATGGAAATAGTGACATGGAAAAGGAGAGAACAAGTGAAAATTTCTCCCCATATGTAGACGTGGACAAATACGAATTAATATTTTTAATTAATTTAGTAACCCACAATGAAGACAACTCGGAAATATTTGCATTTCTATACCCCTTTTATTTCTATTACATTATCATAAATAGGCTTAATAAGGATTACATTTTTATGCTGCTGAACAATTTTATAATAAACGACAGAACGTATGAGCAGCTTTGCACAATGGAAGATTTTTCCTTTGTTCTTTTTTTGTGCCTTTGGGACTTATTAAAAAAAATTAAAAAGAAGGCAACCATCTGTAACTACTTTTATATATTTATTGAGAATGCCTTGAAAAATGAAAATAAATTATTTTTACACATTTTGCAAAATATGAAATTGTTGTATGTTGATTTTTACACGCACATTGAAAAAATGAACGAAAATGTGTTTTTTTTTTTCAAGAAAAATATTGTACCTACCAAGTGGAAAATTGTTTGTCGGGGAGAAAAGAAAAATTATTTATTCAAATACATTGCATTGATGTTTAAACTCATTTATGAAGCAGTGTACAACATCCTTGATGAAAAAAACTTGGAATCAGAACAAATTTGCAAATACCAAAATGTATACAAGAACACCGTTGAGCACATAAAGGAAAGTTTAACGTACATAAATGACGTAACATATTTTGACAACTTCCAAGAAGAGCACATGGAATTGTATCACAAAAATGTTCTATTCATGGATATGTTCATATATCATAAAAAAAAATTCAGTTTAGAAAATTTCAAGCTAATTTTATTCATTTCCAACATTTTTAGTGACCGTTATGAAGAGCTGGACTACCTCTCTTGTTCAGAAAAAAAAAACTTTGTTGACATTATTTTTACATACCTAAAAACGATTTTGCGAGTGCGAAGTGATCATTTATCGAAAAAGGAGGAAATGCTTTATCATAAATTTGTTTTAAACAGATACATCCTTAGCTTCGTGGCTAACTTTTCTGTAGATCAAGCTGTATCTAATTATATCAAGCAGATTAATGGTACGTTGGAAGAGCGCAAGGGGTGTGTGTGAAAGAAGGGAGGACTCCCCACATGTTGGGTTCCCAACATAAGAAGTGAGGAACCCGTTCCAGTCGGCGTAAATTATATCATCGGTGTTTTTTTTTTTTTTTTTTTTATTTCTCTTCTTCTTGTAGGCTTGGACATTTTGAGAAAATTCATGTACATTGACGATAAGGACACTTGTCTAGCAGAATATTCCATTTTGGTATGCCAACGAATGTTTACGAAAATGGAGGGAATACAATTAAATGTGAACTTTTCTCATCGTATGTATAATTTAATACACTTGTGTGCTCTACATGAACGTCTATGATCCATGCCACTTTCTCCTTTTTTTTTCCATCAGGCCATTAAACACATTAAGGAAAATGAAAACTTGGACGATTTTTAATTAAAGATCCTACTCATATGAAAGAAATATTTTTTCCTCTTTTTTTTTGTAAGTTTTTGAATATGATTTTTTTTTTTTTTCTTGTGTAATTTAGTCAAAATGGGTTTCGAACCCTCCTCCGTTTATCTATATTTGGAGGTATCTCTTCCTTTTAAAGAAGATGCCCCTATTTGCTTTCTTTTAATTTGAAGAACACAGGTAGATTTTACTTTTCCGAAATATGTGCATCTATTCGTTAATTCTGTTGGAAGGCACACACATGGGAGCGTAGTTTGCACGTGAACATCTTCGAACAAATTCCTCCTTTTTCTATTTCTCCCATTTTGTGCTTGTCCTTCCTCGAAGGCCAGATAGGACATATTCTCTAAAAGTACAATAAGGCGTAATTCAATAATGTTGGGATTAACCAACCATTAGCTTCAGAAGAAAAGGAAGGGGGTGTAAAAGAAAACTATGTACTCTCATCCAGCATTACTTTTTCCTGTGTTATGTTTAATGTTCACCCTGAAGGAACATACAGCGAAAAGTACGTATGTTAAGAGTGAGACGAATTTTATCCATTCTGTGTTCATCCGTACTTTTCGGTCCTTTAAAACACCATAGCAATGTTTTTCTTTTATAAATATGTTCGAGACTTCATAAAAGTTGTTTCATAAAAATGGAGAAAAGGGGAGTGTGCGCATAACCACATGCACATGAATATATGTGTGTAGACACGCGTAAAAGAAATATACCACCGTCAGAAACGGGGGATTCTATCATCTACCGGAAAAGTAAATTATCTCGTTGTGAAGGAACGTATATTCAATTACACTTGTGGTACTTACAAACACGCGCGGAAAAGGGGCCCATGAATAAGTGCATGTGTGTATTCACGCTTAAAGGTGAAAAGGATGGCAAAACATTGACAAAAAAAAAAAGACGAAAAAATGACAAACAAATGACGAAAAAAGGACGAAAAAAAGGAAAAACTTCACAATATTGACAATATGGCATTAATAAGAACCCCGCGTAATCACAAAAAATGAGTAACGCTGGCAAAATTAATAATGCTTCAAATTAGGGATGGTGAACATTAAAAAAAATAAACAAAAGCGACGCGATGCGCTATGTTGAATGTGCTATGAGGGGGAATGCACTATGGGCAGATGTTCTCATGGAGAGTCGGTAAACCTTGCGAATGTGTGTGTGTGTGCTAACATGACCCTCCTCATCAAAATATGTGTATACAACTTGCGCATAACGTGTGCATGGCAGTCTAGCTGAACCTAGTTGTGGTTACCGCTGTTCCACACACATAAGCTGATCATATGGAATAGCATTCCGGGGGACTGCACAAAAATTGAAAGGGGAGAATAATAACTAGACGTTTTTAATTAAGTAATTTATTAACTCCTCCTGTTGCATAAAACTGTAATCCTCATTTTTCGAATTAAAAATTTTATAATTAACGTCATTTAACTTTATTGGGTTGTGGGCATCGAAAGAGATATTGTTGCCACTGGACTTGATAGAAATGATAAACCTTATCTTGTTCGGCTTAAAGTTTTTTATTTTTTTTTTCGTGCTTGAATTATTGGCGGAAAAGTAAATATAGGAGGGGATGCTCTTATGTAACAATTTCTTGGACAAATCATAGGCTATCAGCAGGTTGGACATTTCGTGAACCTGAATAACTACCTTGGTGGAGGAGTAACTAAATGGACTACTGTTAACTGGAGACTGAATTAAATTTGTCGAGCAGGAGAAAACATTTTGATGATTGGGGAACGGTAAGATATTTTTAAAAACCTGCGTCTTCTCCAATGTTCCAGTAGACTGAACATTTAGCGCTGATTTCTCATTAGACTCTGTCACCTTTAAGAATATTTTCTCTACATATATTTCTACTCCATAGGCTTTCACGTTTAGCACCTTCGACTCGTTGCTACTGTCGCCCGTGTTGTAGTCTACTCCGTAGTAGGTATCGCTTTCTAGGCAATTTCCCAGGTCCTCGCCAACACGGCTCCCAGTGTCATGGATTATGCCTACGCTGGTATCCAGATCGCCAGACAAAACTGTACCAGTAGCAATCGCGCCCCCATTTTTCATATGCTGAATGACCCGATCGAATTTTCCTCCGCATGCTACGATATCTCTGTTCTTCCCTTCGGCGATTACATAAAATATAATTTCATTTGAGAACACGCTTTCTTCATAATTCAGGAATAAATCGAAGCAGGTATTTTCCATGACGCTGCTTGTCCCGATAAAGCTATTGATCTTTTTCACCTTGTCTATCAGTAAAAGGCTTTTCACTTTTCTGATCGGGTTGGGATTTGTTTTCTCTTCCGGCTGGATGTTGACTCTTCTAGGGGACACGTCATTGGCACCGGAAGTGAGATTCCCACTAGCAATACTGTTAGAAGCAACATTACCACTAGTATTCGCACTGGGGATGCCTCCCCCGATGGCAATGTCGCTGGTGCTATAACATGCATTTATCTTATCCGCACAAACGGAGGAAAAGTTTTTATAAGGAGGAAGAAGGACACCCGTTTTACTCAAATCATCAGATATGAACTTACTTAAAGAGTTTAAATATTCGTCCGCTTTTCCATTTTCGCATTTAAGCTGAAATAGGGAATAAACAAAGTCGCTTACCTTGGAGAGATTATTGGTGCTAATTTTGAACTTTTGTAGGAGGGGTGTAATGTTCGCTTTATTTCCTAGAAGGGGATAATTTTTCTTTAAATGAATACTTATTTCTTCACTTAGATCTGGCGGAATGTCTAAACATTCGTGTAGTATTAGAGGGAGAAGGTCAATGTAGGACCATAGAAATATCAACTTGCTGAGGCACGAACTATGATTGTACAAGGTAGAGAGAGATACCAGAATGTCTGCATTGGAGAAGATGGAAAGGTAATTTAATTCTTCCTGTGCGTACACATTCTTCGAACTAATTAAAATGCAATAAAATATTTTTTCAGCTTCTTCAGGGTAAATTGCAGCAGGGGGATCCTTCTTCGTCGGCTTGCTTCGAATGGTGGGATATTTATAGGTGCATCCACTAGTGTAAAACTTGAAGAAAAAATTGGATTCATTATACCTATTATAGCATTCGATATTTTCATAGATGTACTCAGAGAAGGCAAAAAAAAAGGAGGGTCTCAATGTGACGCTGTTGCCATAAATGTCTAGTAGGTACACTAAATTGTCGAGGTTATCATTCCTGTTGGTGTTAATAAAAATGTTATCAACTTTTAGGTCCTTTTTCTTGCTGATACTATTTGAACTGCTACTCCCATCCACATGGCAGTGTTCCAAATTGGTATAATATTTATTTCGTAAAATCATTGGAGTGATTAAAAAAATGGCTCCCCTTTTTCTCAAGGAAGTTATAATCTTTTTCTTAATGCACTTCTTCATATCCGATTCTTCCGTAAACATTTTTGCGCCTTGAAAAGATCCCATGTCTTCCTTTTTAATCAGACTTTCTTCCTTAATATTTTCAACCCTGTCAAAGAGGGTACTAATTATGGTGTGTACTTCTTCACAGTTCCTTTTGTTCTCCACTAAGTTATAAATTTCGGTGAAATCCTTTTCGAAGGAGAATAAGAAGTTTTCATGCAGTAGTGAATATGCACAAGATCTTTCCTGCGGATTTAGGGCTAACAATTTTGATAAAAAGTTGAAAATCTTCTGATCTGATTTTATATAATCCGGATAAATTCCTTTCAACAAATTAGATAACACTATTGACCTCTCCATAAGAGTAGAAAAAGGCTCGTGAAACATTTCGAAGAATACAACCCCTAGAGAAAAGATATCCGCCTTCTGATCAAAATGTTCTCCATTTATCTGTTCAGGTGATATATAATTTACTGTTCCTGCAGATGGGTTGATATTATTAGTATTGTTGTCAATTCGGGTGGTTAATCCAAAGTCTCCTATTTTGGCTGTCAAAATATTTTCACTAATTTGAAGGAAAATGTTGGAAGGCTTTATATCTCTGTGCATAATTTTCATATCATGTATGTAGTGTAATCCTTTTAAAATTTGCTTTATCAACTCCCATAAGAGTTTCTCATTTTTATATATAAACCCACAGTCTATGGCTTCCCTAAGCGTCTTCCCTGGACAGTACTCCATCAGTATGTACAGATATTTTTCATTAATGTCTATCCCCTTTTTCTCCTTATAGTATTGCCGCATGTTCACTATTTCTTCCATATAGTGTGTATAATTTTTTTTTTTTTTACTGACATGTTCGTAATTATTTTCCACTTCATCGTACAGGTAGTAGTCGATGTTATTTTCCACCCAGGCATCGTAGTACCTTACAATATTTTCATGTTGCAACTTTGCAATCATTATCGCTTCCTCCATTATGTACCGATTGTTTTCATTCATTAGGTCACTACTGGAATGTACGTAAGAGCACTCCCCCTTTTTGCTGCTACATAAAGTTATTTTCTTCAAAGCATAGGTAATATTAAATCGTTTATTTTTTACCTTCATTACATATCCGAATCCGCCACACCCTAAAACACATTCCTCTACAAAATCTCGATAATACCTCGAATATTTATTAATTAATTCTTTGCATATTTCGTTACCTTTATCTGACAAAATAAGAGTTAGAGGAATATTTTCATTCATAATTTTCATGAATTTTTTTTTCTTTTTCTCATTTTCTCTTACGTATTTTCCTGCCCTACTTCCCATCATGAAAGAATTACCGCCTTTTCCTTTTTTGTTCATATAATCATTTCGAAGAAAATGGCTAATTTCTTCCAAATCTTTCATTGAAAATATTGTTCCTCCATCCTTGTGATCACTCTCTACCTTCCCCGGCTTAATCGTGTCTTCTGCGTCCACATCTGCAGTCTCCCCTACCGGATGGCACTCTTCATTGGAAAAGTTTTCTAGCACTTCTTCCTTATCATCAGGACAACTTTTTTTCACCTCCCCGTTTAGGATAGCGTCTCCCATCTTCTTTTCCTTCCCTACCTGCTTCACATTCTCCGCATCTGCCCCCACATCGGAGGACAAATCATCTGCCACGTTCACCTCTGCCATGTTCGCCTCGGCCATGTTCGCCTCGGCCATGTTCACCTCGGCCATGTTCACCTCGGCCCTCTTAGTAACCTCCCTCCCTGGATGCTTCACTTGGGACGACTTATGCGACTGCTTATCATCCGAGTGGTCATTTTCCTTATTTGAAAAAATGATTTTCTGGTCAAAGGAGTAGGAAATGGGAGCTTTCCTTAACTCTTCTATGTCTTCATTTTTGTGCAAAAACAAATTATCTTTCTCTTCGTACCAATCCATATGTTCTTCAAACTTCTCCCCCGTGGAAAAAATCTTACTCTCTCCAATTTCACCACTATTAAGAATATCATCATGTTTAGATTCATCCTCCCTTAATGATTTATCAACATTCTTTCCATCTGGCCAGCAGAGACACGTCATGGAACTCTTATCATTGATCCCCTTGTACAAATACAAAATGCTATCTTTAAAGGGAAGTTCTTCTCGTGTAATATGGTCTAGAAGAAGCGTAATTCTGTAGTGATAGCATTTATGAATTTTTGAGTTATCTATACTATAACTTAATTTCTTCTTGTTAAAATCGACTATGATGTGAATATCCGCGTATCTCAGTTCATGTTTGCATAGCGACCAATTTATTTTGTCAACCAAAAGATGTGCATTCAGTTTTGTCAAATCATTCTGTGTATTCGTGCTTTCCTCCAGAAATTGAATGCTATTGGATTCTTCATCGCCTATCACTTTTTTCAGCAATCTGCGGGAAAACAAGTGCGGAAAAAAAAAAAGAAGAAGAAGAAAAAAAAAAATGAGTAGCGTGATGAAGGGAACGACATACACAGGCATACAACGGATGCACGCAAAGGAGGCAGTACACCATCAGCTGCTACCACATGCAGCGTCCACGTATTTCCTCTCAGCAGTACCCCTCTTGGATGATGTCTATTTCGATGTTCTTGTTCAAGGTCAAGGTGCAAATGTCGTGGAAGATATTTTCCGCAGAAATGAGATTCTTTTCTTCCGTCGCAGTTTTTTTCTCTTCCATGTTTTCGCTCTGCTTACACCCTTCACTGTGCGAAGCACAGAAATGCTAATACGCGCGTGCAGGACGAACACACATACACCCCTTGCATGGGAAGTGTGCTACACGTCAAATGTCACTGCGGTGAAGCTGCCTAGACTTGATCCTAATTGTTTTCCTCCCTGGGGAAACCTTCCCCTCTTTTCCTTTAAGGTTACTTTGTTGTGTTTTGCGATATTATACGTTATGTTACGTTACTTTTGATGTTTTTTTTTTTTTTTTTTTTTTATTTATTTATTTTTTTTTTTACTTCCCCCCAGGGAATATCATTTTTCTGACATTCGAACCACTAACGAGGACACATTTTCGAAGATCATTTTCCAAAGACGTTTTTTTTTTTCCTGGATTATTTTTTATTTTTTATTTTTTATTTTTTGTTCTTTTGCTTCCGTTTTTAAGGGCATATATATTTTGTTAGTTGCACCCTTTTGTAGTTCTTCTGACCATGTGGTCGACTTGTTCGTTTCGCCGTTGGTACATGTGCAATTCGGAAAAATTTTCGTTTCAAGTTATATGTTGCAGATTTTAGCTTTTTCCTTTCTATGATGCTTCTATACTTTGTTCCTATTATGTCCTTCGTTTTCCTATTCTGTGCTTTCTTCGTTTCGATTCGTAATTTTCTCACCTCTGCTTTTCCAGTGGGGAGAAAATGGTTTACCCAAATTTATGCAACGTTCCACTTCCAGAAAAGGAAAAGGCAAAAACTAAAATTCGCATGCATGTATATGTCTCCTTCTCACACCCCTTGGCAAGTTCTGGAAATCTCTTGTTTTAACAACTTGCACAATTTTCACTTTTCCAAATTTTCCCCTTTTTTCTTTCAAACTATTTTTATCAAAAGAGATATGTTGTATGTACAGGAAAAAAAAACAAATTAAAAAAATAAATAAAATAATATAATATAAAATAATATAATATAATAGCAGAGTAACAAAGTGTCCTAATAACGCAGTAGTGTAAAGCATTATACACATTAAGTCATTTTACACTATGTCACGTCTGCCGCGTTATCGTTAGAATTAGTAAAGCATTCCCTCCATTTTTGGTTTATAAAAAGGGAAGGAGAATATCTCATTTGGAAGGAAACTACACCACAAATTATATTTCCTTTTAAAAATACCTGTTTTTTTTGCGTCGTCCCCTTTTACACTGCTAATAAAATAACACGCATTATTTTAAAAAAATCATTTCGACCAGTGTAAAACTAGGGGAAATACGCAAGTCGGAAATGTCCGCTCGCTTCCTTAATGACAGACGGGCGGATGCATAAATTCCTCCTAGGTGAAATTAATGTGCACAATTGAGAGTGGGAGGAAGCAAATTAAAAACGTTACTAAAAACGTAATTAACAAGGTAATTAATAAGGTAGCTTAGCAGGAAATTAAAAAGGCAATTGTTCGAATAATTAAAAAGGGCAAATTGGAACGCCTAATGCCAAGGCCATCTTAAAAATCCGAGTTCCAAAAAGCCTGTCCGTGAGTCTAAATCGCGCTAGTGAAATTTTCCCTATTTCGAAATACGCTAGCAGGACAATTTTGCGATGATCACATTTTGGGCATTTCAATTTGTATGCTCTTCCCATGAAGGAAAAAAAAAAAAAAAATGATTCCAAAATGTTATACTTACCTATGTGCATATTAACAATATATTATAAATATATTATGCACAACATGCATTTTTTTTTTTTTTTTTTTAAGATGTTCATTCTTAATCAAGACGTCCTTTCTTATGTGTTCGAATAAAAATTGCGATTTTTCGTTATAGCTAAATTTGCATGAAAAAGGTTAAAATGCGAAAAAATAAATAACTGTTTTTACGCGCCTCAAATGTGAAGGTGTTTTCCCCCCCCTAATGGATCATTAATCGGGGTAATCATCTAGCATAGTTAGTTTTTTCTTTTGAAAAAAAGGGGAAAAAAAAAAAAAAAAAACATTTAGACACCATGATAAATACATTTACCTCTTTGAAAAATAATTTAGAAAAAATTAAATTTCCCCTTTGACCACCTAAAATGTGCACATAACATTTCGTTCCTACTTATTTTGTACTAAACGTAACTTCTAAACGGACGCGCCCTCTTTAGAATTCCAAATAAATACTCTTCAAAAGAGAATAGAGCCACACCTAACGGACATATTTGTGTGTACACTTTTGAACATTTGTCTTCCTCTCAAAAACATCTTTTTTTTTTTTTAGCACTCCTGAGGGAGTTGCATAACGCTACGTTTGGGACAATTAGTAGAGGGTCACATTACCGCTTCGTGCTTGCCCCTTTGCCTTTCTTTCGTAAAATGACAGAAAAGGACGCAGAGCCAAAAGGCTTAAGCACGAAGGTACTAAAAAAGGGGGAAAAAAAAAAACGTAGCACTATAAAATAGCAATGAATTCATCTACACATAGGAGTACATCCTACCTTTCCTAATCATCCCACTCCATGAACAGCTAGGCGAGCTCACAAAAACGCTTAGAGACGTGACTGCTCAAAGGGACATACCCACAGAAGAGAAGGCCAACTTGGAAAAGGCCCTTTACCTTAAATTGTACGAAGAAAAAAAAGGCTCCATCACCGAATTTTTGAATAAAGAAAAGAAAAAGGTGTACGACCAAATGGAGAACTTTAAAAATGATGTCCTCCAAAAAATTAACATAATAAATGAAAAAAACGAAGACGTAAAAAAACAGGCAGATATATTGACCACGGAGAGGAACAAAAATTTATGCTTCATCAAAAACTTGGAAACGAAGCTTGAAAATATTAAAAAGGTCATCATGTGACCGGCCCCTCCCCCTGAAAAAGAACACATACATCAAGATATCCGTCCATTCACCCATATGTACCTCAGTAGCTACTTCACATATATATCCACCCAAACAGCGTTAGCGTTGTTGCAAAAATAGAAAACAATAAAATGCCACACAAAAAAGATGGAACGAATTTTTGTCCCCTTCTTCTATATCCTCCCATCTCTTTTTAAAAAATGCACCAATTTTCTTTCCCCATTTGGGCGAAGGAACACACGTGAAGTGTCAAAAAAAAATGGAAGAACAAAACGGAACAGGATAAAATACACGTCCAGCTTTTCTCTACATGTACATCTAAGGCACACGCACTTTCTTGTCAATTCAGCAAAAAGTAAGCTACAACGTATACGTGGAAAAGGAGGGCCTTTTCTCTCCCCCCCCCAAAAAAAAATAAAATAAAATAAAAAAGCAATCATTTATAGTACATACGTGTGAACTTATACACAGGCTTATCCATCCATGTGTTTACATCCTCGTGCATTGCATGTGCGTTCGTATGAGCTCTGGTGAGTTTACGTGAGTTGCTTGCGTGGCCTTTTTTCCGCATTCCCCTTTTGCGGCATTTGCCAGTTGTCAGCGGGGAAAAGGTAAAATAAGGCAAGAAGAAATGAAAAATAAAAAATGAAAAATGAAAAATAAAAATTGAACAATTGAAGCGTAATTATTGAACTACAAGGAACGCCGCACAAGCAGGCCCCCTCCCACACGCATCCAATCCACCAACCTCACAACAAACCAACTGACAAGAGGAAAGGCTAAAATGAATGATATGATGAAGGAGGATAGCCAAATAAAATGCAAAAACATCGTATCCATATACACCATTCGAATGTATCTAAATGGGGTCATAATTGGATATATTTTTAGACGGGAAATTTATAGAAAATTTTATGTATATAAAAATGACAACTTGATATTTCATTGTTTAAAAAAAGGGTTATGTTCAGTAGCACGCAGTAACGGTCCTCCCAGCACAGCTCATATATCACCCAAGTGTTTATCTCATCATAGAAAAATCCGTTTGGCTAGTAAATTAAACTTTTACAATAGTCGTAAGAGCAACAAATATATCTGTAATTTCTTCCCCTTCCGTAATTTATCCAATTTGAAGAAAAATATTGAGGTCTCAAATTTCCTCGCTTCAAGACTTGCATTCTGGACATGTAGGCCTGCATATCCAAACCGATGCGCTTGCATATAACTTCATATGTGCGCACATACACATAAATGTGTACACATCATTTATGAAAAGACCCCATTTTATGCCCCTTTGTGGCTTTGCTCACTGCACAGTTGAACCACACACCTATCTCTACACATATCCGCACATGGGGGGATATTCTTAATATTTCACTTTTATAAACAGATGTATGCTAATGTAGAACGTATTAAAGATATAATTCACCTCCCATCTCACTGCTATACCATTTTACTATTTCGTCCTTTACATATATGTTTCTGTCTTCCCACAGACAGGCAGACATACACGTACATCTCGTCGCTTTCCCAATTCGACAGGCTTCTGCACTTTAACGTGCTGGGAATTGAACAAAGTATTTGAGAATAGCGTGGTTTCCCCCATATGTTCTGGTCTCGCAGCTTCTGCTTTCAAGTAAAAACCTTTTTAAGGAAAAAATAAATAAAATAACAGCGGTACAGAGCGAAATTGTAAAACATGTTAATTATCATTCTGCCTTTTTTTCTTCTCTAACGTATGCACCTTATCTTTAAATTTCTTTTAGCAAAATAATTTTCAGGGAGTATCACAAGATTCTCATCCCTGGATGGCTCGGCTGCATCTTAAGGTAACCACAAGGCAAACGAACATTTGTCTAATCGGACGTTCTGTGAAGTTCCACTTGTTCGTGAAATTTCTTCCATCTTTACGTTCTCATTATTTTCCTATTCCTAACACTGTGGAGCGCTTCATATTTTTACCCCCACCCCATTTAGTTACATTATTCTCATTTAAGTGACAAAGCGTAGACATGGTTAGCCTACTTTTTCTCAAAAAAGTAAACAAGTCCAGAAAGCGTTGCTCCTCGTGTCATGGGAAGGCAGCTCAAATTTGAAGTTCCACGTCACATCGCGGAATTGTAATTTTTCTACTTTTTTTTTGTAACTATTGTTATATATACTATTGTTTGGAGGGTGTAAACAATACGTACACCCAATGAGTAGAGGGCATTGCGGAATGGTTAACAGTTCGGTAAGCTTCTTATGAGGAAACACACCGAATGGGCCTATATAGACCGGCACTTATAAGGCGCAATTTTTCACTTACACTCTATATGCATTATCCCGTTGAACTTCCCCTCCTTTATTTTTATATTTTTAATATAGCTGAGTGATCAACTATTGCATGTTTCATTCTCAAATATATGAAACGATCACATAGATAGAACAACTCTAATTTGTTTTTCCCCTAGCTTCTTCTGTACGACCAATTTTTTTTTTTTCCTCCACAACTTTTAATCCGCCTAATATTTAAAACATGAATGAATATGTTTGCGAAATTCATCATCATAGGGGATATCCCAAAATGTACATTTGGAGAATGCAACCTTAACATGTGCACTTCCTCTTATTAAAGCGTTGATGGAATTGCACCACGGGGAGGCAATTTATATATACACACCGTCCCTAATTAACTATTGAGTTAACTTACTTATTCTTGTCGGTATTGTTACCGATGCTTATTACTGCTGCTACTCTATTTTTTTTTTTTTTTTTTTTTTTTTCCTTGGTTGACTGTTTTTTAATTAATATTAAAAAGTCTTCGCTGCATGGTTTGACACGTGGTATAGAAATAATAAAGGACAGAACACATGAACATACATACGCATGCACATACGTGCACACCATACATAGGTACACGTGCTAGTATATACACCTTTGTTTGGCACTCGGTCAAAGAGCTAATTTAATCAGAAAAATCACAAATTCTTGCTAATAGTACATGAAATATATATATATATATATATACGTATAGGATTGGGGGGAAATAAAAATACATCGGGCTATGAAATGGTGTTGTACGTACAGAAGGTGTGTGTGTGCAGGTGGTACGGGCACGCATAAATGGAAGGATCTTATGCGGCGAAAAGGAGATATAGCTGCTTATCTGCACAGGTTTTGTGCGAATCTCTATCTGGCAGGACATTTCGTAATGGGAAAGTCTTCGTCTGTGGTGGCGTTTGATCAGAGGGGTCACTCATATATTGTTCACATTTGCACACATTGCTGATGCTTCAAATTCAAAGTGCCAATGTTTTTCTAATTCTTCTTCGTGCCACAAAAAATCTTAATAGACGTACTTCTTCTCGTAAAGGGATGCACCTGCATCGGCTCCACCTGCACCTCCCTTGTACTTTCCATATGTCGCCAAGGAGTTCGCTTCTGCTCTCTTTAGTAACACTTCTCTGGCCTTTGCTACATTCTCCTTCTTTCCTTTCCAGGTATTCAAGACGGATGCCTGTAGTGCTCTACCGTAGGAAAAGGTCAATGCCCATGGGTGTGGACCTAGCACATTCATGGAATTCAAATTGACAGATGCTTCTTCTTCTGATTGACCTCCCGATAAGAATACAACTCCTGGTAAAGCTGGGGGCACCGTCCTACTTAAAGTCCTCACGGTGAGGAAACCAATGTCCTGTGTTTTGGTTTTCACAGTACAGTCGTATCCTGCAGTCACCATGTTGGGCTTCAATAAAGCTCCTTCCAACAAAATTCCCTGATCATGCAATGCTTTAAAAACACAAGCCAAGACTTTCTGAGTTACAGTAGCACATACTTCTATAGTGTGAGAACCATCAGCCAAAATTTCGGGTTCAACAATTGGTACGAGCTTGTTCTGTTGGCAGATTGATGCATATCTAGCTAATCCCCATGCAGTTTCCTGAATGGATAAATCAGTTGGCTTTCCCTTTACTGGATCAATTACTAACACAGCTCTCCATTTTGCAAATCTTGCACCAGCTTTGTAATATTCTTTACACCTTTCAGCTAGACCATCCAATCCTTGGGTTGATTTCTCATCATCAGTGCATGGGATGGTAACTAAACCTTTGTCAACCTTAATTCCTGGAATGATTCCCTCATCGTGTAATAAATTTACCAAAGGGACACCAGCTTCATTTTTCTGGAATAGGGTTTCTTCAAACAAAATTGCACCTGATATAAATTTGCCTAATCCCTTCGTTCCGAAAAGTAGGTCTCTGTAGGCAGCTCTGTTCTCGACAGTATTTTCTACATTGATGTTATCGAACCTTTTCTTAATAGTTTGGGTCGATTCGTCAGCAGCTAAAATTCCCTTTCCTGCTTGAACAAGCTTCTTTGCTGTGGTTGCTATTTCTTCAGCAACATCTGCGGGTAGTTTGAGGGGGGCGTTTTTATATTCGGATACCGTGGCCTGCAAAGGGAGGAGGGGGCAAAAATTTATAGACATTAGTATTTGCAAGGCCATAATGGGAAGATGACCTCATTTTTTTTTTTTTTTTTTTTTTTTTTTTTTTTTCTCTCTGTTCAGCTAGCCAATTCGTTATTCGTGTGTAAATGCTGTTCTTCTGGGCATGTACTATATACTATCACGCACACAACTATATGTACACTACAATAGGTACATGTACAAAGGGAGGGGGAAAATGGTAAGCCCACATAAACATCACACGAATTTTGGCAAGAGAATGGTATGACCATACGGGGGTAAGGCGCACTCATTCAACCCCCAATATTTGGCCATTCCTCTCTTTTTCGAACAAGTGAACAACTCTCAATTATGCTTAGTACCATTTTTGTGAGCAATTAGATTTTCTACGTATAGGTATAGTTATATATATGTATATACATATAGGGCTATCGTACGCAGGAAAAATATATTAAAAGTTCAGCAAAAATTATGCATATATATATTTTTTTCTTTTTGTGAAAAAAATGCAGAAAAAATATTCACCAATGAATTTATATTTTTGGATCAAGCACGAAAAACTAAAAGGCATTTCCGAAAGCAACATACAAATAATTTAACAAAAATTTGGAAGTGCGCAGAGTGGTGGTGCCAACATGTAACAACTCAAATAAGTGACATATTTATGTAGCAATTAATTCGTACGTACCCCTTGTGGTATGCCAATGTAAAACCTCTTAACATATATCATCTGCACCCCCCGGTCAATGCTTTACGCGATAAACACCGGTTCCGTTGTTTGGTCTCAAAAGATGTGATGTTACTTTCCATCACATCGCCGTTTGTAGAAATTGGGCGGGGCAGAAATTCGTGCATGCTTACGAAAATATGTAAGGCAAGAATGCGAATAAAAAAGGGGGCGATGAAATGGGAACAAAAGTGCACATAAATATGCACTACATGCAATTTACTCCATTTTTCAAGCGCTGTTCACAACGGCGTGTATGTAACGAACTGCCAAAAGATGGTACAAAGAATGTAAACTCTTCCTGGTGCAACGGAAGAAGTGTCACCCACGCAGTTCATCTATAGCATAAAAAAAAAAAAAAAAACGCTTGCAAATGTAAGCACGAATAGAAAGTGGGCGTTATATAACCATAAAATGCGAATGTAAGGAAAAAAAAAAAAAAAAACATTTTTTTTTCTTTTCCCCTCCCATGTATTATGTAAATTCACCAATAACTAAACGTTCGCATGTACTTCTACATATGAGCAAACTGCAGTTCGTCATCATTATGCCTTACCATTTTTAAAAGTTGAGAGTTTTG
Organism: Plasmodium knowlesi strain H; assembly: GCF_000006355.2. Taxonomy (NCBI): domain Eukaryota; phylum Apicomplexa; class Aconoidasida; order Haemosporida; family Plasmodiidae; genus Plasmodium; species Plasmodium knowlesi. The sequence continues at coordinate 1,648,606 of NC_011913.2, read as the reverse complement.
CGGTAAATATGTTATTTGTAGGACTGTCGGATTGTAAATGTGTTTCTTCCCTGCAAAAATAAAAATAGGTGTTTTTTTTCTTGGTGAAGTATATATAGAAATATTTTCTTTTCCTTTTTTCCGTCAAAATTTGTTTACAAAATTAATGCTTCATAATAAATCATTTTGCCCTCTATATTACATACCACTGTGTTAAAGAAAATTCGAATCGTTTTTGTATGTAATTGCCAAAGTTGGGGGAGGACAGGGATGCGTTCGACTGAATGTGTTTTATCTTAAACGTGAATGTGAAACATGAAATGAATTTTTTAATCACGAAATTGCTTTAATTATGTGTTTAAAAGAGGAAGAAGTGGATGAAATGGCGAAGCAGAAAAAATTGTGAAGCAAAGTGATGGATGGCGTGGTTAATCGTTTTATAAATATTATTATGTTCCTTTTTGTTAAAAATGTGTGGAAAAAAAAAAAATTAAAATGCAAAAATGATAAATTTGAAAAGAAAAAAAGGAAAATAAACTTTTGTAAAAATATTTAAATGGAAAAATGAAAAAGATTAATTTTTAATTTTGTCAAAAAAAAAAAAAAAAAAAAAAAAAAAAAAGTGAACGCTTCCTTTAAATAGACATTTTAAAAAAAAAAAAAAAAAAAATTAGCACGAAAATATAAAATTTCGCAAAACTTTGCACATGGTTAAGCGTCTTATTTGGTCGTTTTCCTTTTCTGTTCGATAAAGCGGAAAAAGTTGGATACGAGAAGTTTTCGAAGGTACTACATGTGTGTACCAGAAAAGGGGAAAAAAACTTCCTACATGCGTTCGAAGAAAATGGTTAGGAAAAAGTTCTATAAATTTGTTATACCTGAGGAAGCTGAAAAACAGGAACAGAAGAAAAAACAAAAAAAAAAAACAGTTTTCTACTTCCTTTTTGGGAAAAAGTTAGCTTGCGCTTATGAAGGGGGAAATATTTGAATGTTAGTACGCGGGACGCACAAACAGGTGTGAGCATATGTATGCATATATATATATATACATATAAACATACATGCGCGTGGAACTATAACTGGGCGTTTTATAGAATAAATGGGGCGCGTTTTGGTACTAATTAGTTAATGTTCGCGGGGCCATAATATCTCTATGCCCTCATATTTCTTTTAATGTTCTTTCCTCGTTCATTTTAAGTGTGTCTCTGTGCAAAAAGAGCAGAAACATATGGATGGTAAAAAAAAAATATAATTTTTTTTTTTTTTTTTTCACTGGGTGTTCAACACGCATTTCGGATTTCCTCCTACATGGGTTCTAATGCTGCACATCGTCACTTCTCCGACTACGCGTGCTTAAGCTTAAGTGTGTCATAGTTTCCCCTCCATGCAACTGAAGTGGGGCGTAAATACGATTCGACCCCATCGCGGTGATTTTGTCTTTCCTCCCAGGGACGTGAATTACTACGTACCTTCGTCCATGGGAACATGTGCCTCTAGGAGTGCTGTTTAAAGAATGCAATATGCCGACATAATCATATGACTTGGAATCACTTCCAAAAAGGATTTCCTCCTTCTCATTGTTAAGGTGCGCTGTGTGTACAGGTTGGCATATTCTAATGAACATCTACTTATCTCACTTTCGAAATATTTTGTATAGGCACACCCACAACATTGTAGTAAAAAAATATAACTACTTGCTTGAAAATGTGCAGCGAAGGAAGCTCGCTTTCGAGCCCACGATGCATCCCCGTTATTGCGCCATTTAAAAGGAACTATATGTACTTACGTTCATATATGTACACGCACAATGAACTTTTTTTTCGACCTCCTTTTTGCATCACTAATTTGTTCTTCATTTTTTGTAACCTATCGAACCCTTTTCCACATGGTTTTATGCCATTTTGTTTATTTCCACTTTTTGCGAGGCAAGTAAGTTGTGCTCTTTTTGCGTGCAACCCAAACGGTTACTATAAATCCGGCTGTTCATATGGAACATGCTTTCGTGTGAGGAACCCCTCCTCCCCGACCTTTCTCTAATTAACCATGTCATGCGAACCACTGTTAAAATGACAACCCTATGAACCAAGCTTTTATGAATAGTGAACCCCCCAATCCAACAGCCTGCAAGGAATGCACTAAGCACGAATTTTGCTTTTTACTACCCATTTTGTCATAGTGTAAATACTGGCATACGTGCACACGTAAAAAACCACGTAAATGCATCCCTGGGGGAGAGCTAAAGGGAACGTGTAATACTCTCTTATGGAAAATGAAAGAATATTTATACTCCTCCGAATTTATTACCCATAGAAAATGTTTCAAAAAATAAGTTGCCTTTCTTTAATTGGGAAAATCTGTAAGAACCACCAGAAGGCCTCCTTCGCGTCTCTTCCGTTAGTAAACAAAATTGTGCGTACAAGCAACTTCCTCAGTTTTAACAGTTTAGCAAATAAGAAAGACGAAGGGGTGCGCAGCCTGTTGGATGATGGCATTTCCTTTCTGCTATTCGGGGACTGCGCCGTCTATCATAAAAAAGGGTTAACTTACGAAATAGGACAAGGAAGAAGTGTCCATTGGGGAAACAACACTGAACTTATTATACCAACACATGGCATAAGGAACAACATCAGAGGTAGACGATGGGGAAGTGAATGTCCCCATCGCAGTGAAGACTCTGGAAAGGAAACGCCGTTCACCAATTCGATACGTAACACATGTGTCGAGAAAACACTTCAGTTTAGTTGGCTCAAAAATATTAGGAAGAAACAGTACTACAACATTATCGGAAAAATTGGAGTTAAAAAAAGAAACGCTGGAATGTACTGGAAGTTCTACGTCAACAAGAGGAGAAAAATTAGAGAGAAGCGCAAGACCATTTAAACAGCAGGCCACGTAGGTGGGGACTCATGTGTACACAATACATACTGTTTTTTTGTTCACTTGGAGGAACGCGATGTACCTTCTTTAACAATCTTTTTTTTTTTTTTTTTTTTTTTTATCATCATATTTTTTTTTTCATATTGAGGGAAAACAAAAAAAAAAAATTTGCGAAGAAATAGAAGCTATTCAAAAATTGGGACAAAATTACACTAATGCGTTTTTTGCAAAAGTTGATTATATTAAGATGTTCTCAAGCAAAGGTAATGAATTTTTTTTTTTTGTATTTCATCTCTTTGAAGCATATCATCAGTTGTGAGTATGTCCTACCGTAAGCGGGCACATTGAGAAAGTTGAAAAAAAAGGTTTATACTGCAGGAATATCAGTGTGGTGGGAACAAATCGTCTCAGTCAAACATGATACTGTCTATATTTGTGGGATCACCTCATTACGGAGCCAACACATGCGTGTATCTTACGTGAGGAATAGTTTTTGGAGCCCCTTTTTCTTTGCTCAACTTTTTCCCCCTCAGGACTTTTAAAAACATAAAAGGGGTACACACACGCGAGATCTACATGCCCATCAGAGGGCAAAACAGAATGGTACATATATACCCGTGCGAACATACTTCCTACGCATACCCCCTTTTTTTATTGATCACCCCGAAAGAGTAAGTCAAATTATAATCGCCGATCCGTAGAAACGGGCCCTGAAATAAAAAGGTTCACTGTGAAAAACTTATTTTTTGTCTTCGAAATTTCGTACGAGACATTCCTTGTTTGCAAAAAGATGAGTGAGTCGCTTTCAGGTTTTATTACCCGAAAAGGGACATCATCCCTTTCGTTGGATGGAAGGGTTGTGGAATCACTAATGTTCGTTTCTGCCTTATCACTTTCCTCATTATACTGATTTTTGTACAACTTAATTTCTACATCATCATTTGAATGCACAAAGGGAACATAAATACACGTAACTTTCGTTCCGTTGTCCATTTTGCCATACCCCCCTTGGTAATGCTTTTTTAAATAAGACTTATTCGGGGAGAAGTACAAAAACTGAAATAGTGTACCTATCTGCAAAGATAAATTTGCCTTTTTATTTAGTTCATACGGAAGTAATGATAGCTCTTTTAACAGTTTATATAGCCCTCTTTGTTTCTGTCTATCTAAGCTAGTAATATATGTCCAACAGTAAAAATCGGTTCTCACATTTTTGTACTCGCTGCCAAATCCGTTAAACTGGTTATTGTACTCGATAAAAATTAACTCATCAAATATTAACTTGGCGTAGTCCCTTCCCAGGAAATATTTTTGTATCCCCACATAATCGTGCATCAAACTTGCAATTGTGTCGGTCTTTATTTTATTTAAGTCATGTTCATTTATGTTTAAGGGGTTCGCCAAAGAAACAATATTTTTTGTGCTCTTGGAACTTATTTCTGTAATTCTTTCCTTCACCTTGGTTGTTATGTACTTACTAAAAACCAGCCTCAAAATATCACTTCTTAAAAAATGGTCTGTTTGTAGGGTTACTTCATTTTCCCCTTTGGAAGCAGCCTTGGCAATTACATTTGTATATATGGCAAATGCCTTTTGTGTTATTTCTCCCAGGGACTTGTTCACATTTTCTTGTTCCTTTTCACTGTCTAGTATTTCTCCCAATATATCATCATCATCTTTTTTAAATTTGAAGCAACTTATATTTACATCGCTATGATGGTCACTACATGAGCTGCAACCTTGTTTGTTTAATTTTTGTTCCGTTCCGGTTTCTATTCGCAGATCTTTTTCTAGTTCCACGCAATATTGGTAGTTAACCGTCCCGCACAAATAATTGTAAAAATTTGTTACAGTTTCCTTATCCCACTCGACTTCCATATTGGGAAGAGGAGCAAACATGGAAAGTTGTTCCTTTAGGACGGATTAGCGAAAGGAAAAAAAGGAAAAGAAAATACTTCCGTTTGGGGTGAATCCTTTTATTTCCCCTCTTCGAATCGGCGCTGTGAGCCTACGAATTATCTATGTCATGTCTGAATATACTAATTCTTAAGTGTGGAAAATGAGTGTACAACAATTATAGGCCTATTTTTTCCCCTTCTCTGATTTATCATCACATGGTGTGCAGATGACCTCCAGATAGGCCAGTTCAGACGAAGGAGAGCTCATTCAAGGATAAACGTTTACACGGTTGAACCTTCCCATTTGCATACGCACATGTGCATGCAAGAAGTTGACGCGAAGAGTAAAATTGCAAGTGATCTATTCAAGGCCCTTATATGTACTACACTTTCACATTTACTTTTTTTTTTTGTCCCCCTCCCACTCCTTTTTGTCTGTTCCAACAACTGCACGCTGAAAAAGAACTCAACCCCCTTGGCTTATATTTCCCGTCCTCATTCGGAAGGTATAGCGGAATAGCTTCCTCATTTACGCCCCCCAAATGATGTAAATCTTTGGAAAAAAAATTCCTTGCCAATAAGTTGGCACGTTTTTCAAAATAAAGGTTTTTTTTTTTTTTCGGTTCCTGTTGGGGACGCGGTTAAACGGGATTAAAAAAAAAAAAAAAAAAAAAAAAAGGAAAAAAGGCGTTAAACATGTGTAAAATGTGAGCAGAACGTGCGCTAAAAATGCTATAGAAAACGCCTGTATTTTCGAAATGGAGCGGCTTTCATGTTTACCCTATCGCACAACTATGTGTGACGAAGGTGCGTCCATTTTTATGCTCATTTGAATAGGGTCGCGATTTTTTCGTGTAAATTTAATTTTCTTTTTTTTTTTTTTTTCGACCCTTCCTTGACTCGCGCGTGTCCTTGCTCTCCATGTTCGACTGCTGCTACAACCCCGGTCTGCCAAACAGAGCCTTCGTGATACTCTGCTTCCAGGTCAGGTTTTCACTAAAGTAATTTTTTATCTCCTGCACACAATCATCTAACTTGATTTCCCGTTCCCCCGCCGACTTCTCCTTGTCCTGTGTCAACTCTCGTAGTTTGATAACACCCCTTTCAATTTCATCGCCAATTATGACGGCCAGGGGAATCTGCTTCTCCAAGGCATAAACCAGCTGCTTCTGTATCTTCTGGTCCTTCACGTAGATGAATTCCGTCGATATGTCCTCCTCCCACAACTTTTTACACAGCTCGATGGTCTCCTTAAAGCAATTTTTCTTGATGTTGCAAATGAGGACATCTACCGAATTTTCCTTCAGGGATAGGCCAGAAGAAGCGACATTCACCGATGAAGCAACCTTCCCTAAGGGAGCATCCTCCATCGTTACTTCCTTCTTAGTAAGGAGGCCACCCTCCCCTGGAGGCAGAAGCAAGCCACCCTTCTTTACCACCCCCTCAGCGATGGCAATGATCCTCTCAATACCCACAGAAGCGCCAACAGATGGGATATACTCCTTTCGCTTGTTTCTTATCAAGTAATCATATCTCCCGCCTGCAGCTACACTCCCTACTCCCGTCTCGGACAGGAGAACAAATTCGAATATAATTCCCGTGTAATAATCCAAGCCCCTGGCGAGGGATAAATCAAAAGAAAATTGATTAAGCATATTAAAATGTTTTAACAACTCAAAAAGTTCCTCTAAATGATTTATAACTTGATATACTTCATTTTTGTAAGATTCTTCAAAAGGGGATTCACTTAAATCGTTTCTCAAAAATTCGATGACTAAAAAGGGTGACAAACTTAACGTCTTCGAAATATACGTTTCGATTTTATCTACCGATTCCACAGGGATTCCTTTCTCATTTAATAACTCATCCCGAAATTGCTGAAACGTTATTTTATCCAATTTGTCTATACTGCTGGAAATTGTTTTTACCTTATCCTTGTGAATATTACTGGAGAGAAGCATGTATTCTAAGATTTTTCTATGATTTATTTTGCAGTTAAAATTACCAATGACATTTTTTAAATTATTTAAAATGTCCCAAAATATGAACAAAATATGGAAATCTGTACGGAGAGTGTCATATTTTCCTACGATGTCAAAATCACATTGATAGAATTCTCTAAACCTGCCTCTGTTCATGCTAGGTTCATCTCTCCGGTACACTTTTCCTATATGAAACCTTTTTAGAGAATTCAAATTATTTGTGTTGACAAAGCGATATAAAGGAACAGTTAGATCATATCTAAGAGATAGATTTTCTCCTCCTTGTTCCTTTAAATCGAATATTAATTTAGAGTCTTCTCCATATTTATCTGTTAAGGTTTCCTTTAGTTCAAAAACGGGAGTATCTATTTCTACTGCCCCGTGTAGTAAAAATTTCTTCTTTATAAAATCGAAAAAGATATTTCTCAATTGCATGTCTTCTCCTGTAAAGTCTTTAGCACCTTTTGGAACCTTCAAATTAAAATTGATATTCTTCTGGATTAGTACTTGCTCTATTTGCTCATCCAATTTGTACACATTTAACTTTCTCCTTAACGAAGGAAAGGAATTATTGATAACAATTTTTCTTGCACTCATGGGTATCATTTCGTTTGATTCTCCCTCTGTTGGTTTAGAAGTGCCCAACTGGGAGTCCCCCCTTTCTCCCATCAGGGAGTAGAGAAAATTCTTAAACTCAAGACACCCTACCCCTATGTGGTGAACGCCTCCAGACACTTTTTTATTTTTCAACACTTGGGCTAATGCCTTGTTATATGCCTTTATGTCGTACATAATGTTCGTCTGAATAATAATATCTGTCAGTAGAATTAGCAACTCGCAAAATATGCTGTTCATTTCGCTAAACTTTTGCAACTCGTTGGGATATAGCATCTGGTGGAATCTCTCTTCGATGCTCTTTAAATATTTCTCTTCATACAACTTGGAGAGGATGGAACCTGATGATGTGCTTCCTTCAGCGATGCTGTCATCTAGCAGTATAAATCCATTTGACAGAGGTTTCTTCAGATCTGCGTGCTCTTGAACAATTTGTTCATTCGTCTTAAGAAATTCGTTCATCTTCGCAACGAATAATGGCACCACCTTGGATGTAATATCAAGCATATTCCTAATGTGGACCGCAAGGGTATCATTCATATTTTTACACAACATGGTGATATAGCTATTTAACGAGTTCATTTCGTCTGTGTACTCACTTCTATAGCTATCTATGCTGTTCTTAAAATTTTGATTTATTAGGTACATAAAATATTCCCCGTCGTCCGTTAGTTTACTTTGCGTATAAACAAACAATAACAAGTTTGCGCTTAAACTTTTGGACAACTCCTTATTCTTCTCCACCTTAGAATCATGTGTCATCCATTTGATTTTGCTTATCAGCTCATTCACCGATTGTATGTTACTATTATTCACGTTATTGTTAAAAGCGTTTTTAAATAACACGTCACAGTTTATTTGAAATAACTCCAGAACGTTACATAGGCAGCAGGTTAGGTATTTGCACAAGAATACCGTTTTGTAGGCATTTAAAAAAACTATGCTACAGTTTTCTAGAACAACACTTATACACATGTTGAAATCATTCAGGTTGTATTCCAATTTAGCACATTTTTTCAAATTCGAAATGAAGAACTGTTTTAGTACTTCACTGTGAGGAAATCCCTCTTGTGATGGTTTATTCGGCAGAGGAACAATTGATGAGGAACATGACTCCTCGACCCCGCAGATACATTCTGAGGTGCTGTTGATAGAACAGCAAACGCTCCTTATCAAATTTAAATCCAAACTGTTCTTAAATCGTAGCATATTTATCAGAAAAAAAAAGTACAAGCATTTCAATTCGTCCATGTGATAGCTGCGGCATTTTCCTTGCCCGATCTGCCCTCCTTCTTTTGGGGCATTTTCTCCCCCAACATTTACATTCGCTTGATTGATGAACAACCCATCTCCCTTTGCTAACTCGTCCACACTTCTTTTATGCTCGTTCAATTTATAAACGGAATCCTTAAAACTGGACGACTCCAGCTTCAGGTGCCTCTGGTGTATGCATACATCGACCACATCTTTGGTGTTGAATATTTTGTTCTTGTAAACGCTTATGCTCATTTTCGTCGCAGTACAAGGTTTTCCTTTTCCTGTCTCTTGTATAACTTGTACAGGGGAAATCGAATGACACAGATTTCTTAGGTGAACTTGTACGACTAAGCGAACTTTAGGAGACATAAAAAAAAAAAAAGGGGGGCGTCTTCTCGAAGTTCAGGGTTCAGTTTACAATTCGGAGATCATATTTCGGAGTGATGCGTCGGTTCGTTAGAGGAGTATGTATTACGCATCCCTATGTATAGGAATACATACGGATGCGTTTCTTCTCGCATGTGCGCTGTTATGCATTCCCTGGCAGTAGGCAAGCGCTTACTCCGCAAATTAGAGCGTGCAACAGTGTATTAATTTATACTAATGCTTAAAATATAACTACTTTAGTAGCTCCTACACTTCAAAAAAAATCTAACTCAATTTTTTTTTTTTTTTTCCTTAAGGAGGTGGTAAAAATAAGGTAACTGCCTCTCATCCAATATTGTTCGCTTTATTGTGAGTTCACTTTTTTTCTATTTTCCCCCAAAGGAAGAGAAACATCAATGTAGCAAAATATGGAAGAGAAAAAAAAAAATAATGGGTGGTGCTTCAGTTCGGGGGAATTTAAAAACCCATAACTCCACGAACCCAGTGCGGAGTGCGGGCAGCATAATACGGTGAGAGAGCCAGTCGAGTCGACACGTGAAACGTGGCATTTTACCAATTAATGAGAATCGCATGAAAAAAAAAAAAAAAAGAAGAAAAAAAAAAGGGCAACATCTCCCCTATGAGCGGTTTAAATTACTCAGTTCATAATTTTGTACGCATATAAATTTACAGCGTTAATATGTTTGCAGTTTTTATGCTTTCTTTTCCCCCCTATGAGCATTACGATTTTGGTTATTTTATTTATTTTTTTTTGTGACATCGTTTGTCCGTTCCTTTCACCATTTTGTTCTTTAATTTTCTTCCGTTTTTGTAACATTCTGCGCTGTTTATTTTCTGTGCTCGAAAAGTTGTTACATATTTTGTTTACATACTTCTGTGGCCACTCCTACTACACGTTTCCTTTGTATTTCTGCTTTATATCCCGTCCAAGTGCCTCGCATTTTTCACGTAAACGCTCTTTTACCGCCCAGATGCAACGCAATTTATAGGAAAAGGCGAGAGATATGCATGGGGGGATGTCCATTTGCGTATATATACATGCAAAATTACACGTATGCACGAAATAGAGCAGAATAGACCAGAAAGCAAAATGATTTTTAAGCCCTTTGCTGTGAAGACTCCCCTCCTCAAAGAGTAAGGCAACCTACAGTGGTCTTTTGCGAAAGCGCCCCTCTCAATATTAACATATCAGCAGTAACAGAAAAGGGGAATTGCTTCCCCCCCCACTGTTTAAGTTCTGATTATGGAAGACTCGATATATATCGCAAAATTTATGATAATTTTTTTTTTTTTTTTTTTTCACAATTGTGATAAGAAAAGAAATAACACTGTACTGCTAGGACATTGCAAAATGTCCCTTCGTTTCTTCCTCCCCAATTCATTATTTCTAATTTGTGTGACCCCTTTTCAGGCTTCGCAAAAAAGGACTGGTGTCCATCGAAGTCGCGGATGCGGGAAGCGTAAAGGTTCTAACCGAAGACGATTTGGAAGGTTCACCCCAGGAAGGTGAAACGAGTGCGACTAACAAGGAAAGAATAAAAAGAAAAAAAATTAATGGAAACAAAAATGGGAGCAAGTTATCTCCTAGTAAAAGAAGTAAAAAGAGAAAACGAGAAAATGTTGACCAGACAAATTCGAAGGAGGATGATTCTAAAAAAGTTATGAAAAAGTCAATTGAGAAAAAAAATCCCAAGAGCACCGATGGTAATGAACTCACCCTCGAAGAAATTGACAGTCAAGGGGAAGACACCCATAGAGGGTTAAAGAGGAGGAAAAAAAAAAGAGGGAGAAAAAAAAAAAAACCAAAAAATGGCTCTACGGGATGTAATGAGGAGGGCGTTTCCATCGATCAGGCCGCCTGCTCCATCGACTCCACAACCACTTCCCCCACAAAGGGGGAGGCGCCCAAGAGGGAAAGATTCGACATACAAAAAGTGATCCAGAATGAAGAGAACTTCAAAGGCACGGACCAAGTCAAGTACAAGGTGCACTACGTCAGGTGGAACATGAATGGAAAACTCCACCTCTTGTATAGCATAATGAAATCATTACATGACGCCAAATTCTGGAAGCCAACAGAAATACAAAAGCAGACCCTAGAGCACTCCATAAATCTTAAGAATGACATAATAGTAGTGTCCAAAACGGGAACGGGAAAAACGCTAACCTTCTGTATACCCATATTAAACAATATAGTAAAAAACAAATTAAGAGAATACCAAAAAAAGGGAAGCTGCATTTCCAAACTTAGGTGCCTTATATTAGTCCCAACAAGAGAACTAGCCATTCAAATTTTAAGCCATTTCAGCTACATAAATAAGTACACACACATTTACATCGCAACAATTATTGGAGGATTAAACCTTAATAAGCAGAAAAGAATTATATCGAACAAACCAGAAATCTTAGTTTGTACCCCAGGAAGATTGAAGTACTTTTTACTCCTAAGTGATAAGATAAACTATTTGGATAAAATGAAACACGTCAGATATTTTGCATGCGACGAAATTGACAAGATGATAGAAACGTCTTTCATGAGGGACATCAATTTTATTGCTAAACATTTGTACAAATCCGTGGCGCAGAAGAAAAAATTTATTCAAACTTTTCTTCTTTCCGCTACTTTAGGGCTATCAGTCCATTTGCAAAATGAAAATCTAGCCAAATTATTAAATTATGTTACTATAAGGAAAGAAAAATCTTGTATTATCAATTTGGCTGATGATCACTTGGTAGACGGCCCCTCGAGGGGTGAGGCAGGTAGCATCCTCCCCGATGGTCTCTCCCTAAACGTAGTTAAATGCGAAAGGAAAAATATAATACACAAACTTTTTTACCTTCTCAAGATGTACTTTCTAACCGATTCAATGGGCCAACCTACAGACGACACCAATCAGTTAAACCGCAACGGTGATAGTGCTGAACATGGAGAGGTAAAAAAAATCGTAATCTTTGTGAACACTATAAAGGAAACTAAAGACCTAAATAGCATATTTAGATTTTTATTCTTTGACCAAGGGTTAGAGTCATCCGTTCCAAAAAAATACCGTTGCGGTATGTCGCTAAAGGAACGAATAAACATTTTCTCTATACATTCCAAACAGTCTCTCAAGGAGCGCATGCAAAGCATTTCAAAATTTTCTCAATCAACCAATCATTCCGTTATGTTTTGCACTGATGTACTAAGTAGAGGAATTGACCTAGATAAATGTGACGTTATAATTCAGCTCAGCTGTCCTGTTTCGGATATCACCTTTGTACATCGATCTGGCCGCACGGCTAGAAATTTCAAGACAGGTAAAGAGCCCCTCCCCCCAAAAAAAAAAAATCAGTTCCGTAACTGCATGTTTGTGAAAATATACCAATTGACGTAACGTTTTCTTAAATATGCGTTCCCGTCAACATTGTCCCTTTTATGCTTTTTCACCATCATCCCCCTGAAGGCACCTGCATCTGCTTTATCACGGACGATGAAATTGCGCGCTGGAAAAGTTCACTCAAAAAAATAGGCCTCATTTTCGAGAATCTGCAAGAACTAGAAATGGTGAAGCGAATCAGCAATCACGAACAAACCAAAATAAACAGTGCAATTCTCTGTTGCAACAAAATGATAGAATTGCAAAATAAAATTAAAGACAATAAAAATAAATCCCTCTTAAGCAAGCTAGCTAGAGAAGCTGAATTGGAAGACGAAGAAGGAAGCTCCTCAGATTCGGACAACCCATCTGGGAAAATAACAAACGAAACCATTCTGAAGCAGTTGCTACGCCTGAAGAAAGAGCTGTACAGTACACTCTACGGGAAGTAGTAGCAATTTGAAGAGAAATAAAAAAAAAAGAAAAATTAATTAGAGAAATAACCCCCCCTTTTGATGATGAAAATGTGTCTCTCTGGTTTGCTTTGTTGTGCATACAAAAAAGGGAAGAAGCTTTCCCCATTTTTTAAGTAATCCAATTAGGGGCAATAACCTTTTTTTTTTTTTTTTTTTTTTTTTTTTTTTACCCTACTCGCGCTAACATGTTATTCGTGCCCTTTGCACCGTTTCTTATAATCTGGTTCTAATTTTTTCAGTTTAATCTCCCCCCTTATTCCCCCCACACACACACACCTTCTGCGTCATTGTCCATATGGCATTCTTCGAGAACGTGTTTGCAACTTTCATGTTTACCAATGCAATTTGTTTTTTTTTTTTTTCACAAACTCAATTTATTCGCAATAGGAAAAATGTTTTCTTCCTTAACATTTGAAAAGAAGAAGAAGAAAAAAAAAAGAACAAACGAGCTTTTCAACAAATTAGCAAACCGGGTAAGGGAATCTTACCCCCTTTGTGCATACATACCTGAATGATTCTCAATCGTCTCCCCATAACGATGATATGATGAAGTAGTACAAAATTGAAGCGGTATATATCCCCCCATGGAGGCAGCTCTCTCCCCCACATTGAGTAGCCAACTTGAGGAGGTAGCTTTCCATCCTATCCGGATAACGGCACAAAATAGTCCCACATATACAGTTGGTGCTACAGCGCACTGCCTTAGGAACGATAGAATTTTACACATCTTCATCACTCCTTTCTGCTCCTACAAATGAACAAGTCTTTGAACTATACAGATGTACATCTGTTATAAGTCACTTGAGCAGTTCCACGTGAGTGATAATTTTTTTTTTTAGAATAAAAGAAGCTTATCCTGTTGTGTTTCACTTTTATATAACTTAAAACTGTGAGGGTGCGATAATACATGTACAAATATTTATCCTGCTTGAATGAATTTTTTTTTTTTTTTTTTTTTTTTTCCTTTCCTCCCGCGACGGTGACGTATTTATAAGGGTTCTTGCATCACTTTTTGAGAGCGCGTTTTATTTCACTGCGCCATTTAGTTCACCTCTCTTCCCCTTGTACACATGTGAATTTGAATCCGCTACTCCACTGTTGAGGCGCGGAATGGCCCTTTTCCCCCAAACCTAATTTTATCCTCCCCTCTGGGTAATTCTCATGGATGTATGTACGAATCCATTTATACGTAGGGAACTGTTTCATGTTTGTTCCTTTCCTCCCTTGTGAGAAGCCCAACTGGAGCGGGGAAGAATGAGTACACAAAGCAGATTGCCCTCTTTTGTCCTATGCCCCCCTTTTTCTCTCCCCCCTGGCTAAAAGGAAAGATGAAAATTCCCCTGGGCTGTGTGCGCCCATTCAACACGTACAACATCCCGTCCATTATCAACAACACTAAGGTGCACAGAACGTATAGAGAAAACCGCAAACGAAATGAAGACGACTTGATGAAAATTTATAACAAAGAATTGGTGGCATTCCCGTATGATGAGGAAAGATTTAATAAGCTGCTAAATATTCATGGGACAGCGAGAAAAAAAAATGTGGCCGATTTTTTCTTCAATCCACAGATGTATATCAATGTGAAGAATGACAGGGTAATGAATGTCACCCCTTCCCATTTCGCCATTGGAAATGTGGATAAGTGTTTCCTGTTCGAGAAGGAGTATTTGGACAGTTTTTTCCCTGAGGGGTTAGCGGGGGAGTTACCCAAGGATATCTTGATGCACGATGGGGGGGGCACCCATCGGGAAAGCGGTACACAAGCCAAAGGAAAGGAGGCCTTCCCCGATGGTGATCACCAAAATGATAACCTCGACTTGTTTCTGCGAGAACTAGAAAAGAATCATATGGTGCCAGATGAACGCATGATAAAGAATGCGCAAAATTTGAAGGGAGTAGGGCTGTTGTTCAGAAAATTGGCGTACGAAATTGTAGACGAGTTGAAACATTTTGGAGAGAATTACAAATTGTGCAAACGGAGAGATTCCTACAAGTTGGATAGCTATTTTGCCAAAAAAGGTGAATGTGCTAGCTACTATGATGGTGGTGATCCGAATGGAGACTCAACTGAGGAATCATACAACTTCGGGAGCAATGATGCAAGCAACTTCGGGAGCAACGATGCAGGCAACTTCGGGAGCAACTACAACGGGAGGTCCTACAAAAGTAGAAGCTTCCTAATAGACGGAAAAAGGGGAACAGGAAAGAGCTGCATCCTAAACACCATAGTTCTGTGGGCAAAGTTAAACCAATGGTTTGTTATATTCGTCCCCGATATAAAAAAATATAAATTTGACATTAACACGATTGTCCGAAGTAATACGAACTTGTACATTCAGCCAGAACTTAGCAGACAATTTCTGGAAGACATAGTAAAAACAAATGAATCCTTTTTAAAAAAGTTAAAAGTTGATAAAAAAATTCTCGAAAATACCTGCCTAGATGGAACACATTTATTGTACAATAAAAAAATTTATGATGAAATAATCAGAAAAACCATCGATGCAGAAATAGTAAATGATGAAGAAAATTATAAGGCCTTAAATGAAAGGGAAAAGAATTTGTACATGCAAAAATTGTACAAATTTTATTATGATAATGTAAAAATACCAAATTTATTGGATAAATTTTCAGTACCTCCTAATTTGTTAGAATTAGCACATATTGGTATAAATAATGTGTCATATGCTAACCTGTGCATTTATGCATTGTTTGAACATTTGAAAAGGCAAACTGAATTCCCCATTCTGATTGCTGTAGATCAGTTCAACTTCAACCTCAGTGTTTCAGAATATCTTTCCATCAATTTTGAAAATACAAAATATAATGGGTACATTCCTACGTACTATTTCACTATTCCTAAATTGCTACTAAAGTGGGACGCAAATAAATATAAAAGGTGCGTTAAAATTGTTTCCACCTGTTGGGACAGAGAAAATAGAAGAAATTTCAGGCCAGAATTATTGGGAATACACAAAAGGGATGTTAAAACAGCTCGTAATTTCACCCTCCGCGAGTTTAAGAATTTTGTTTCCCATTTGTACAACCAGAATGTCATATACAATTTCGATGTAAATAAGTTGGAATACTTCTACATGCTCACTGGTAAAATCATTCTGTCGTCCGCATCAGGAATTCTCTCCTTTGTGCAAATAAAGGGGGGAATGCATCCGATAGCCGCTTTATACTGTAATTTTTTTTTTTTTTTTTTTTTTTTTTTAGGAGGAAATGGTTTTCAGGCAAGAAAGCTCTTAACCACATTGTACTGATTCACCCCACAGTGCCTTTTCCATATGCAAAACACGGACTTGTTATCCCAAGAGAAAGAATCTCCCTTCAGTTTTTTTTTTTTTTTCCAGTTTTTTTCACCCCATGGATGATTCTTTAAGGGTATTTTGGACAGATACAAGAATAGTCGGAATTTCTTCTTTTTTCAATACGCTGTCGAAGCGCACCTACTTCTGCATTTTTTTTTTATTTAGGCCAACGTTTCAGTCCTCCCTTTTGTATATCCTCCTCTGTATATTTGTATTACGTTCCACTTTCTCACAATTCTTTTTTTTTAACCATCCCAAGTACAACCTGATACTGGAGAGATAAGACGCACACTATGACTGAACGAATTCTTTTGCAGCGCGTTGCTTTTTTTTTTTGCGTTATGACTAGGGTTATTATTAAAACAAAAAATTAAGGAAAATATGATAAGCTCGATGAGTGGATAGAAAAATGCAAACCCACGTACGTACATATAAAAATGTAACTATATGCACATTCGCAAATTTGCACAGGAGCCCCACTTGTATACACAAGATTTTTAGGGCACCACAAAATTAACCAAAAATTCAATTAAGGAGGTTAGCACACCCCGGGGAGATATATCTATCAACCATGGAGACCATATCTGTGTAGAGGTCTTCACGCGGGGAAGAAGAGCAAAAAAAAAAAAAAAAAAAAAAAAAAAGAAAAAAAAGACACATTAACATATACACCGTGGCAATTTCAAAAAATGCCATTTTTTTTCGGCACCCTCACTCCAAAGAGGTGCATACACTGATAGGGACAAAACAGTGGGGCGACATAACTAAAATCACAAATAAAAAAAAAAAAAAAAATTAGGTGAATTAAAAAAATAAGAACAAATTGGATGAGTAGAAAATAATCAATTTTGCTTTAATTCAAGTGGGGGAGGGAAGTAGAAAAAAGGAAAAAATGAGGAGCAAAAAAATACAATTACCTAAAAATGGGTTGTCCTCCTCGCTGTGCTCTTCTTCCACATCCTTCCAGGTATGCCTTCCTAGCCGCTAAAATAACACCGTTATAACACCACCCCTATATAATCCCCCCTAGTAGTATTCATAACTCTCCTGCAGAAACCTGTGCTTCAACAGCTCGGCGGGGGATGACCTCAACGCGGGGTCGATCTGCAGTACGCTATACAAAAAGTCGCAAAATAAATCATTCCTTATAAGTTTGTACAGCGGAAGGCACCTCTTGACGTACTTAATGGACTCAAAACTGGAAGCATTTTCTGGCCAAGCCAATCTTAGATGATCCCTATTTATATATTTGGCCCCATTTGTTCTGATCGCATCGCTTATCATTTTTTTGGGAATTGGCTGAATGATAGCTTCCATCAAAGCTAAGTGCTCTAAATGCTCATGGGTTCTAAAGAGAAGATCCCCTGTGTACATTTCAGCCAATACACAACCAAAACTCCACATATCACTTGACACATCCCATCCTAAATTTAAGATAACTTCCGGAGCACGATATTGTCTTGTGTTTATAATAGATCCATGGTATCCATCCTTAAATGTGGCACAACCAAAATCTATCAATTTGATTCCCGTAGATTTAGTTCTATAAATATCAACCCTCTTTCCATCTGTAGCTCTTCTAACACTCACTAAGGTTTTCTCAAAATAGGGGTCGTCTAGCAAAATATTTTCTGGCTTTAAATCGGTGTGCGTTAAACATATTTTGCGGAGATAATTCAATGCTTTCAACATTTCAATGCAATAAAGCTTAATATCCTCCAAATGAAACCCGTTGTAGTTATTTTTGGTGATAATTTCGTAGAGAGATGGACCCAGGGGTTCGAAAACCAGACACATGTGATCGTAGTACATAAACCTTCCATGGTATTTTACAATATTATTATTTTTAAAATCATCATTTTGAATTTTCTTCAAAATATCTGCTTCTATCTTTGCAGATTTTGTATACTTCTTAATATTTCGTACTACCTTCACCGCGTAATACTTCTTTGTGTCCATGTGCTGACAGAGAAGAACTCTTCCGAAGGTTCCCTCCCCCATTTTTCGTATCACCACGTAACAGTTGTTTAAGACCATTCCCTTTTTCCAACTGAAGTGTACAATTTCGTCATCTGAGTCGTAATTTTCTTTTTTCTTTTTTTTTTTCTTCCTATAGCTATTATCATCCATATCTGAAATTTTCGTTCTGTTTCTTTTGTGGTTGTGTTTTTTCCTCGACGATATATCATCCGTTGATTCATCCGACGGGGTATACTCGTCGGACTCACTACTGTACCTATCCGAATAGTGTTTTTTTTTATTTTCAACTGAGGAGTAGCTGCTCCCTCTTTGTGAAAAAGAACTTGTGCCTGTTCCGTCATTGCTACTGAGACTATCTTTTCTGCGCCTTCTTCGTTGTGTGCTCCTTCGCCTGCTCCGACGTCCACTTCTCGTACCACTATAACTGTCGGGAGCCTTTTTTCTTTTCCTTACACCTCGAGTATACTTACGAGGTGACTGATGTGATCCTTTTTCCTTATCAATGCACGCGGCGAGATTCCTCCTATTTCCCATAATTTCATCCCTCATATTTGATTTCCCTGTACCATCATCTCGTGTCGTATCGCTATTTTTTAACTTGAATGATTTATTAGATTTGCCATCCTTGTCTTTATAGTTGCATTCTCTCACCGTGCTATCTGCACTCGTTGCACTAGATGCACTTGGTCCCCTTCCCCAACTTCCTGTCTCCTTCGGATGCGCAGCCGTCGCTTTACACTTCCCATTTCGATGGGAATCTTTCCTTCTATTATTCATTCTGTCTAGGTGCCCATTATAGCTCCTAGAATTTGTTCTGAAGCTATTTTTATTGCCATAATACATTTTTTTCCTCTTCAACATAGAGCCGTCGTTAAATAAGTAATATTCATTATTGTAAAAGATATTTCCCTGTCCAAAGTGGGTGTCATAATTTCTTTTATCACTATTGTACAATTTTTTCTTATAAGAATAGTAGTTTCTTTTTCTGCTCACATTAAATCCTTTTATGTAATTATTTTGATACTCCTCGTGGTCGTACTTGGATTCTAGATACACCTTATGGTGTCTCTGTTCATGATCATCTATTTCCCTCATGGACGAGTAGCTGCGTTTCCTCCCATTTTTATACGCTCTGATCATATTTTCGTCCACATCATAGTTTTTAAATTTCTTAAAGAGCTTTCCTTTCCGACTGGAGTTGCTACTGCTGTTGAAACTCCTGATCCTTTTCCCCTTAAGCAGCTTCAAACCGCTCCCGTAGGAATTGCCATACGCATTGTTGTATTCGTTGCTGTACTCGTTCCTGTAGGCATTGTCGAAGCCGCTATTGTACAGGTGGTTGTGCGAATCATGGTACCCGTTATGGTACGAGCATTGGTACGAATTTTCATACAAATTTTTGTGCAAATCTTTGTATGAATTTCTGTTCGAATTTCTGATGGAGTTTCTGATCGAATTTCTGTACGAATTTCTGTAAGAATTTCTGTATGCGCTGTTGTGCAGGTTTCCCTCCCGGTTGTAGTAGTAGTAATTGTTGTTCCTTTGAGGGTCATTAAAATACCTGCCTGCGTTCGGGCTATCCCTTTGCATATTTCCGAAACCCATATACTTGCCTTTTATATCGCTTATATAATTCCTGTAATAATTATATTCTCTATATTTACTGCTGTACTTGTCATTACAGTCCTTGTTGTTCTCTTGGATCATTCTGGCTTTTTCTTTTTACTTGAGGAAACAAAAAAAAAAAAAAAAAAAAAAAGCCATAAGAGCAGTTTTTTCCTTTTTTTTTTCCAAATTATTTCCCTGCGCGTATTGCTTCTTTATATGAATTAAAGATACATATGTATAAAACTGGTGACTTCCCATTTATCCCGCGCGCTTACCACAGGGATGGACTTTACATGGGAAAAGCACGCAATATGTATACGTGTTATACGAATACTTCTCGCCCATGAGCATCGCATACAATACAATGCATTCATGCTCTGCCTTCCAACGTTAACAGCCTTCTACACGTTTATATGCACGGAGCAACACCAGGCGAGCAGCAGCAAAGCACTCACAACACAATGTCATTTGCGCATAATATGAATATGCTACTTATGGATGACGCTAATTCCACAGACGCTCACATGACTGCACTTGGCTTCGCCAATGCGCAATCAGGCAGGGCGGTGAAGAGCCTCCCACTTTGTTTAAAGGCAAAGGACTTTTCTGAACTTGAAAAAAAGTAGTATATTATGATTGGACTGAATTGGGGAAAAAATGTCGAAAAGGAATGGAGAAAAAAATGATGACAGGTAGAAAAAAAAATGGGGACAGGTAGAAAAAAATTGGCGGGAAATGGCAAAAAATGGCAAAAAATGGCAAAAAATGGCAAAATTTTGAGGAAAAGGAAAGTCGAAAAAGGTAAATACAAAGTGAAGTAAATGCCAAATGAAGGGAAAGGGGAAAAAAAAAGGAAAACGAAACAAAATTACCCCTACTTTGCGTTTGGAAGGCTGATATATCTTCCACATTTATTTGTTTATTTGTTTATTTGTTTCGGGGGGGGGGGAATTTAAAAAGGATCATGCAGAATTAAGAAGTCACTACATAGGCAGCACACTTTGCAGAATTTAAAGAAAAAAATGGAAAAAGGGAAATAACCATTTCGTGATAATGAAACTTTCCCTTTCCCTAACAATGTTATTTTGTAAAATATGTACATAGAAACAGAGACAACGTTTTTTTTTTTTTTTTTGGCACAATTATCATTCCTAGGATTATCATTCCATGGATGTACAAAACTGGGCGCGCAAAAGTGTATATATATTATAACATTCACATCTGTTCCACCATACACCTTTCCTCATTTTCATGTGTCATATGCATATAGAAATGTGCAAGCGAATGTTATATAACAATTTTGCCGCTTACATGAAAAAAAAGAAACAACGAACGCAGTGCGCTTCACATGCCATTCCGCCGCTTCTCCACAGTGTAATTTACGACAGAGTTAAATTTAGTTCGCATTTCAAAAATTGCGTACATCAGAAACAGTTTTTACCTTTTCCTTTTGATTTTTGATTTTGTCACTTTTTGCGACTTTAAGCAATTCCTATTATTTCTTTTTTTTTTTTCTAATTTTTTTCATTTCTACGGCGCGCATCACAATTTGAGAGATGCATAAATTACGGAAAACAAATGTGATTAAGAAAAACGAACAAATGTTGAAATGGGGGAAAACGCGATAGCTTTGTACTAGCACGAATAATTTTTTCATACGTCCATTAAATATATATTTATTAAAAATATATATACCTGAAGAACTCTTTCCCATTTGATGGCTTCACACGTACTTCAATTTTATGCGAATAGATTGCTTCAAACTCGATATTCTTATTTAATGTGAAGAAATATAATATATTTTGAGAAATTAAAAAAAATATATAATACAAAAAATTCGATGAAACGGAAATAATTACGTCATTTCCATTGTGACTCCCTTTTTTGTGAAACTTCCATAGTAACGGAAGTGCGTTACTTTTACCCTTAATGGGGAACCTACCAATTCCTCCTTCTGTTTCGTGTACAAATTTACTGCACGTACTTATCTGCGCTGCAGATATTAATTACACAGGGAGGGGAAGACATTAATTGTATATAATATTGTCAGCTTAATAAATCTGTAAGCCCGCCACTTCACCACATTATGTGTATTTTTCCGGAAGGATAGTGCTCCATAGCAGCGGTCTCTTTAACACAGTGGTAGAGCAGAATTAAACCGAACTCGCAAATTACGGGGAATACGCTTCCTTCTATAGATGAACAGCTAAAAGGGGAACGTACCTCACATGCAGAATTATCATGCGTGTAGCCATTTTTAAGAAATGCGCTTAAGGAGACGATACGGTGAGAGAACGAGAATTTCCAATACAATCGTAGCGCTTTGGTAACGTATTTATGCGGTACACTTGCTACATTCAGAGTAACCTATTTGCATCCATTTTTAACACATTAAAGGATTAGAAATGTGCTTGTATAAGTAACTCCAAATTTTGTTATAATCTCTAACCCTTTCATACCTATTTTAAGGGAAAGAAATTCAAAATGCGAAATTCATTCAGATAAAATTAATCGAATTATTTGTCTTCTCAAATCACCCAAATTTTTTCAAAAAAGTAAGTAAGCAAATGTGCAAGCACACACGGAACAATAACCAAATTTACGTTTCGATATTTTGAAGAGTGCAAATTTAGGTATGCCCCTGAATTCGCCGTTTTCAGAAATTCCAAACTTTTTTTTAAATTAATTCGAATGGACCGCAGAAAAAATGACAACCCCCCAGGGTGCAAGAAAAACGGTACACTAGAAACGAAAAAAGATGATCATGTAGAAATTCTTAAAAGTTTAAACTCGACCATTAAAGAGTTTCAAGAAAATTTTGGATTATTAAATAAGCATTATTCCATAAAAGATTTGGAAAGTGTGTTAAACCCTGTGCAGTATGCTGAATACAATTCATTCCTTGCCTACTCCATATGTTCTGTTTTTCATTCCTATTTGAAAATATCGGGCGACTTTCTCAGTAACCATCCCATTAAGAATGAATTAAAAAGGGTACAGTTGTTAATGAAAGAAATAAAGGAAAAAAAACAGGAAAATAATGAAGATAAAAGAGCGCTCACAATTAATAAAGAAGCCTCAAAAAGGATAATTGATTCATGCATTTCGTACAATAAGGATTTAAAAAGAAGGAAACACTTTAAATGAACACAATTCTGAACCTTCTTCCCCTTTCTCAAATTGAAGAGGAAAATTTTATTTTTTCCTGCACCACGGGCATATCTTTACGTACCACACACTGAGGAAAAGGTAGAAAAATAGTTAGCGGTTCAGCAAGGCAAAGGCACAACTGCTAATTAACAATTAGCAAAAGGAACGAAAGCCTTACGAATAATTTTTTTTTATTATTTTGCGCAGACGTGGTGACTACCCATTTTTCAGGGGCCACTTGTGTCGCACGTTTGTCAACGTGCCCTTTTCTTCGTTATTTTTCACTCATTTGGAAATTATTTTTAAGTTCGTAATTTTTCAAACAATTGCGGTCACTTTCATTTGCTTCTTTGTTTTCCTTTTCTTTTCCCTTATCCCTCCCCTTTTTTTCCCTAAGACCCCTTTTCCTTCGACACCCTTCCCCTGCATTCCCTTACTCCCTTCCCCTTCTCTCCCGTGGACCTTTTCCTGCGACCCCCTTTTCCCACTTTGGAATGTAAACCTTATACACAACGTATGTAGAACTTCGAATTCGATTTGGACTTCCGTATTAATACTTTTGGATATTTAATATTTATAATATTTGGTGTTTTTTTTTTCTTTTAATATTATAGAATTTTGTTTTTTTTCTTTTTTTCGACGTATTTTTTGCGTGCTTTATAATAATAGTATCCGAGGAAACCCACTAATATAAGGAGACCTATAACTCCGGCAACTCCGAGTCCTTTAGCAGTAGCCGTTGAAAAGTTCCCGGATCCCGTGGATACGCACGAAATAAGCAGAACACACAAGATCAAAATGTTCACTATTAATAATAGTATACTTCTATGTTTCATGGCACCACGACAAAAAAATTTTTCACAAAATTTGCGAAATTTATCCTTTATATTTTTTGCATCTCTTGGGGTGTTGTTTTCTGCCGAATGGGCGGAGGAACCTACTCCTCCTTGGGGAGGACTATAATCCCCATAACCCTTATGGGGAACATGTGGTCCATCACTTCCTAATGTCTTCAAACGAGCATTTCCATTATTTATATCTTCCTCTGATGAATATAAACCGCTTCCATCCGATATATCATCATGGTTTAATGTGCTTAATGCACTCACCTAAAAAAAAAAATAAATAAAAACGTATATATATATATGGAAAATATGTATATGTAAGGAATGTTCTAAGGAAAGAAGGGGGGGAAGGATTTCCTTCCCCCCCCCATCCCCCCTTTCCTTTTCCCTTTCCTTCCTTCCTTCCTTTCCCTTCAAAGCAAACTAAACCCTAACCCCGGAACGCTACTCTCTAATGCCCTGAAACCCTATGTCTATAACCTGGAATCTTACTACAATACATCGAACCCTAAACCCTAAACCCTGAACCCCTACACTCTATGCCCTGAAACCTTATGTCTATAACCCGGAATCTGACTTCCAACACCCTTAAAACCTTAATCAAACACCCCTACAACCTTACTCCTAAGCCCAGAACCCGGAATTTAACTCCTAAATACGGAACCCTAAACCCGGAACCCGGAATTTAACTCCTAAATACGGAACCCCAAACCCATGAACCCTGAACCCTAACCCCTAAAATCCCTGAAAACTTCCCCCCCTTTTCCTTAAACATGAATAATAATTTGGTGTGGCAAAATAATATATAATATATATATATATATATATATATATATATATATATATATATATATATATGTATACGTTTTCACCCCCTACATATTTATTTCCTCCTATAGTTCTAAAAAATATTACAAAAAAAAATTTTTTCTGTTATTCATACCTGGTGCTGATAATTGGTTTGATACCATAAGAATAGGTATGCAAAGATCAATGTGGATATTTTTATAAAAGAAAAAGATGCCATTTTTTTTTCTCACGTCTCCTGTATTTGTTTTGCTTCAATTTAACATGTGAATATTCTATTTGTCCTTCGCTATATAAATTTATATTAGAAAGAATATCTTTATTAGAAACAAATATCTTTATTAGAAACAAATATCTTTATTAGAAAGAATATCTTTATTAGAAAGAATATCTTTATTAGAAAGAATATCTTTATTAGAAAGAATATCTATATTAGAAATAAATATCTTTATTAGAAAGAATATCTTTATTAGAAAGAATATCTTCCTTAGAAAGAATATCTTCCTTAGAAAGAATATCTTTATTGGAAAGAATATCTTTATTAGAAATAAATATCTTCATTAAAAAGAATATCTTTATTAGAAAGAATATCTTTATTAGAAGGAATATCTTTATTAGAAATAAATATCTTTATTAGAAATAAATATCTTTATTAGAAAGAATATCTTTATTAGAAAGAATAAGTTTTAAAGAGCAAAAAAAAAAAAAAATAAATAAATAAAAGAAAAAAGAAACAGTTCATTCTAAAAAAAAAAAAAAAAAGGAACATCCACCACATTCTAAAAAAAGAAGAACATCTCCCCACATTTCCAACTATTATACAATTCATTCCCCATTCTAATTAAAACATTCCAACATAAGGAAAAAACATTTCCTTATTTACAAGGAAATAATAAAAAAATATATACATAAAAGAAAAAAAAAAAAAAAAAAAGGAAAATAGATAAAAAAGAAAAAGAAAAAAAGAGGAAATAAGAAATAGAAGAAAATAAAAAAAGAAAAAAAAAGCAAGGAGAGAAAAAAAAAATTAAATGTACGCAACTCTCCTCCATAATACAATTTTCCACTTGCATTTCTTTTCTTCTCTTCTTCTTTTCCCCTTTTCTTTTCCCCTTTTCTTTTCCTCTTTTCTTTTCCTTCCATCCCCCTACTTCATTCCCTTTTTAATTCCTTCCCTTATGTTTTCCTCCCATTTTTTCGTCCCTCCTTTATGCTTATTTTAATTCCCCCCAAATAATATTTTTTTCCTTTATACATTGATTATCATTTTCCTATTTTTCTCCATTTGCATCCATCCTTACATACACCTGTACATTTCTCTTCATCAGAACATACATAATCACCTAAAATCCTAAACACTAAAACCATACTCTACAAACATTAAACCCTAAACCCTGAACCCTGAACCCTAAACCCTAAAAACTAAACCCTAAACCCTAAACCCTAAAACCTGAACCCTAAACCCTAAAACCTAAACCCTAAACCCTGAACCATAAACCCTAAAACCTGAACCCTAAACCCTGAACCATAAACCCTAAAACCTGAACCCTAAACCCTGAACCATAAACCCTAAAACCTGAACCCTAAAACTTGAACCCTAAACCCTGAACCCTAAAAGTTAAACTTTAAACTCTGAACCACAAAATCTAAACCATAAACCATAAACCCTGAACCCTGAAACCTAAACCCGGATCCTTGAACTCTAAGACCGCGATACCTAAACCCTGAACCCTAAACCCTAAACCCTAAACCCTAGACACTGAACCCTAAAGCCTAGACACTGAACCCTAAAGCCTAGACACTGAACCCTAAACCCTAAACATAAACTCTACAAACATTAAACCTAAATCCTAAACATATAGTCTACAAACATTAAACCTAAACCCTAAACATATACTCTACAAACATTTAACCTAAATCCTAAACATATAGTCTACAAACATTAAACCTAAACCCTAAACATATACTCTACAAACATTAAATCTAAAAACTAAACCCGGAACCCTAAACCCGGAACCCTAAACCCGGAACCCTAAACCCGGAACCCTAAACCCTAAACATAAACTCTACAAACATTAAACCTAAATCCTAAACATATAGTCTACAAACATTAAACCTAAACCCTAAACATATACTCTACAAACATTTAACCTAAATCCTAAACATATAGTCTACAAACATTAAACCTAAACCCTAAACATATACTCTACAAACATTAAATCTAAAAACTAAACCCGGAACCCTAAACCCGGAACCCTAAACCCGGAACCCTAAACCCGGAACCCTAAACCCTGACCCCTAAACCCGGACCCCAAAACCCTGACCCCTAAACCCTGACACATAAACCCTGACCCCTAAACCCTGACCCCTAAACCCTAAACACTAAACACTGAACACTGAAACTCTAAACACTAAACACTGAACACTGAAACTCTAAAACCTAAACTCTAAACCCTTAACCTTAAACCCTGAACCCTAAACCCTGACCACTAAACCCTAAACCCGCAACCCTGACAACTAAAACCTAAACCCGCAACCCTGACCACTAAAACCTAAACCCGCAAACCTAAACACTGAAACCCTAAACCCTAAAAACTGAACCTTAAAGCTTAAAACTTGAAAGCTAAACCCTAAACCCTGAACCCTAAACCCTAAACCCTGAACCCTAAACCCTAAACCCTGAACCCTGAACTCTAAACCCTGAACCCTAAACCCTGAACCCTGAACTCTAAACCCTGAACCCTAAACCCTGAACCCTAAACCCTGAACTCTAAAACCTAAACCCTGAACCCTTGAACCCAGAACATGAATCCTTATCCCTTTAGGCGTTACACTTATAGCCTGAAACCTTACTCCTATAGCCTGGAATGTTATTCCTTTAGCCTGAAAACTCCTCCTTCTTCCCTTACATCTGTTCTTTTTTTTTTATTTAATTGTTTTTACTCTTCTTCCTCCTTTGTTGGGATGACGGAGTGTCCGGTTTGGTGTCCTGTCTGCGATGAGCTTTTTTTCCTTACAGAGAATGCTTGCGGCATTAATTGCGGGCTTCCTGTAGTATCCGGTTATGGTCTGCGAGGAGTTTTTCCTACACTCTCCCCTTTAAAGGAACTAAAGCTAACCCCGGAACCTTATTCCAACACCCCACAACCTCTTGATCATCTTCTACCCCCCCCGTTTTTTCTTTTTTTTTTTTTTTTTTTTTTGTCGTTCTTCCTGTTTTTGGCTCATGTTTAATGGATAATGAATATGAGAGCCTAGAAAAAAAAGAAAAAAATGAAGAGAGAAAAAGAAGGAAGTTTAATTGAAGAAAGAAAAATTTCAGAGATATAGGAGTAGGCTTTCAGGGTATACGAATAAGGTTCCAGTGTTTAAGAGTAAGGTTTCAGGGTATAGAAGTCAGGGTTTAGGAGTAAGGTTGTAGGGGTGTTAGAATAAGGTTTTAAGGGTGCTAGAGTAAAGTTTAAGGGGTTTAGGGTTTAGGAATAAAGCTTTGCATGGGTGTTTGAATGAGGTTTCGGGGTTAGCTTCATTTGTTTTAAGGGGAAAGGAGAGAAGGAAAAATTTCTCACAGACAGGACGGCAAACGGAAACGAAACATCGAATCGGACACGCCGTCCAACCCGAAACTAAACACGAAACCAAACAAGGGAAATTGAACAATATACAGAGAGGAACAAGAGAAAAAAAAAAAAAAAAAGAAGAAGGAAAATTATCCATTCCACTTTATTTCATATTTTGTTTGCAACTTTATTTTATTATTTTATTTTTTTTTTATCAATTTTTTATTATTGTAATTTATATAATTTTAATAATTCTTTCGTCCTCTTCCTGTAAGGTCTAATTCTGGATTCTTTTAGGGAGAGTAGCCCGTTGCGCGAATTTGCGGGAGGTTCGCTGAGATTCTTTCCGAAGGTTTCAGAGGGATTCCGTCAATGGGTTCCGCGAAGGCGTTCCCCTGAACGGTGTTTAAGCGAAAGGTGTGTTCGCGAAGGTATGTTTCGGGAGATTAGTCCTCCTTTTGGCCTATTTTATGTCCTTTATTTTTTGCCACTTGGGGCTTCTATTACTTTTTTTCCCAATTTCTTTCTCCCGTCACAACACATACCGCGCGCTCCTCTTAAAAGAAAGAAAGAAAAAAAAGTTCCACCATGTTTGAGGGTTGGAACATATAAAAATTGCTTCACACTTACGTACGCTTATATATTTTTATATATATACGCAAATTCCAGCCCGTCGCAGACGGCCGGAAGAAACTGATGCCTCCTCACAAAATCACTTCTGTACACCTAATTTTTCTATACATCTGGCAGCAGATCAAATACGCACTCATATAATGGCACCGAACTTAAACAAAGGTACCCGTACGCTGCGTAAAGGTGGCTAAACAAAGAAGTTACGCACAACAGTATTTTTCCATCGCCCCTAGGGTTAATCAAGTAACATGCTAACGTATCAAAGGTATCCACCTCTCCTTGTGCAATGATCCTTTTCTTATCAATTTTGCCGATGTCAAAATTAAAAAAAAAAAAAAAAGGAGAATGCGTTTGTGATACAGAACGGCGCAACAACGTAGAGAAAGCAGCACGTCTTCTCACTTTGCCCCCTAAATATGAACTCACCAGGCACTTACAAAAAATACGCCATGGATGATACGTATTGTTCAATTCTTTTACGAATTAACCTGAACGGGCCATACAAATATGTAACTCCTTTATTTGTGTGAAATGAAAATGCGCATATGTGTGGCACTAAAGCTGGATTGTGCGCGGATATATATTAT
This sequence comes from Plasmodium knowlesi strain H, assembly GCF_000006355.2. Taxonomy (NCBI): domain Eukaryota; phylum Apicomplexa; class Aconoidasida; order Haemosporida; family Plasmodiidae; genus Plasmodium; species Plasmodium knowlesi. The sequence continues at coordinate 1,619,289 of NC_011913.2, read as the reverse complement.
GGGGGAATATGATTTAACACTTTCTTCAAAAGTGTGACACGTTCATAATTGTTATATAGCAGTGAAGATGGAAAGAATGCCTTTGCGAAAAATGTGAGCAACTGGAAGGTTAAAATGTTAAGTCGGAAAAAAGAAAAAAAAACTGCTGCCAAAATCGCACTTTCTAGCGCAAAAATGATACAGCAGTTTTCTTCCAAAAAAGGCATCCCAAACAATCTGGCATTTAATAATGGTACAAATTATGGGGAAATAAATACAGTGAAAACCTCCCTTTCGCGAAAGCGCCCAAAAGGGGGGGGAAATATAATGCTAATTAATTTTGCCAATTTTTCCTGCCATGAGGCATAAATTTGGTTCTTCCCATTTTTTAATCATTTGTATATCTAACAAATAACTATGAACGAAACATTTATGTGTTTTTTCTTTTTTCATTTTTTCCTTAAGTGCGTTTCCATGCACGTATATTGCCCCCCCCCCCTCTGCTGACAGCTTTGTGCCTGATTTTCGTTACTAAAAAAAAATTATGCAATAATTTCTTGTATGGCAAAAATATTAAAGCTATTTCGTTTTTCGTACAATTTGTTTAAAATGTTTTGCCTTCTGCGTTTTTTTTTTTTTTTTTTTTTTTTTTTTTTTTTTTCTTAACGCTCGTTCATCATTCATTTTTTATGTAATTCCAAAAAAAAAATTTTTAATCATATAACCGAATATAAAAACCCATAAGATGGATTACAAAACAAATATATGAAACGAAAACCTTCCTATTTTATTTATTCTGGCCCCCAAAATTCCAAGTATAATGTATATATATATGCTTGCAATTATATATGTTCATTATGTAAACTTGATATGTATACCATTTAAGTGTTCAATATCCTACATTTCTTGGCCGGCGTACTTTCCGCTCCATCCCGCCATATTCATTTTTTCCACAAGTACGTACATACGTTAAACGCGAAGGAAGAAAACATGAATATTAATTTTCTTTAAATCAAGTGAACTCAACTTGCGAGGCGTCGTACTGTTGAAGAGTTCTTAAGAAATATGTAAACGTGTAAAATGACAGGATTCAACATCATTTAAAAAATAATATTTCCTTCTGTTTCGAACCCTGCCTTTCTTTTTTTTTTCTTTCCCTGTGAATGACTGTAATAAATAAATATAATATAGTATGCATGCCTCCTTGCAAAGAAAATAGAGCTTAAAAATATAAAAAACGTGATTGCCATCAAAATCAGGCAAATGGCACTTGAATGCGAAATTCAATTACTAAATCTCTTAACAGCAAACACATATATGAAGAAAAGGACTTCACCTTAGAAGAAAACCTTTAATGTGATATAAGCCCAATTGAATTTGTTTATTTTATTCTTCTCTGCGTATTTTTTCTTTTTTCCCCATAACGTAATAAAGCTGCTGATCCTTTGCATTTTAAATAAATACGTTTATCTGAAGCGTAAAACTAATATATTTGATTAGCCAACGCGGAAGGTACAAAATGACGTGTAAATTTAAAGTTCAATTTGAGTAGGGTCAGCTTGTATTATTACTCTGTAAATTTAATGTTTCATCCCCAATTAATGTGTAAAGCGTAATCAACATGTCGTATATCTGAAAAGAAGCATATCAGTTAAGCATATTTCAGTATAGCAAACCAGCACACACACATATATATACATATATATTTATCTGTACACACCTCCTTGCTTGCACATTTGTATATGTAACCCTTTACTTTGCCGATTTGTACACGCAAAGAGCGTTGTTATTTCACTATTACATGTAGTGGGAACACTCGGTTGGAATGGTGCCCCTTGCCCCATCCTTGCACATCCTTCAAAGTGTAGGGTTATTTGTATATGCATCCGTACGTTTATGAAGTAGCAAAAGGATAATTATTTGAAATAGAAGCAGAAAAGAAGAGACGCAATTCATCGCGTTTGAACAAATAAAATAGAAGTGTTTTACATATACAATTCATACGTGCTCATGCGCGCGTACGTACAAGCATAATTATACGTGCAGGAATGAGCATATGTGTATGTATATACATGTGCGAGTAAGTAAAATGACACCCGAGATTACCAAACAGTTTGCAGGGACACTTCCAAAATTACGCATACCTCTATTTCTTATAAGAATTTCTTCCTTCTCCCAATAACTGCAGTGCATATTTACATGTATATTTAACCGTACACGCAGTAGTATATACACACACACACACACACTTTACATTTTAATATATACCAGAAGCGACGAGAAAATATTTCAGAAATATTTTTTGCGCGTATAGCTGAGAATAATACAACAAAATATTTCCCCCCCGTGCCACGTTCCAAATTCTCCATAGAAAATTAGCCTGCGTCGATTTGTTAACAAAATAATTAAAAAAAAAAAAAAAAAAAAAAAAAAAAAGGGAAACGGAAATTTTTGACAAAGGGACAAAAGGAAGGTTCATTTCGTTACGTTCATTTTCAAATGACGTATCCCTTTTTTTTAACCTTTTTTTTTTTTTTTTGTTTTCTCTAAAATTTCGACTAAATGACTGATGTACAAATACAAAATCAAACTAGTTTGAATACTAGTAAAAAAGAGTTTGAGAGTAGATATGATGATAGGGGGCTTAGAATTTTATGTGTAAAAAACATATCTAAGGAGACAAAAGAAAGTGAACTGTTGGACTTATTCAAAAAATTTGGTTCTATCGAAAGTATAAGTCTTAAAGTGAATACAAGTATCGGACCGTATGCCATATATGCCCATGTTCTGTTTAGCGCTCCCGAGGAGGCTAAAAGATGTCTAAAACAGATGAACGGGAAGTTTCTAAGTAATCCTTCATGTGAATAAGTTTCGGCTGTAACTGGTTCGGAACTTGCTCTTCTTTGGCCTTTTGTCTTTCGTTCCATTTCTCCATTTTTCATGTATTCATTTCTTTTTTTTTTTTTTTTTTTTACGTTTTCGCTTGGTCGTTTCATTCGCCATAGCACTAATATCGTCCATCCGTTGGATAGCGGCCAATAGCGTATCTTCATCCGTACCGTCACACTTGTCCAGTTATTCAAAACATAACCCTCTGCATTATAATCTGTCCCGCAGCATTGTTTCACGTTTTGTCACATCTACAATCCGGCCTGCACAAAAAGCATTTCTTATTAAATAGACGGATAGGCACACATTAATTACTCCATTTTTTTCTTTCTTTCCTAATTATGTATTTCTGTAGATGGAAGAGCTTTGCGAATTTATTTCGAAAGGTATAACAACAACAATAACAACAACAATAACAATAACAATAACAACAAAGTAAATGACGTTAACGATGAGGACGAAAGTGGCATTTCTAATAACTACCCATACCTGGACGGGAACAATAATAATGGCAACAATAATGGCAGCCACAATGGCGGAGTGAACCACAATGCAAACATGTCTAGCCCCACGAATGGCAACAACAAGTTCAACCGAAAAATTAATCGGAACAACCAGTTCTACAACAACAGATACACAAACAATAACAAGCGCATGGCGAGAAATGTAATTTTATGTGAAATTTTAAACAGCAGTGTTATAATTATATTTTCCATTTTTATTTTTATCCCCCCCTACATTTAGTGCATGTCCTCAGGTCTATACCTTTTGTGTGTCTCTCCACATATCTGCACACAGCTGCGACAATTTTTTAACAATTTTCTTTCTATTTGTTTTTCTTCTTATTCACCTCAGGATGGAATCCTAAATAATGATGGCGCTATACCGTACGACCCAGAGGCGAACGGTTTCAGAGAATACGAGGTAGGATTCTTATACAGCATTAGGAATCTTGCCATTGCATACATGCTTTTATGTTACCTATTCGCATGCCTTCCCACCTCTGTTCATTTTTTCCTCCTTTCTTCTTACCCACAGCATGCAAACAAGCGATTACGCACTGGTGGAAACAACTCCATGGAGAATTCCAATTTTGGTAGCGGGAGCAGTTTCCTCGGTATGCCCAATGTAAATGCAAACGACATGGAAATAAATAATTTGTTAAAAACGTACGAAGAGAATAGAATGCCAAATAAACCAATTGGGGACGCACGAAATAGGCAAATGGAAGAAATATCACAGTCCGTTTTTAAGGATAGCATGAATAAACCCCCCAGGATAAAACTATACTTGTGTGACCATTTGAGAAAGTGCGCTCAACATGTCTTTAACAGGCCCGCCGTTGACATCAGTGCGCCAAGTAATGCAATAAACAACATACATAGTACTAGTGCGGTTAGTAACGAATTCAAGGGGAATATCCACATGCACGCAAGTGTCATCAACCCTAATGCACCAATGTACCAATCCGAACAAAATAATAACCTTTTAACGGGGGGGGTGAATTCCTCAACGTTGAAAGAACCCACCAAGAACCACATACTGAACAATGGGATATTGAATAGGGAAGGGCAGTTCCACGGAAATGAAAAACTGCTACCCCCTTTGCATAGCGGCGGATCTTCCATCCCCAACATGGGATCGAACAATCCCACTGGTAATGTGAAGTACGCCCTGTGGAAAGGAACCCTCGAAATGAAGAATAAAGAAAATCTGAGCGTTATTGGATATGCCGTAAATGGGGATGTAAAGAATTTTTTGAACAATAACATTTCTAACATAGTTATAAGTCACAGAAAAAAAATGAAAACGCTACCCAAAATAGAAGCCACGTATTATTTCCAAATAGAGAATAAAGAAGACGAAAATATTTTGGATGCCTACAGAAACTATTTTAATAGTAAGGATAGAGTTGGGTTATCCTCCACAAGTGACGACTGGCATATGTATCTTATATTCCCAGGATGTCCAATTTTCACAGAGTTCTGCAACTCCGTTGGAGGTATTAACAACTCAAACAATTTTAATAATATTTTCCTGGGGGTTGTGTGTTATAATCCACAAATTCTCGATAAAAAAACTGGTGTAGCAATGAGGGGGACGCAACCTGAACATGGTGGTGTAGCTAGTCAAGATAGCATACCTGGAAATTTTAATCAACAAAATCCCATGACAAATGTCAACCAAACGAATGTGAACAAGAACTTTCAAAACTTGAACATTCATCATCAGAATCAGAACAGGTTTACCAACTCAGTTGCAGCGGTTGGTGGCGCAGGGAGAGTGATGAACAGTAACATTAACGGAAGCAACCACAGCAGCCATTATGGCAATTTCTCTAAACAGGGGGGAGGTGGCCCAAATAACGCAGTTAATAATAATTTCCCGCCTCACAGTAACAATAACACATTAAATAACGCGCAAGGTGTGAGGGAGAATAACCCCCCCACAGCTAACAACCCTCCCCACGGCAACAATAACAACCATAGTGGCTTCTCCAATGCGAACAAGTCCGATGCAATCCCAGCAGTGTCGGCGCAAGTCGTGGGAGCCAAGAGTAATTTGACCGCCCAACTGAACCAGGAGAATGACTCCTCCAATGAGATGAGCGAAGCAAGTGGAAAGGAAGAAAACAAAAATGAAGTCCCGAATTGGCTCAATCAGTTTAGTTCACTAGCAGCATATCTTGTCAAAAAATAGAATTTAAATAATGAATGCTCCATCTTGCTTTACCATTTTACCTACCTATTTCCCCCTGTTATTTTATTTATTATTTTATTTTTTTGGTCATTTTTTTTTTTTTTTGTTTGTCACACCCCTGGTGGATTATACATCTGCTTGTCATTAATGTGTGGAAAGAAAAAAAACGATTCAGCTTCGGGTTATTCTTACATGTGGCATACCAGATAAGGGAAGGAAAGGCCACGGGGGGGGTGCACAATAATTCCTAGAGTAGACATTTAAAAGAACAACGTGAAATTGAAGATACCCCCCCCTCAAATACTTGAGTGTGCCCCTACCCTTAGATCCGCAAGAATTACGTGAAAAAGGAACCACTACATTTCCGAGGAAATCAAATTAGCCAATGAAGAAGCGGAAGAACAGGAAGATAATGCCCAGGAGTGCATAAACGCGTGCCCTATAGAAGACGTAGGGGTGTGTTTATTTTAACAGACAAAATAACCATTTGCCTGTGGGAGAGGTTTAAATTAATAACAACCCCATGGAGAATTGCATTGGTACGTACACACGTGCGTACAGACATATTAGTGCGCTCATTCGTCATCAGAATTGTTATGACGACCTGCGAAGTGCAAAACGATATTCTTCCGTGTTTTGTTCGAACGCATTTGTCATCTGATGAGTATGCACCTTTTTTTTTTTTTTTTTATTTTAAAATATAGAATTTTTTTTTTTTTTTTAAAAAAAAAAAAAAAGAACTTTTATTATTAAACAAAATTAAGATGTTTTAATTCTTTTCCATTATGATGTAAACCACAGGGGGGTATAATTAAAAAATGGAAACACTATAAGGGGGAAGGGGTTTCTTCTTTTTCACCCGGCACAAACTGTTGATATTGTGTCTTACCGTGGTTCACTTCACATATGTATGATAGTCCTCGTGGTGCATACCATAGTGGATTTCCCCCAAATGGGTGACATATATGTTTATGGTTCCCCTAATTATGTAAGAACATAAACATTTGCTCAATTTTTTTTTTTTTTTTTTTTATGTTGGGAAAAGAAGGTAATCTCAAATTAGTCCTATATATATGCACGTAAGCAGCGTTGCAGTGTTCCGAAAATAACGGCTACATGGGGAGGGGGGTAACAAATACTTCCTATCGTACGACTGTGTAACTACAGCTTCACAGCTAAAATTGTGTATCCCGAGTGGAAACTTCCTCTCTGCAAGGTACCATCCTAGCCCCCTACTTCTGCCAACCACTGTTTGCACAAAAAAATATTTATATGAACTTCATTTCAGTTTAATTTTTAAAAAAATAAAAAAATTTTCTTAAAAATACGGTTGTTTCACATTTGGACAGAGACTTGCACACATGCATGAGAGTACACGTACTTACGTTCATGCAGGCACATTTGCAAATACACACAAAACACACATGTACAAATACATATACACAAATACATATACATGTACAAAAAAAAAAAAAAAAAAAAAAAAAAAGTTCAGAATTGGTATTATTTGCTAGTCAAGGAGGGGAAGGCTCGCGTATCGTTAATGTTGGGCGGATCTCTCTTCTTAAAAAGTTTCTCGTCCATCTGTATTTTTCCTTTGCCTTCCATTTTATTATTCCAATTACCTTCATCTGATTTTTTATAGCTTCGATAACCTCTGCGAAATCCTGGAATTCTATCAACTCTTCCCCCTTCTTCCAAAATGTATTGATAAACATTTATTGCTTTCCTCTTAGGATGGTCCGCCTTTATTTCATCATCCACATTGTCATTTCGTTTATTAGTGTTCGTCGTATTTGTTGTAACTTTGCTCCTATCACTATTCAATGCATTTTTTTTGGTCTTCCTATCATTATTCTCCATCATATTTTTATTTGAAATTAATTTTTTCTCCTGTTGTTTTCTATACAGATCATAATCTATCGTAACTGAGTCGTGTTTCTTTGGCACGCTTGTGCTATCTTCGTTATTCTTACCTATGGATTCTACGTGTGCTTCTCTCTTTGTGTTTTCATACTTGCTCCTGCTATCACTGTATTCGTTGAACATTCTCTGTAGGGGGAAGTATTAAAAGTATGGAAAAAGTGGTTGATTAGTGCGCGTACTCCTATAATGGAAAAATTTGCACATGGGCATTAGACCTCTATAGGTTGACGCAAATATCGGTTGCAGGGTGATTGGCACCCCCTTGACTTACCTCTCGGTGATCGAACTTGTTATAATTATACGCAGAGTTATAGTTCCTCCTGTCGTTGCCCATCTTATAATCGTGGGCCCTCGAACCTCTATAGTAATTATTGCTGGATAAAATATTCGTGGATGTGTTACTGTATCCTGTGCCGACGCCACCTCCTACTCCTCTCTTACGAGGGAATTTACTTCTTATATTATTTCCCCTTAGATGGTAACTTTCGCGGTTGCTTCTGCCTTGGCTACTTTCATGTAACTCGTTCGTTGATGATACAGGGTATTTGCTATACCTGTCGTTGTACGCGTTGACTTTTTTCGCACTAACATCTTTAGTTCCCACGGTTGCTTTCTGGTCCTTTATTTCGATTATCTTTTTTTTTTCTAAACGAGGAAGAGGACAAAATGACAGATATGAGAAAAGCGTTAATTGTGGGCAAGCCATGTCACGGGAGCCTCCACAGTTAGCTTATAATATTCTACGGGGCAATTTCAACTGCAGAGAAGGTTACATATTCTGTAGCATTCCCCTGTTGAGTGATAAATTATCCATTTTTTCACCGCGAAAAAATATACATAAATTCAACAGCACAGTCTTATGCAGACCTGATCTGCCGCAGCTGTCCCCGGTGCAGAACTAATAGGACAAGTATACAAATACATATGCATATACATACGGATCACTACACATGTACAGTTCTCCCCTCGTTAATGTTTACCTGGGTTATTGCTGTGGGACCTGTCCTCATGGCCACTATTTATTTCGAGCTTCTTCCCTTCCTTCAATGTTTTGCTTTCATTTTCTTCATCCGAGTTGTCCGTATCGAACACGGAAAACTTGTTCGTCGTGTGGACGCTGTATTGAAACTTCGCCGCCATGTTTTCGGCTGTGCACACCTTTGGTGATTGGAAAGTGGGTGGGAAAGAGGTTGTTTAATTGCGAAAGGGGCAGTTAATCAGTTGAGCAGTTTTGTGTGAAGCAGTTACGCGGATGGGCGCATATGTGGCTTCGCCTCTCATCTGCTATACGTATAACCGCAGTGTAATGTGAACTGCATGTTAGAGCCGCAACGGTGGTCCGCTTTTTCCGTAGGGCGCCGCACCATTTATTCATACATGGGTTGGCCACAAACATACATAAATGTTGAGTTCACTTGGTGGGAAAAAAAAAAAAAAAAAAAAAAAAACACAACATGTCCTTCGTAGGGTCAAGACCATACAGCAACAACAGTACAAATTCCTTTGCAGCTATTTTTTTTTTTTTTTTTTTTTTTTTTTTTTTGCCTATACAAAATTGGGCACATACCTTAATTACTCTTGGGGGGGGGGAGGATTAAACGTTTAACTCTTTACAGCTTCGAATAGGAGGGGAATACTATCTGATCTATTTGTAACATTCAAATGAAAGCTCAAAATGAAAAAAAAAAAAAAAAGAAAAAGAAAAAAAAAAGAAGAATACTTCTCTTTGCGCAGTAAAGTTATAAGTACATATATGTATATGAGTGACGTGCTTCAGCATGTACGTTGTGGCGCTTTTTCAGGTCGTGAGAGGTGTAAGTGTTACGTGACGGAATAAAATTGCAAGCAGCTGTAAATTCCAATGCAAAGTCCGCTTAATTGCCCGCTTGAAGAGAGAGCGAAATAGTGGCAGAAGCTCCTATATTGCGTAGTGGGTCCACATGAGGGTATAAGCGCAACAAAACAACGTGAAATGAGCGTCGCATGTGAATATGTGTTTTGCGTGCCATATGCTTTCATTTTCGCACTAGTTTTCTTGCGGCCATGCTTTCGCATCGCCGTGTCGTTCTTCGCGCTTATTCCTTGCTCTTCTTTCTTTTTTTTTTTTTTTCTCCCAGAGTTGCACCTTTTTCTTCTTTATGCCTAGCTTCATATGTAAGAAGAGAAAAAGCATTAGCAGCTCTTTCCTGTATGGAACAAACCAAATCTACAACACCCCCTTAATGAACAACTATCCTCGTTGGCCCACCCCAGAGGAGCTGAACTTCTGGTGCGTGACGAAGGGGACACCCAATATAGGGAAAGCTAAATTATGAAGGAAATGAAAACGCATTTTGGTGCCACATTGCATATAAGCTACGAACCTTTTTTTTAACAAACATTTTTAAAGAAAGGGAAATTACGAAAGACCCTCAACCTTTTGAAGTAAAACCAAGTTGGTGGCGATTGAGAGTTTGGAAAACAAATTCGCACAAAGTAGGATGCGTGCGATCACAACAACATTCCGCTCTATACTCCCTCTTGGGACATTCCCTTTTTTTCTTTGGCAAACGGGATCATAAGCTTCTTTACAACAAATTGGGATGGAGTAATTGGATTGTTAGTTTATTAATTTATTAATTATTAGTTGATATATATGTGAGTGGGCATCACACGGGGGGAGGGGGTCCTGTTATGCCCCCTTTTTGAAATCAAAAAAAAAAAAAAAAAGAAAAAAAAGTGTACATTTGCAGCAGCAGAGGGAAAAGCACCACCTACTGGGAAAGCACTCTCTTAAAAACAGTTAATAGAGAGGAAGGAAAAAGGATACCTGTGATACAGACGCATATGTATCTACGTAATTATAGAACAATATAATACAGGGTGGTACTACTACTGTACACTGCACAGTGTACATATATGGTCAAAGGTAGTGTCATGCCCTATTCACGTACATTTTGTGGACGTAAAAAATTGTTATGCTGTATAGGAAGAACCAGACGACGTGGTTCAGGATTAGCAGGCGCAAAACGTTCGATGCGTAATCTTCCAGGGTGAAGCTAATAAGATCTGCCAAAATGGGGGTGAAGGAAAAAGGAAAAGAGAGAAATGTATAACCCGTTTAGCGCAGTAAAGCGCGTAAAAATGTGTATTCTTCCAAATAGGGGGGAAAGAGAAGTTATCCCCCTTTTCATATGTACAATATTTTTTTATATACAAAAAAGGGGGGATAATATCCCCCCTCTGGAAAAATTAAACTGTTCTGGTTCATTCTGTAAAAAGTCATTATGTCACTCGAACTTGGGCCCAGGGTTTTAATTTTGCTCCCCATTTTGTTCTCCACTTACACAACACTAGGAATATCAAGTAGGGGTAGGATTGCCGCATGCTATTGGAATAATTATTCCTGTCTAGCATGATGGAATTAAAAAAGAGAGTCTGATACAGATAATGGGACAAAGATATGACTGCCCCCATTTTGAACAAAATTATTGTAATGGCGTCCGTGTTGACTCCAAAGCTATGCATAAAGTAGAGCACACTTAAATTGTAGCAGAACCAAAACTGAAATATCATTACGACCCCCATGGTGTTGAACAAGTACAAAGAAAATAAGTAAATGAAAAAGTAAAAAATTAAGACCACTTTGCATTCTAACATAAATCCAGTAGCTTGTTTGTATAGTACATAACTTTCTGAGTAAAAGTACACATTTTTTAAGTTACTCCTTTTTATAATATTTTCTATTCTGTTCATATTTTCCATGTTCTTTGCTTCGTTGGATGCGTGATTGTGCAGGACGAAGCCGATTCGGCTGCTCGATATTTTGTGCGGGCTGTCCATCTGGGGAGAGGGGGGGGGGATACAAAAAAAAAAAAAAAAAAAGAATTCATATATAAATTTCACTTGTATATTTTTCTATGCTTAGATGGGGCAGGCCTTCTCAGTGGAATGACCGCACAACGTACCTTCACGAAATCGCCGTAGAACGAGTGTGGCCTTATGTTGTAATACTGCGGGAGCACCTGATCAATTCCCCCTCCGTACAACGTTCTAATTGTAAAAAATTGATTATCATATGCCCCATCCTCTTTATGATTCATCCATTCGTACACAATTTGGTAAAAGCTATCACATGTCTTTTCCTCATCTTTGAAAAAAATTTCCTTTAACTTATTCAAATGGAGTTCTTTGTTCTCCCTCATTGGAGTTATGTCATTACATAATTTTCTATAGCGATGCAAATCGAACTGATTACTAAAGGAGTCTACATTACGGCAATCATTTTTTAGTAATTCAAATGCATGAACCCAAGACACAATGGGCTCATGAATGAATCCTTGCTCCTTCATTTCGTTTACTAGCTTTATTATCATATTTGCGTTCTCCTCATCTGCATAGTCAAAATCTTCAGAAGGAGGTAACACCAAGTATGCTGGCTCGATTACGAAGCCCGCCCTATTCTCAAAGTTTTGGATGAACCTTCTCAGTGGAGACTCCTTTGTCATGTAATGATATACATCCAAGTGAATCCTCTGTCTGTTTATTAGGAAACTTAGGAAGAGTCCTAAAAGAAGGAGGGAGAGTAAAACAACGAGGAAGAGGAATCCCTTTTTTGGGCCCTTCCTACTGCTTGCTTTTTTCCTGTCTTCCCTACCATTTGGGGAAATGCAACTTTTTATGTGATGCTTCTTTCCACCCGCACTTTCGCATGAGCAGCGTACGTTTAGGGAGGTGTTGTTCCCCTCGCGTGATAAATTTCCATTCGATGTGCAATTATTCTGTAGCAGCTCTGAACTAGGCGCTACCTCTGAAAAGGCTATAACGTGCTGATCTGACAGATTTGGCTGATTGGGCTGATCCCCCGACGAGGTACCTACGGACTTCGAACGTGGTAACGAATCAGGTGGTGACAACAGCAAGTACCTGTCCCTGTAAAACAGAAAACCGAACATGTTGTTAAAAAACACAGCGTAGTACAGAAACAGACAAACGACGGCAAAGACCGAGTTTACCGAAAAAACGTTGACGATTCTGTAGGTGCAGGCAAACCCAACCAAATATACGGCCAAAATGATGAGGGTAATTTTGCACACAAAGTAAAGTGACTTGTAGCTAGCTCGCAAATAATATTTAGTCATATCTACAGATTCGATCTTCGAATTTTTTGCGCTCCTCATTCTGCGCATTATCATTTTGGAAGGTCCAACTACGCATTTGTTGCGAAAAAATATGTTGACGCAGCAAAATAGGAAGCTTAGAAAAAAGAGAGGGAAAAAATTTAATAAATAAATTCGTAGAACATTAATTTGGAAAACCAAATAGATGAAGAAAGTGGAGAAGAAGGAAAAGAAGGTCAAGATATATACAGATAGGATAAGGCAAAACATCCTCCCCGTTCTAGCTCTTGTTCCTTCGTTTTGTCCATTATTCTTCAAAGTATCCGACGGAATAGAACAAACATAAATGATCAAAAAGAGAAAAGACAGAATGGCAAAGACGTAGTTTGATTTAAAGCCTACATTGATGGAGGATTGCTCGTTATCCTCCAGTACCTTTTCATTAACAACTGCCATGCTCCAATTTCTATCCTCATTTATCTCATGAACATAAGTACTGCCGTCCAAATTTTGAATCGTCAAAAATTCTTTTTTACGCTCATTTATCAATTTTACATGCATGTTCAGCAGACGATACCATTCATTAAGAGAAGAATCATCAATACCTTCATCAAAATTGAAGACAAATAAAAGGGCCTCCACATTTTTAGACATGTCAGATATTATATCCTTTATCTTTGTTCTCTGAATATCGAACTTATGTGGCTGATATAAAAAATGTGGCAAAAAAATAAGTGCATTGTAGAAAAATCTGCTCAATGATCTTTCATCCTTTTCTAGGAGATCATCAAAATATTCTTTCCAATTAGGTGTCGTGTCATAATCTATATCTTGAAGTTCCGAAATGGTGAATAAACCTAGTACGAAACATTTAGATTCCATCATAGGAACATCAAAACTTTTACACATTTCACTCCAATTTTTCTTATTTCCTGTGTTCATTTGTTTGAAGAATTGTACCAAGAAGAAGATGTCTTTCAACGTATCGTATTGCAGAATGGTTTTGTCCTGCTCCTTGTCAAGATAAAACAATAACGTTGCAGTTTTTTCCTTTTTATAAAAATTAAAAAAATGTTCAACTTCGTTCCCTATACTGTCACTTGTGTGAATCACTACATCGCTCGCTTTGGCTACATTCATTTTTGTGAATTTCTCTTCATTTATCTTTCTGAAAATAGCTCCCAGGTTTTGTGGCCTATTTTCCACCTCGCTAAATATGTTCATGTAAAAGGAGATGCTCATTAGAGTGACAATTAAAAATCCTATTATCACACTTAGCACGATGTAACATCGTCTGTGGAAGGTCAACATTACATAATTCTTGCATACCTCGTGAAGGAAAGGTCTCTTCTTTTCCTTCGCCACTATATTGGTACACCCTGACTCATCACGAGGGGATGCTCTACCGATTGCACAACCATTATTGCCATCATTTCCACTGATACAGCGAAGGGAATTTCCTTCCGATTCTTTGCAGCTGCTATCCCAGCCTACTTTTTTTACATCCTGAGGAAAGGAGCATACATTTATACCGTTAGATTGTTCACGCACCACTTGATCATTCAAATGGCTCTTCCTCTCCTCTTCCTTTTGGGACTTACCCTCGTGGCTTTGGGGAATCATGTCTTATGTGCGATGTGATACCGGGGGGCGCGTCGTGTGAAGGGGTTCCACTAGTGTAGAAGATAACCATGCAAAATGGCAAAACTATCGATATGGAAAAAAGAACACTGAGAAGGCGCCAAGTGAATGCAAACAATTTTCCAACCCCCCTGCTGCTTAGTAGGCAAGCTTCTTAGACTTTCGTGCAGACCTGCAGTGACACGTTCAAAAACGTAGAAATTGTAAAAAAAAATGTTATTTCTCTTAAGGATTAAGTAAGTCAAGCTACTTGCGCGCAGAAATAAATTTATAACTTGTCTCACAAAAAAAAAAAAAAAAAAAAAAAAAAAAAACAATACCAATAACAATAACAATAACAATAACAATAACAATAACAATAACATATTATGATATAGTTCCATGAGCAGGTTTATGTTCCATTCCACGGTCGAGTCACATTTAAAATTTTTCTCTGGCTTAACAGAGTTGCATTTGACCATACATTTCATTTGCTCTTAATTGTTTTTTTTTTTTTTTTTCCTGTTCTGCTTACGACCGAATTGATCTATCCCCTTTAGGTTATTTTTTTTTTTTTTTTTCATTTTTCTGCAATGTTGTAAGCGCATGTGCATATAGTTACACATGCGTGCAAGCATGTCCTTTTTTTTTTTTTTTCCCTTCTCTTTTGCATGACCGTTTTATCCCTATTCGCGTGGCCATCCTCGCTTGGGTATGTCCCTACGGGGCAAATGCTTCCTACACTGTTGGCGGATAATACTTATGCAGAAAAAATGATAAAACATAATTTGTTCTACTTACTAAAAAAGACCGCAACCTGGAATTTTTTTTTTTTTTTTTTAATTATGTATTACTACTTTTTGAAGGGGAGGATGGACATGGGCACTAAAATGACCACCAAGGGCTTCACAAAATGGCCATAAAGAATTGTATGAAGGAAGAGTCTATTCCGTCCTTATCCATTTTTTTGAGGTACCTTTTCAACACATGAGCAGTTCACATGTATCTATATTTATTTGCATTATTTACACTACATGCACATGTTTTACTGAAGGTGATATTTTGTCTGTACACCTGGGAACCTGTTGGCAAGAAAAATTAGGCCACCATCATCTCTGCTAAAATGGTGCTCATTCGGCCAATCTATATGAACCAATCGCCTTTGCGGTAGCATTGAGGGGAAAGCAAAATATACATATGTTTATATATGTACATACTTGCGCATTTTACACCTATAGACTACAAATGAGGAAAAGAACTACAAGCCAATTTATTGGTCTTTTTCACCATACAACTCAGCCCCCCCTTGATATCACCATTTGTAAAAATGAAGAAAAAAAAAAAAAAAAAAAAAAACGCCATACGAATCATGCGGGAAAAGGGCATTATCACTGACATGTGCACCTTCTTAAAAACCTTTTTTTCCGTTATGTTCTAATTGGTCCCCCTGGGAAGTAGTAAAGTGGGCAATGAGAAGTCCCAGCCGGAGCGAAATTGGAACCAAACCATTCGGATGCATAACTTGCGTGAGAGCTGATAAAACATCAAATAATGCCAATCAATCTTTGCAAAGTTGCAATTTGGGGGATCTCATTCCCCACTGTAGCGCAGACTTGTATGTTTTGCTGAATATACTGAAGGATGCTCAGACAAATATGAAACATTTGTGGGTCACCCCATTTTGGCATTCGCTAAAGGAGCATTTAATAATGCATGGAAATGAGTGATACACATTGGAAGGTACAAAATAGGCATTTCACTTAATTGATGATTTTTACTTTTTTTTTTTTTTTTTGGAAAATGCCACTTTCATAAAGTAGAAAAAAGAGCCGATTTTTTTTTTTTTTTGTCCATGCTTACATGCACTTACATGCATACACATTTGCATATGCGAACATACAAACATACGAAGCAAACGTTGTTATGCACGTAGCTATGCATTTCGTGGGTGCATTCAGGACGCTTGACAAAAATGGGGGTGGGTGGGGTGGAAAGTCATCTTTTCACCGCGATATGTTCCATTTCCATGAGATTGACCAAATTTTCGTACGCAAAAAAAAAAATGATCCTCTACAAAGTGCAAAAGCTTTACTAAGGGTTCGGTAACCCAACGGGTTACGCTCGGTGGGAGAATGCACAGTCGAATAAATAAAACAAACCCACGTGTGTGTTCACCACTTCAAAAAAATATATATATTCTACCGGTGGACATGTCGCGTAGCATAATTTTGTACAGCTGTTTCTACATACGTCAGCTGGGCTGAGGACCCCAGCCACGCTTTCCTCGCACCCCCTTTTCCACTTCTATGGGTCACATATTTTGCAGTACACATCGTATGTACGTATGCATATAAGTATACGTACGCGTGTATGACTTTGTCCAGCTGGGAAAAATGCGAAATGCGTTTTTTGCCTTGAATTTTCATTCACTTTGCTCGCCCAAATGAAGTAGTTTTCTTCGCAAATATATGTACCAATTCTCAATGTTATTCTCTTATATATAAATATATATTTTTTTTTTTTTTTTTTTTTGGCTAAGTTATATATAGGAATAATATACCACATCAGGGGAATATATTCGTATCAAGCCAAAATTAAAAATATATATATATTAACAATAATGCTAGTCTTTTCATGTAAAGAAAAAAAAAAAATAAATAAGTATGCAGGTAGATGCTGTTTGTTACCCCTCGCTCGATTGATTGCAGTATACGCATAAGTACGTAAATATGAATATATATATATATTATATCTATATACATTTTTACATATGCATTTATAGGTAGTCGTAAATACTATCACGTGAGCCTACATTGTGGCATGCCCATATATGCGCCAGGGGGGCATATTATTTAAAGCGACACGTTTATTATTCTTCTCTGAATTTTAAAGTAGCCAAAAAATGCAAGATACGCTTAAAAATACGCAGTTTTGGATGATTGTATCTTACGCAAGCATTACATGCATAATAATTGCGTAGGCACCGTTATATATATTATAAATAAAGTGAAGGAAAAAATTCCAGGGCTTTTTCCCTTTCTCAATAACTTTTTTTTTCTTTTTTGTCAGTACGAATATAGTTATAATAATAGCAAATATAAGCATTTTTTTTTTTTTTTTACGCTTAATATAAACTTTAAACGTATTCGTAGTATCAGAAAAAGGCATTTTTAATGAAATATATTTTCTTCCTATACGCTTCCCATTTTACTCTTTTTTTTTTTTTTTTTTTATATATAATATTTTTCTTTTCGTTAAACCCTTTTTCCCTTTCGTAAAAATTTTCGTATAACTCTTCGCATTTTTTTGCGTGATCATTTTCCAAGCTTTTCGAGCTCGTTCGTTTTAAGTTTTCATTTATCGTTCGTCCATTATATACTGCATTTTCATTTCCCCTCAATTTATGCAGTTAAGCGAGAAAAGCCTTTTTCCTTTTGCCCCTCGCATATGTATAAAATGCAAACATGTATGTATATTAAATATGAAAATATATTTATAGCATACATAGCAATTACATATGCATCCCCATGTTTAAAGGCCACCTTTATGGTAAAATGAGCCATATCTTCTGCCAGCTATAGAATGTTTTTTCACGAATTCGTGTATCCCTCTTGTTCATGTCAACATAAATGAGAGCGAATTTTTCCTTTTTTTTTTTTTTTTGAAATGCCTGTAATATTTATACATCTTCCCAGTTCTATTTTATAATTCATCCAATCGATCATTTAGTCAATTGCTTATTCCCCCATTTGCCACTTCATTTGCTAAATCAAAGTCAACGTCTATGTGCGTAAAGCGTTATGTTTTCCCCCCAAAGGTGCGCATTGCGATATTCTGACACGTTACTGTAGAAGAGCAGTACGCGCTTAATTACATAATGAAGATGCTCCGTAAGGAAAAGCTTCATGTGTGAGCAGGCTACGTATACATATATATGTGCATATACATGCCGGTCACATTAGCACGCTTAGGCAAACATAACTTTGTGCACGTTCGCTATAAAATCACCAGGGAATATACCTTCTCGCAGTGCTCATTTATGGACACGCACCCCCGTACATATACCAGAGCGTGGACCTAAGTAAATCATTTTACAAACACATGCATACGAACCCGAATGCGTAACAGAATTTGCAATACTGTGCAAATTGACAGAAGCAAAATATATTAAGTAGGAAAAAGGCATTTGAGCTATCCTCTTAAAAACGAGAAAAGTTAAAGGGCGTTAATTAGACGCAGGCATCCCTGTAAAACTCCAACGTGTGTAATCGAAGATTCGCAAGGGAAAGTTTTGTGAGCGCACAAGCGCAGATAATAGCCCAAGGGTTTCTGCACACTCATCGTGTACGTGTATACATACACGCGTGAACAAGGAGAGACCATATAACCGAACTATCAAAGTAGACTGCTTATCCAGTCAAACCTGTTAGTTGTAGCCCAATAAGCAGAACGTTAATTTACTACCCCCCCCAAAAAAAAAATGAGAGGGTTCAACAACTATAACCGATACGGCAACTTCCCGGATTACTCCAACCCGTATGCGAATTACCAAGCGGCGGCCTACGGACAATTCAGGCCCAATTACGGAGACTACTCAGGCAACACGGGTATGTCTGGCCATAATAGTAACAACTTAAGTACCTTAGGAAAAAACTTAATGCAAATAGATTGGTCAAATGTTAAGTTAGTTCCATTTGAGAAGAACTTCTACAAGGAGCATCATGATATAAGTAATTTGTCATCGAAAGAAGTAAAGGAAATTCGAGACAAACACAGAATTACCATTTTGGAAGGAGAGGGGGTTCCTAATCCAGTAGAATCTATTAGCAAAATTGGCTTCCCAGACTATGTTTTAAAATCGCTTAAAAATAACAACATTGTTACTCCGACCCCTATTCAAATACAAGGTTGGCCGATAGCACTTTCAGGAAAGGATATGATTGGAAAGGCTGAAACAGGAAGTGGAAAAACATTAGCTTTTATTTTGCCCGCATTTGTTCACATTTTAGCTCAACCAAGTTTAAAATATGGAGATGGTCCAATCGTTTTGGTACTGGCTCCCACGAGAGAATTAGCTGAACAGATTAGGCAAGAATGCGTAAAATTTTCTGTCGAATCTAAAATAAGGAATACATGTGCTTATGGAGGTGTGCCAAAGAGTGGTCAAATTTATGCCCTCAAACAAGGGGTTCACATTTTAATAGCATGTCCAGGTCGTTTAATAGATTTATTAGAACAAAATGTTACCAACCTAATGAGAGTTACCTATTTAGTTTTGGATGAAGCAGACAAAATGTTAGATATGGGATTCGAAATACAAATTCGAAAAATTGTTGAACAAATTAGACCTGACAGACAAACATTAATGTGGTCAGCTACTTGGCCAAAGGAAGTGCAGTCCTTAGCAAGAGATTTGTGTAAACAACAACCTATACATGTTAATGTTGGTTCTCTAACATTAACTGCGTGCCGTAGAATTAAGCAAGAAATTTATCTGATTGAGGTAATTAATTTGTGCATTCGTTATTTCTTCTCTCTTTTTTTGTTATCATAGTTTTATGCGTAGTGTACAGTAGTATGCCCGTTTACATGCAATTTGCTATTTCTTCTCTATGATGTGTGCTCTTTCATCCTTTGATTCAGTTTTTCTTTTTTTTGTACTGTTTTTTTTTTTTTTTTTTTTTTTTTCGTTCTGATGTTTGGAAAATGGGGTATCAGATGTTTTAGGGTTGTCTTCCCTCGTCCTTTCCCCTGTTTACGCCAGAATAATTCATGCTTGTGGAAATGTCGCTCTATCATTTGCTTATGGCTTTGTTTGCAAATTTGAGCAACTCCACCTTTGTTTTTGTTCTTCTCGTTTGATGAACCACGCTATGTACCTCTCTTGTACGAATGCGTGATTGTTTCGTATAATTTGATGTGTCTTCGAGCCCTGTGCATGGGCATATATTTGTATATATATGTACGCTCCTAAATGCGCAGGGAACGGTAACCCATCTGGGGATCATTTTGTGTAATACGTGTGCACGTGTACATTCTCCCCTCATGATTGTGCTGTGTATGTTAACGTATCTGCACCGATATGATGTATTCTATGTTTGTGCCTTCCTCATGCGCAATGCATTTTTTGGCTCCATTTTTTGTCCATTTTTTTGTCTATTTTTTTTTGTTCATTTTTTTTTGTTCATTTTTTTTGTTTCATATTTTCTGTTTCATTTTTTTTGTTTCATTTTTTCTGTTTCATTTTTGTTGTTTCATTTTTTTGTTCCATTTTTTTGTTCCATTTTTTTGTTCCATTTTTTTGTTCCATTTTGCGTGTCCCCCTGTTCCTTCATTGTGCACGCGCCACGGCCCCACATGCGACGGAATTGCTATTATTAAGGAAAGAATTAGCAGTTCATTGCAAATTTACAAGTGATAAAAGGAAGAGAGGAGCTTTCCTTCCAACTGGAAAGTACTTTCGATTATTTTCACAATCTTGCGAGCCCTTTCTTTGTCAGAATATTTGTAATTGTCCGCATGTATGCCAATTTTGTAAAGGGTCGTAGTAGACCCCTCCCTGTTGCTGCGCGCTTGTCCATTTAGTGCTTGCTTTTTCTGGATGACTATATTTAGCCTCCTACCATACTAAACGCGCACCTTTTGTGCCATTAGTTTGAGAAACTCCCAACACAGGAGTACATAATGGCAACCACTAAGATGAGAAAAAGTAGGTAAGCGCCCTATATGACATACATGTGGATAAGTACTAAAATTTTCAAGAAGAAAGGAGGCAAGATTGTCGAAAAATGGGAAATAAAAGAGAGGAAGGAAAAGGGAAAATAAGGCAAAAAAAAAAAAAAAAAAAAAAAAAAAAAAAAATCGTAACAGAGGAAGCATATCTTATTTGTTTATTTACTTTATTTTTTTTTTTTTTCTTTTGCTTCTTTTCCCCCTTTCCCTTCCTCGTCTTATGCGAAGTCCTATCACTTTAAATTTGCAATGAGGTTAGTTATGATATTCTTGTTGGCCTTTATTTAACTCCAAATAAAGGCAAAGCAAAAATATGGTCCTTATGATGCGATTGCGCACGTGTTTGTTATGCGTTATGTGCGTGACGACGCGCATAACAGTTTAGGCGCCTAGGTGTAGGTGCGCCCCTGTAAGTGCGTTAGAATGTGTATTCGAGTGCGTACTTTAAGTGTGGCTTTGCCCCTGCACTTGTTAAAACACTTGCACAAAATTGTACACCCATTTGCATGTATGTACATGCCTTGTACATCTACGCCTACAAGCACATCCAGCATATTTTATGCCCCGCTATGTTTTCCCCTATCTTGTGCGACCCCATATGTGCTAATATGCGTGCACCTTTCCTCCATTTTAGGAACATGAGAAGATAGCAAACCTCAAGTTGCTTCTTCAGAGAATATTTCGGGACAATGACAGAATCATCGTCTTCGTAGAAACGAAGAAAAATGCAGATTTTATCACCAAGGCACTCAGGCTAGATGGTGTGCCTGCTTTATGTATACATGGGGATAAGAAACAGGATGAGAGAAGGTGGGTATTGAATGATTTCAAAACAGGAAAGAGTCCCATTCTGATTGCAACAGATGTAGCTTCCAGAGGACTAGATATTAAGGATGTAAAATATGTCGTAAATTTTGATTTTCCAAATCAAATTGAAGATTATGTACACAGAATTGGTAGAACAGGTCGAGCAGGAGCTCACGGAGCTTCCTTCACTTTTTTAACGTCCGATAAATATAGACTAGCTAGAGATTTAGTTAAAATACTAAGAGAGTCGGAACAACCTGTACCTCCACAGCTGGAAAAAATATCCTACACATCTGCTAACAACCCAAGGAGAAACCCCTACTATGGTTATGGTCGCTCATCACACAATGTAAATAACATTCCGCTAAAGGGAAGCAATAGATATTACTAAATTATTATTTTCCCCCCCCCCTCTTCTGCCCTATACAAAAATATGGTTAACGTTTATTCTTTTAATAAAAAAAAAAAAAAAAAAAAAGATTGGATGTTTTATTAGAAAATTTACCAGTGTTAAATCGGTGTGAAGTTTTCTCTGCTGTGGTTATAGTGTTATGCAGATGTGCATGTGCCGCGTACATATGTGAATACCCATGTAGCCTATTTTTTATAGACCTGTGACAGCTGCAGCATTTAAAATATGGCATGCGCAGGCGTATACATATATGTAACTGCACGTCGGGAGGTGCGGTAGCTTCTGCATCATTTGTAGTTCACCTCTCATATACGTTTTAATAATACATATTTAGAACACTGTAAATTAATAAAATGAGCGAACAGGTTTGATTTTTTTTTTTTTTTTTTTTTTTTTTTTTTTTTTTTTTTTTTTTTTTTTTTTTGGAGTCCTTTTAAAAATGCATTTCTTCATGTGTTTTATTTGCATGACTGGGAAAAATTGCATATAGAATTGCATATGAGTTTTCCCTACATGGATGAACAAACGAATAAACATTTATATACACACTAGTATTCATGTACGCGTGTGTGTGTTTATACAATTGCATGTGGCAGTATCAACTACGCACAGCAATAGACACGATTTGTTATTCTTCACTTTGCCTCGCATACAAGTGCATTAGGATTTATTATGCCCGCGTAATGCAGTTCAGGACCAAATTGTCCACGGCTTTTTTGAGGGAAAGCTGCAGAATTTTGTCGGCAAGAAGGCGTCGAAGTGGATGGCCTCCACTAATTGGTGTGTCTCTATTGGGACAGTAGAAGAATCGTAACGAGCACGCTGCTATGGTTGCTATGGTTGCTATGGCTGTTGTTGCTAGGAGGGGTGAAGCAGATAAATGATGGACGCAGGGGTAGTAAGGAAGAACTGTATAATAGAGTTCTCCTTGGATATCCAAACAAAGTAGAACGGTTCGGATATGCCAAATGGAAAATTGAGTGGGTTAATTGGAGTGTCTCCATTTTTTTGTACACAAAACTGGAACATCCCATATGTCCGTTATTTTCATACCACATTGCATTTCGTATGTGTGATATTGAAATGGTACTACATATTGTGAAGTTTTTTTTTTTTTTTTTTTTCACTTATACGAATGAGTAACATCACTTCAAGTTCACTTTCTTTTTATCGTAAATGGAGGTGTAATGCATTTCCTATCCTTATGGGCGTTTTTTTTTTTTTCTTTTCTCCCCCTTTTAGCTCTAAGCAGCGTCAGCGGGAACGGCGTAAAATGTTAATCCTACCCCCCCTTGCACTTCCCACTTATGGCTAGCAACTTTGGAAAAAAGGCTCCGCTTTAAAGAAATCACAATTTTGAGGGAAAGCCACGTTTTAATGGAAAAAATTCATCATAATAGATACTAACAAGAAAGAATATTCTTAAGGCATATACTTCTTAAGAAAAAAGATAGTGCTCTTTTTTTTTCAGCAAAATGGGAAGAAAAAAAAAAGCAGATGATTTACCAAATGTGAGAGGTACATTTTCAGTATTGAAAAACTTACATAGTGACAGCGAATGCAAATATATAATTGCTTGGTGTATGTACTTACTACATAACGTATCAATCTTTCGCCTTTTACTAAAGATTGCCGTGTAGTAGGTACACTAAATGCGTTATACCACAAATTTTTGTCGGGCCTTCTGGGCGCGTTAACAATTATAACTAATCAAATTTTTACATATCCGTTCCATCCCCTTATTATTGTATCAGCAATTAGCAACATACAGAAAGGGTTAATTAATTTTTGGAAAAAGTAGTAACATATTTATTTCTTATTTGGCATAATTTCTTTAAATTGAGTTAGGACTATTATTATTGTATTATTTTATAGTTGAAAGAATAAATGGAAAGGTTTTTTTATATTTTCGTACTTTGCAATAAAATATATCCTTATTATAATAGCGTAAAAATATATATTTAAATTCAGGCGATTTTTTTTTTTTTTTTTACTTATAATAAGTGAAATGATAAACTGAACACATAAAAAAGCACACACTTTTTATCGTAAGGCATAATTTTGCACAATTGTTCATATTGCTATTTTTATAAACCCTTATTTCTGTACAAAATATCGTAGATTGAAATACTATTTTATTATTATTCCAGCTTTCCGTTATACGTCTCTTTTAATGCCTTCATTGTCATAATAGAAAGGCTACTAACCGAAGTACACCCTGCTTTTCAAGAGGGGCAAAGAGGAGTCCATCACAAATTGTGAATATGCTATTTACTGCTTTTATGAGTTAGCATTAAATCTGATTTAAAAAGTCGACCTTTCCTCAGTTGACACCATTTGCCAGTGGAGAAATTTTCGTACCACTGAAAAAAGTTAAGCAATAAACGCTCCTTTTATGGGTCATCGCATAGCACACCTGAACTTATTTCATTGTGCACATATTGCAGCTCGTAATTTCGAATTAGCACTTTTAAAAAGTTACGCATGTTTACGGGCATGGCCCAATTTTAATGGTGCTGATGTGGATGGACTTTTCCCGTGTAGGGGGGAAAATGCTTTAATTCCCACAGCATCACCCAATCGGTGATATACTTACGCGGAGGGAAAAAAAAAAAAAAAAAAAAAATTTGTTGAAGGATCCAAAGAGGATTATGCAATTTGTTTTTTTGCTTTTGTAAAGGATTTTCTTCTTTATATATACCATTGGGCCGAAATGTGTAGAGACCATTTGTGCGCTATTTTAACAGCACCATTTTACGCCCTTCTGCCTGAAGCCCTTGAAAGATGTGGTCTCCACTCCCTTTTTAACAAATCTGTACAAGGCGGACCGACTGCGGCAAGCACAACAGCTCTTTCTCTATATCGTCCAGTGACTTTTCCCACTTCACCGCAATGACCTTCGGAGGGTCACTTGGCGCAAATGAAGAACACCCTGCAGTTATTTTCCCGCCTAGCTGGTTGCTTACCTCAGCTCTCACGTTTCGAGATTCCCATTTTGCACTTGTCAGTCCACTGTTGTGAAGTGGAAGAAAAGGTTGATTAGTCCTGGGTGGTTGTTTTTTTTTCCCACCATGGTTGATGATTCTATCACTGTCAATTTTGTTCTTGGCATCAACAAGCCTGCTATTACAACTTGGAAAAAGCGACCCCTCAGGAAGGTCATCCTTTCCCTTGGTAATGCAATTTACATTTGAAAAGGGTGAACCAAGCATGTCGTTCAATAAGTCCACATTAGGTACAACTTTCGTTTTTAGCCTTCTGCCATCCAATCTTATGTCCCTACTGCAATCGGGTTTGCAACTAGCCAATCCGCACAGTGCACTATTTTTGTCCGTAACAGAGAAGTTAAAGTAATTACTTATGTAACCTCCGCGGAGCCCATCAACCCAGGTACATTTCCCATTCAGAGTTCTAACATTAGCATTTTTCTTCGCACCCATCATAGTTGCTTCGAAAGGGTAATTACTTTTCTTTGGTGTCTTGCTGCGCCATATCTTCCTGCTCTCCCTGTGCGTTGGTTGCCGCGTGCTATCGTGACGTTTATATGTACTTCGTTTGGACTCTTTTTCCTGTGAAAAGGAAAAATGAAAAGGGGAAAAAACTGTTTTTCCACGATTGGACTAAGTGGGCCAGTTCGACGGAATCACGAACAAAGGTACGTTTTGCGGAATCCATTTATTTATGCGGACGGAGGTTAGATGCATGAATCTTCATTTGACGGTGTTAACGAAGGAATAAGTTATATTCTCCAAAATAAGGGTTCACTAATTTGTATGTTCATTCGTCCTCCATTTTTATACTGTCTTTTTTTTTTTCTTTTTTCCTTTATTTCAACTTACCATATCAACCCCATAGGCCAGACAACACATTTGGAGATACTTCGCGACGCACTCATCTTCCATCCCTGCATTCGTATGCTCGGTTGAGTACTCTTCCAACAGGTGTTTATGCACATCGCTTGTTATGTGACCACCCCCCCATTTGAACAGATCCTCTCCCTCGGCCTTTGCGTCCACCTTTGCATCGACCTTTGTGTCGGCACACGCTTTGATGTGCATCTGCCTTTTTTTTTCCCGTGCCTCGCGTTTCACTTGGTCTTCCACAAATTTCCGAACATTCGGCTGAAACGTGCATTCACGCAGTTCGCTTAGCGCTTTGTTTTTCGCTACCCCCTTGGCGTCCTTTTTTAGGAACGCCTTCAATATCCTCATCGGGTCTATGCATTTCTTTTCCCTTCTGGAACACCTCATTTGAGTGAACTTCCTCCTTTTGAGTTTGCCCTTTGATGGGTCTCCTTCCTGTGGATCCTTCACCTCTTTGCTACATCTCAGTCTACTATTTTTCGACAACAGTATTATGCTCTCGTGGATGACATCATTGAAAACATTTTCCTTTTCCATCAAATGGTAGTCTTCCCTCAAGAGTAGAGGTTCTCCTGTTTTGAAGCTCATCTTGCTCCACTTCCTCCTATCAGAAAGGGTAAGGTACCCTTCCGAAATGTACCCCTCCAGAAGGCCATTCTTTCCATTATTGAAAAAGAACATGTCCTTATATTTCCACATTTGTAAGATCGTCCTCAGTAGTACATTACTCTTCTGTTCTAATCCATTTTTATCAAAGCATTCCCTCTCTATTATCTTAAAAAAGGCCTTTCTCGATATAACCAACATTTCGGGGGAGTACTTCTTCATCTGCATATTATTCTCTTCCCGTTTAGCCAACAAGCACAAGTCATTCTCGTTAGCTATTCTCTTCACGTGGCACTCATTCTTAAAATGGAACTCACCACTTGGATTAGCCTCATCCTCAAATAAAATATTTTTCAGCTCATCCACATTCTGCGCGTTGTATAAGAGGTAGGGTAAAATAATTTTTTGAAATTTTTTTTTTCCTCTTTCTGTCAAGGATGAATAAGCATCCATGTTGAACAAATCCACAGAATTGTCTTCATCTGTGTTTAGAAAATTCCAAATTGTCTGAATTCCTTTGTCCAGCATGGATCTATTAAGATGAGTACCGACGGGGGAAGGGGAATTTTTTCTTTTCTTCCCATTTAATCCTTCTTGTTTGGAAGATGATTCACTTCTGAGCGTATCCCCTTGATAGTTCATCCTACGTTCAGTGCATTTTTTTTTACCATTTGTGTAACTTCTCCATGGCGACATGGAATAGTCTCCACATATATCGGTCTTCCTTAGACGGTACTTTTTGCACGCATCGATGTGGTTCATTTTTTTTTTTTTTTTTATACTTTTTGTAAGGACGTGGAATTAGGGAATCACTTCCCTATGTGCCCCCCCTACCCCAGAGAGTGAACATGCAAAGTACAGTTCTTCTTTTGATGTCTCTTCTCCACCATATGCAGCTATTCACATTTTTCTAAATTGTTAAACAACGATTAGGACAAATGGAAAAAAAAAAAAAAAAATTCAAAATAGAAATAAATATTTCTCCATATGGACAAAGTCCCCTTCGGATAATACTCTCAAATGTGTGTAACTTAGTTATCCCTTTTTCCTACCCCTGAATTGTCATTTTTTCTTCCTTCTGAAGAAGTAACGTGCATTTTTAGTGCTTCCTACGTTTCCTCCCTCCCCAGCAACAGTACACACTTAACAACATTCATGTGCAAGTACATTTGTGTGGTGTGCACTTCTCTGTACGTACACCCTTAGAGGGGTATATAAATTCAAGAATATTTTATTTAACCGCCCGTTTGTTTAACCAAGAATGTCAACGTATGATTGGTTAAAAGGTACCGATGTAATATCGCAGTATTCTGGTACCTGCCTGTTGTGGTTTTTTCCCTGTGCGCAAGGGGGAAAAAGGATAAGCAAATTGTCTACCTCCCTGTTGTATAAAAAAAAAAAAAGGGGGGGGGAACAAACGAAAGGGTGACGAGTCTACGTAACAGTGGAAATTTATTCAATAACAAAGTTTTCAATTCAGACAGTCCCTCATTCCCCATATCATTCGCCCCCCTACAGGTACAACATACGAGTGAGTGCATAGAAAGAGAAAGTGAGAAGATCCTATTGCGCATGAGGCACATGAGTTCATTGTCGAAGCGCTAATTCCACACGTTTTTCATCATTTTCAATTTTCTGTTGGATCACTATTCGTGTAAAAATCGTTTGGAGAAAAGTTGCTAATATTTCGTTTGCTCAATTGGGTAGGTAAAACGTACTGGGTACGCAAACGCGCATCACGGGGGTTGGCAAAAAAAAAAAAAAAAAAAAAAAAAAATGCAACACGTACAATTAGCGAAAAAACAGCGAGGACATGTCGTACTACGTGAATGGAAAATCACAAGCTAGTTGGAAAAAATGGACACATATTATAAGCATAAATATACATGCGCGAAATGGCTAACTGGTGCTGTATAATGCGTGTGAATAGATGAGTTGGCATCTTTGCGTGGAAATGCGATATGAAGGGAAAGCTTTACACGTGGTAGATTAGCCTGGAAAATGTGCATATCTGTTTGGCGGGTCAACGGATAGAGAATGTAGTTAAATCCGCAAAGGTGTCACATGGTTTTTCTCTTTACACCGCATCGTTAAGGACGAACTCAGTTAACAGACGAACACCAAAACCCTTGGGTTTTCTGGCCTTGAAATTCCATGACACTCCCGCAATATCTATATGGGCCCAGGGGGTTTTCTCAATAAACTCCTTTAGAAATAGTGAAGCCACAACAGAGGAAGCTTTCACACTGGAAGAAATATTATTCAAGTCAGCATACTTTGAATTTAGGGAGGATCTATATTCATTAATGATGGGTAACCACCAGGCTGGCTCATTAGATGTCTTAGATGAATTTAAAATTTTATTTATTAACTGATCGTTGTTTCCAAAAACGCCAGCATAACTAGTTCCTAGAGAGTACAGCATAGCTCCTGTTAAGGTGGCAATGTCTACGATGTAATCCACACCTAACTTTTCTGCATAGACTAAGGCATCAGCTAATGTTAGTCTTCCCTCTGCATCGGTGTTACCAACTTCTATAGTTTTTCCATTGGACGCTGTGATGATATCACCAGGGCGATAGGAATTTTTGGAAACCATATTTTCACACACTGCACTTAAGAAGTGAACTTCTACATTGTCTGGTCTCATGGTACCTATACAGTAGGCACATCCTAACACAGCTGCACAACCACTCATATCAAACTTCATCAAGTCTATCATGGATCCTGGAGCAGCTTTCAAGTTATATCCTCCTGAATCGAACGTTATTCCTTTTCCTATTAGTGCAATTTTTTTTTTCGTATTTCCTTTATCTCCCTTCTTAGCCCCTTTATATGTCAGATGGATGAATTTATTTGGATACATACTTCCCTTTCCGACAGATAGATATGCGCCCATTTTAAGATCCTCTAATTCCTTCACATCTAAAATTTTGCACTCAAGATTTACCTTCTGGGCTAACTCCACAGCTGCGTTGGACAAAGAAACTGGATTACAGTAGTTCGATGGAGCTGCAATCAATTGCGCCGCGTAGTAGGTACCATAAAAATAAACACGCGCTTTGTCTACTTGTCCTTTATAAATATCAGCATTCGCCATGTACAATGATAAACTTTTAATATAATCAATATTAGTACTCTTATCAGCGGACTTGAATCTCTCATCCGTCACGTATTCGTAAAATAAATGCTCCAGGAAAAATCTAAATAAATTTTCTTCTAATTTTAACTCAAAAACGATGGAAACCTTCTTGTTCTTGTTTTCATGCAACAAGGTGGCTAGTGTGTATGCTATTTTCCTAATTTCCAGTTCAGTTTCTTCGTTCGCAGGACCACATCCAACATAGGCAAGGCTGATATACTTCTTCTTCTCATTGGCTACGTAGAAGCTTTTGCTGGTTCCTACCTTTCCTGTGAAGTTTTCCATATTTCCTTCTTTTAGAAATTCATTAATCGTTTTATCGTTCATGTTGGAGTTTATTTTGATAGCTCCGCTACTTTCACCTTTATCACTCTTGCTGTTATCCTTTGGAGCACTGTTCAGGAGGAATACGATGAGGCCCTCATCCGCGGGGCACGCCTCCTTGTTGATATCTTTTACCTCTATGTTTAAGTCATCTATGGGGGTGTGATAATCTATGGGTATGGTCGTTGGGTCCAGGGACACTACCTGTGGCACTATGGTCGCCATTTTCCTAATCTCTTTTTTGTTGTTAATGGTACTAAATCTTTGACTCTCAAAAAATGGGAGCTTTCTATCACGACTCTCACTTTTACAAGTTGGATATAAATGCAAAATGCGATTTTTTTTTCTCTCTCCAAATTGTGTTAAGCTTGTTCGGAAATTCTTTTGGGGAATATTCCAATAGGTGTTTTTGATTTGTGGTGACAATTTTAAAAGATGCATTGAAAAAACTGCAGACTCGCCAAGGCGCGCGTTATTCTTGTGCGGCTTGAAGCGGTGGAAAGCGGAAAACTTCCTCTACAATTGTTTCTATACCCTTTATGAAGAATATATGCAAGCGTGCAAAATGCTTATGCCCTTTTCTATTGATCATGCGAAAATGTTAGCTCTTTTGCGATGTTGAGCGTACACCAGAGTATATATAAAAACACAGCGTGCGCGAGGTTTTTGTGAGTTCTTTAAAGTGTTGCTTTGTTAAGTAACTTTAAAATATTATCTTATTTTTTTGGTTCATTTTTCTCCTTTTATCTTTTTAACCTTTAATTATTTAACCATTTATCTATTTAACTATTTAACCGTTTACCTTTTAAACCTTTTTAGCCCCCCCTATATTGTTTAATTTTTTTATTTTTTTATTTGTTCTCGCCACTTGGCCGATGTTCCGCTCCGCGCTGCATCCATTTTTTGCATGAGCACTTAGGGGGGAATATAGTAGATGATAGGTGTACATCCTTGTTAAGGTATGCGCCGCACGATGAATGCGTGTACATTCTCATGGCGCACTCCGTATCTCCTTGCTCCTTTTGCGGCCACCTACACCATGAGGGAAAAACCTTCAGGAGTGGCAACGCTTGCTCATGGAGTGTGGGCAGAAAAGAAGGCCAACTTTGAAACAAATGCGTATTCATAGAAAAATATCGTTGCGCTGGTGTAGGGTGGAAAGAGTTAACATAGTCATTCATCGTTCCTTAAGGGGACCAGTTTGCAGTGCCCCAGGGAGAGCAATTTTAATCATACAAACGTCGTAGGGGCCACGTAAATATTCGTAGCGATGGGCAAGTGTAGCCTAGTAGGATATACCTATATAAAGTGCATATATAATATGAACACATATATATTGCCCATATACGTGTAGGTATCATTTATATGCCTGTAACGAATGGCTTGGTCATATGCCTAGGCTCCTACCCAAAGGGAAGAAACACTCCTTTTTTAAGCTTCCCTTTAGCCCCATTTAACGGGCCATATATATATAGGGGGTATATACCCGTGTTCATTAGCGTATTGGAATGCTCCTATATTACATGCATATATATATAAATACATGTGCACGTAATTCTGCGCATCTGTGCAAAAAATTGCAACCCTGGTGATTTTTCGATGTGTGGGTGGAGTTCCTGTATATCCTGTTTTTTCACATTTGTTGCTTCTTTTTTTTCGCTTTTCGCTTTTCACTTTTCACTTTTCGTTTTTTGTTTTTTGTTTTTTGCTTTTTGCGATTTTTCGATTTTTTTTTTTTTTTTTCTTTTTTTTTCTTCCCCTTTTCGTTTTTTTCAAATTTGCCTCGACGCGCTGCTACCCGTCGGTGTTTTTTTTTTTATTTTGAACAACTGTGTTTAGTTTTAATCTGTGCAATTTTTTTATTTTTTAAATAACGACATTAAAGAGATTTATATATATATATATATTTTTTTTTTCTTTCGCTCCATCCAATTTGTTCACTGTTTTTTGTTTTTTTTATTTCTGGTATATTTCATTTTAACTAAAACTTCCCTTTTTACCATTTAAAAATTGTGCGTTTGCGAAAGGGTTGTTTTTGATATTGCTGAAAAATTGTGGCTGTTTTTTTTTTTCTTTTCTTTAAGCCTCTTTTTGCGTTTTTCCTTTACAATGTAGGGAATTGTTTCTTCCGTTGTGCTTCCATTCATTTGATTATTTGATCATTTGATCATTTGATTACGTGGACGCATTGCCACATTGTTATATCGTTAATTTGTTGCATTTCACATGGCTTCCTTGCCCCTTAGCTGCATGGCTGCCATCTCATTTTTTTGTTTGATCCTCCGTTCTTCCGCTTTGCACCTTTTATGCCATTTTTGCAAACATTTTTACGGAACAAACTATCGTAAAAATGCACATATCTCGCAGGACGAGTACGTAACACACTTTTTTCTTTTTTCAAAGGGGCAAATTAATGAACTGAAACATTTTTTTTTTTTTTTCCCTTGTCCACTCTCCTCTCATCTTGCGCATTTATGGCAGGTGGGCAATGACCCATTTTGTGTTATTCGAGGCCTTTTCAACATATCATTTGTGTAAGTGGGAAAATATTCATCCCGTTGTTTTTTGTACAAAGCTTTTGTTGCAGAATATGCATCGAGCTTTTTTTCTTTAACCCTTTTTACTGTTCGCAGATTTGTTATTTTTGTATGCTTATTAACCGTTTTCTTTCCTCCAATCAATTTTTTTTTTTATTTTAATTTTTTTTTTTTTTTCCCCATTATAATATGCTTATATTTTGCCGTTCGCGTAAGGAATGTACATTTTCAGCTTAATCATAGGATAATTCCTACTCATTTGTCCACTCTGCAGTTTTTTTAATTTTCCGGGGGAAAAAAATATATTTCTTCCTTTTCTTTCTTTTTTTTTCACTTGTCTACATGTGTGTTTGTCTCTATTCGTGTATGGTACAGCTATCTCCACCTTTTTTTTTTTTTTTTTTTTTTTTTTTTTTTTTTTTTTTTTGTTCTTTTATTGTTCGTTTGTAAGTTGACAATTGGGTGACCTGTCTCAAATGGGCGCTTCGATGCTACATATACTACCTTTTGTAAAAAATGTAAAAAAAGAAAAAGCAAGTTGAACAAGTGAAGAAAGGATACGAGGCGAAGACGCCAACTGGGTCTAACAACCTAGTGGACGTAAATCGAAGCATATATGCCCAGAGAGGATGGATGCATCCTCCCTATGTGAGGCATCCCCATCAGAAGAACTCTCAAAAAATATAAGACCGACACGGTGGACACGCAAAATAAAATGAAAGTGCTCGTGCCTTTCTACATGTCCATCTGTGTGTTCGCAATATTTGTCGTTTTTAACAACTCCTCGTTTTACCTCCTCCCCTGTGATGCCTTTCCATTTGGGGTTTCTGAAAATAAATACATTCAATCTTTCCCCGATTTTCAACTCTTTTACGAGTATGTGGATATCCGAAATGATGATTCCCCCTCCGAATTGGGTGGCGCGCAGAAGGAAAGGAAGAGAACGAGAAAAGTGCTATTCCATTCCGATAAAATAAACTTTTATAAGAATTGCGAAGTCAGTAACGATGCACATAATGAAGAGGATGGTGAAAATAATTATGAGAAGAGCGTCGTACATGATTACGTAGAAGATTATCCTGAGGAAAATCGTAGAAACTGTATCCGTACCGATGGAGAAGGAATCTCAAGTGAACTAATTCAGAACAAATGTGCTGCTATGGGGTTAAGAATTTATGACCGCCTGAGTCAGATGCTCAGTTGGTGCCTCCCCCATTGTTTCAACATTGGCAATGGATTCGAAACAACCCATTTAGGTTTCCCTGATTCTTCCTACTTTGGTGGAAAGCGAATTCTCACGTGTAAAGACCACTCTGAACAATGGAAGCTGGACAGACAAATAAGCAAGAGTAGCGATAAGTGGAGTAAGGACGGAGCAGAGGTTGAACATTCCCCCTCTAACGAGCTGTGCCAAAATAGCCAGCAGAACCTGATCCAAGAAATTTACGAATACGAGATTTACCCATTTCTGAAAAGATTCCTCACGAAGAACTTGCACAAAGGATCCCCTGATGTTATTAACAAATCGGAGACATATTTTTCCGATTGCACAGGAGGGATTACTTCCCAGAGGAAAGAAAACATTCAAGTAGGGGAAAAGATGGTGTTGTACCACTCTTCCCGTCAACATCGATACGATATATTGAATCAGTCCAAAGGGGTCCACAAGAAAAAGAAGAAGAAGCATAAAAAAAGAGGGAAGGAAAAGAAACCCGATGGGATGACAAAAATGCACACAAGAAGAAAGAATTCTAACCTAGAACAGGAAGAACATAAGAATGATATCCACATTCCTGCAGAACTAAATTATGTCTACAGCATAAAGAAGAAGGTGTTGCGCAACTTTGCCTTCGCAAATATATTAAAGAAATACATTCATTACAAATATCATTCCAACGGATTGGTTAAGGTGGGAAAAGATGGGACATATCGTGACCACTCCGAGGGGAAGGCAAGGAGCCGCTTCACCCCCTTTCTGGAACAACATTACGGGAAAAGCAGATCCAGAGAAAAAACTGGACAGAAAAAGTATATCCACAAGGAACGCATCTACTTTATCAACAAAAAAGCCATTATCATCCTAGATCATTTAAAAAAAGAAACCTCCTACCTTATCGTCTCCTACGTGATCGAGGAAAAAACGGCTCAGGTGCTAAACTTTACGGAGTATCATGTCCCTCTGAAGGTGCCAATATATACGCAAAGTTTTATGGACACCCTTGAGGAGGGCAATCCTCCCAAACAGTACGAACAGGATGATGGAAACCTTTCCCCCATTGGGGATAAGCTGCATCAGAAGGAAGATATTTGTAACTATAACTATGGAGACAACTGTATGGAATATTTAAAAAATCTCTTTTTAAAGACTTGCAAAGTGGTGGTGCACCCTGATGATGATGTGAATAAGCGGAGGGAATTCCTTCATGTGATGAACCCTGTAGAGAGGAAGTTCTTAATAAATGAACACCATAAGGGGATGGAGGAGAGACAAACACAATTGCCAAGAGAGGCAAAAAAGTGGAGTGAGGAGGATCACCAAAAAATAGGTTACTCACAGGGAGGTGTAGCGACAAAATGGGGGAAAAACAATTTCTTGAGGTTGTATACCCATTTGTCCCACGTGAAAGGTTTCCACTCTTTTCATCGAAGTCTATTTCGCGTGTTCCAGGTGTACAGTAGTGCGTTTCAGAGTGGGAAGTTAAACGGCAAAGGGACTAGTCAGGGGGGATTGATGGGTAAAGAAGGTGATCCTGCACAGGACCTGCACATGGACAAGGCGGAGGTACGCAGAAGCGGAGCAAACGATGCTACAAACTCCAGCAACATCAATAACCTCAATAACGCCAGATATGGGGACACCTCCAGAAAATTGTCTAACCAGGTGGAATACATAATGAGCACGTACGCCGGATCGGACAGCGGGTACCACTACTATCTGATTAACTACAACAACCAGAACTTCATTTTAGAGGTGAACGCTAACTCAGAACTGTATGGAAACCCATTCGTCAATAATAAAAAAAGCAGAGAAAATATGACAGACGCGGAGAAGGCCATAATAAAAAATATGAAGAAATACATGAAGGAAGGGAATAACTTCTCCGTATACATTGACCACATGCCCTCCTCAGAAGTTTATCACAATGACTGTGATAAATTTAACACTATAAAATGGGCGTTGATTCTGTTTTTCATCCCGGCCTGGTTATTACTAAATGTGGTCTACATTATATATGTCCAGAATGTGTGGAGGCAGATGTTGAACCCGTTATATAGACTGATGTTGTCTCCGTCCATCATTCGACTCGCATCGTACATCATGCTATTACTTTTCTGTATGATTCAGTACCCCCAAAACAATAGTCGCTATGTGGAGTATACCATCTTGTCCTATATGGCTCTGAACACCATGTTCAACACCATCTTTTATGGCAACCTCATTCTTATAAGTAAAGGGTACATGATAACAAGAGGCCAATTTAGCAAAAGGGATAATCTATCCCTAACCCTAATTATTAGTAGTATATACATTCTAACCTCCTTTAATCAGTTAAATGTAATTAATGATACTCCCATATTAATTTTTATCAATATGAGTTTGCTATTTGTACTTGTTATAAACATCTTATCGATTCAGAATTTTTTAAAATTGAGGTTGTCCTTTGTCAGAAGTGTACGGATGATGGATTCATGGGAAGAGTCACTGAAAATCAAATTGAGCATGTATAAAATGTATCTACTAATTATTGTTAGCTTTTTTAGCTTGGAAATTTTACTGCATTTGCTGAAAGCCATGTTTAATTTTTTAACGGGAACTGTTATCCTGATTGAGTATGCCTTCGAGCTCATTATGTGGTGTTGCGTGTTGTACGTTTTTAGGCATAGGGGTAATGTGTTGTATTTTTCTCTCTTATATGATAATTTTACCTTTAATATTATGCCACTTTACGTAGCCAAGACGAGCGATGATATGTTGGACATGGTGAACGACAAGCAGTGGACTTTCGAGAGCGCACACTTTCCCATTTTTATTTTAAACCCCTGGGAGCAAACCAACCAAAATTATCTTTCGCGCATGGCTGTGGGGTGGCCCCTCGTTGTGCACTACGGAAAGAGGTATCTCTGACGGGGGCATTATGCAGCGAATTGTTGGCGTATAGGGAACGGTTCGACATATAGCGCATTCGAAGAACATACTATCGAGTACATTGCATCTAGGCGTATGTCTGCACACGATTAACCGAACGAAGGAACAAATGCCTTCTCAAAAATTGGCATGATGATTACGCACACCAAGGAAGAACCACCAACTGAGAAGATGACTAGCGGAATGGCGTCCTGAAAAAGTGTTTACAAAATTTTCCGTTGGATTGTGCTACCCACGGGTAGCAAGCAAAATGCGCGATGGTTGATTTGATAAAAGAAAGGAACTCCGTTTGTACCTTTTGAAGATTCCTTCCTTTTGGATAGAACAGTCTGATAGAATAACTCATTTGTTAATGACTTATTTGTGAATGGTTCAGGGGGGAGGAAGTCACCTTGCGTTGAAGCATACACAACCATACCATGTTTTGACCGCTTCTATTTGGCAACCCCCTGTAACGTTAATGCGAAAAAAAAAAAAAAAAATGCCACATCACTTTTAAATTCCACGCAACAAATGGAGAACATTGTTTTTTCTCTCCGTCTATTCCATTTTTAACACTTCATTAAAATTTTGTCCCCATTTTTTTTACACATTGTTTTTGTTACTTTATTTGTTTTTAAATATGAATCTCATTTTCTTTCTTCTTTTTATACGGCTGTGTGTGTATTTGTTCCCTACATACACTTAAGCTTTTATAAGATTTTCACGTTTTCCCTGCTTATCTGGGGAAAATCAAATGAATTTACCCCTTATGAAATATCAACAGGTTTTTGTTTAATTTTTTTTTTTTTTTTTTTTTTTTTTTTTTGTGTCAAACGGATTTTGTTATTCGGGGGCTTAAAAATAGCTCCCTCCTGGGAACATATACATTACATGGGAACGTGGATGCATAGTGCATGCATATGTAAAAAGGAAGTGCTCGCGCGGGGCTCTGCTTTTGTCAGTGGACAAGGCGCTACGCGCGCTGTGCGTGCATGTAGGTGGCCATGTACACCACGTCTTCCTTCTTAACGATGCAGGCATCCTCGAACCTGCTCGCGTATGCTATAGGCACGTCTTTCGTGCACAAACGAACGGGTCGGCTCTCCAAGAAGGAAGAAAAATTTTCAACCACCTGGGTGTACAGTTCAGCACCAATGCCCCCAAACCCAGCTGATTCATCCAAAATTAAACACTTCTTTGTCTTCTTTAAAGAATTTCCAATTGTTTCCAAGTCGAACGGTTTTAATGAAATCAAATCGATTACCTCAACCTGGATGTTAATATTAGCTAGCTCTTTTGCAGCTTCTAGCGCGATATGCCTAGTAATTCCGTAGCATAAAATGGTGAGATGGTTTCCTGTTCTGACTACTTGGGCTCTATCGATTGGTAAGGTGTATGGTAGGAGTGGTATTTCCTCCTCGACATTATATAATAACACATGCTCCAAAAACAAAACAGGGTTGTTGTCTCGTATGGCTGATTTTAGCAACCCTCTAGCATTGAATGGAGTAGAGCAAGCCACGATTTTTATCCCTGGTACACTCATCAAATAAGATTCAATTCTCTGTGAGTGTTCTGGTCCCAACTGCTTTCCTACCCCTCCCGGTCCTCTTATTACAATAGGAATGTTGAATTGTCCATCACACATATATCTCATCATGCAGGCATTATTAGAAATTTGGTTAAAGGCTAAAATGAGGAATGACAAATTCATTCCTTCCACTATGGGCCTCAATCCATTTATGCTTGATCCAATGCCTAACCCCATGAAGGAATTTTCACATATTGGTGTGTCTAACACTCTGGCGAATCCAAAAAAATGCGCTAAGTTTTTTGTTACTTTGTATGATCCTCCATACAAGCCTACATCTTCTCCCAGTACGTACACACTTTTGTCTCTTTTCATTTCTTCGTATGTAGCCATAT
Source organism: Plasmodium knowlesi strain H (assembly GCF_000006355.2). Lineage (NCBI taxonomy): Eukaryota > Apicomplexa > Aconoidasida > Haemosporida > Plasmodiidae > Plasmodium > Plasmodium knowlesi. The sequence goes on along the minus strand of NC_011913.2, from coordinate 1,580,598 downwards.
GTAGCGCTTCACTTATGTTTCTCCTTACCTTAACCTTTTTCAATTCATTTTTGTAATTCCCTTCATTTATTGTTACTGGGTTGTCTTCCTTTCCAAGTAGGACTGTGCTGGTTGTGCTCATGCACCCCTTGATGTTAGTTCTTATCCCTCCGGATGGGTTGTTTTTCCTTCCGATGAAGCCTAGCATTTTCGTGGCTTCCTTCCTGCTTTGGACTGACCAGGTCAGGTAAATTCCCACCCAAAGGAAAAACATCACCACCTTATGCATTATCCCCCTCTACGCTTATCACTTGTTAAAATCGGCTGAGCTGTGCTCATGTGCTCCTCTCCAGGGTGAACCCTTGCACACCTACCTATACAGTGGTGTCCTCGCTACTCTACGTGTATACCTCTTCACAACCACTTCACTGATCAAACAAACGGGGAACCCCTTTCTATTTCAATGCGTAAGGGAAAGTGGGCGCCACAACCCCCAATGTATGATGTAAAAAATATATATGTATATATATATATATATATATATATATATATATATATATATATATATGTACACAGATCTACAACAATATGCGCATTGAGTTAACACCCAACATGTCGCATCTCACAAAAGGGGCAAAACACGAAATGGTACTCTTCGTCGATTTTAAATTATTACAAGGTCCCACATGAAAAAAAAAAAAAAAAAAAAAAAAAAAAAAAAAAAAATTTACGAAAATATTCCTCATCATTATACTTTTTGTCCGTGAACAAATCTTCCCCTGTGCATGCCGTTGTCACGTATTTCCACAATGACAGATGGGGGGGGGGGTAATAATTGCCGTTCCAGTGGGTTACTACAAACAAGCTAGTCATTTTCTTTTCGGTTGTTCATTCTTTTATTCTCTAATCGGATAGGTATTTATGGGGCACATAAAATTGCAACTACGCAGGGGATACACACACACAAAAAAAGAAAAAAAAAAGGGTTGAACAAACGTTGTAATATATATATAGTTTTTCCTTTTTTTGTTTTTGTCACGCTGTAGATTCACGAATTATTTGCAAGTGTCTCTACTCTTATTTTTCACATGAAGTATGAACGACAACGTGAAAAGTGTGCATGCGTCTACTAACCTGGTGCAGAGCTGCAGTAGTACAAATGACCCACAAAATTTGTCAACATAACTTACGCCCAAATTTACAGTCCCTCCATGGCACCTGTCATTATGGGGAGCATGTCTGCACATCTTCTCTTCTACATGCATCATCGGCAAGAAAAAGGGGCCACACCAGAGGAAAGTCTCATCTTTTATGCACAACACTTTTGGGATCCCATCTTAGGTTATGATCCCACCGAAATAGAACAAAAATATGATGGAACATGACGAAGTATTTGTGTTTTCCCTCTACCCCATAATGGTAACTACCTAAAGGGAGACTTAAAATACGTAGACCAAATATATTCCCATTTTTTGTTCTACATTTTTTCGCCTTTTCGTTAGAGTGGCAAAGGCACCATTTGGGAAAAACTTAACAATTCGTCAAATAAAAAAAAATATGACTGCGTGAAAGGCGTCTCCATATTATCCCCGCATGTAGCAGATCCGTTCATAATATAAATATCGTTCAAAAGGGCTATGCGCGTATGTCATTTTACTTCACCTTAGTGTGCCATTCTTTCGTAATGGAGTGAACAGATCGGCTTCCTAAAAATAGGGCGAGACACGGTTGGGAGCGTACAGAAATTGCGCGACCGACCGCTTGCATAGGACTGTGTACTCACTTTAGTCCATATGTATTTTTGTCTTTACTGAGCACCGACGAGCGTTACCCATGATTTGTGTCAATGAGGAGAACTTTCCTCCATGTTTAGAGAGCGCTGTTTTTTCCACGCTTATGGGGAGACTTCCCAAAGTGGCAAGGTTAAAAGGCAAGCTTGGAAAAAAAAAAATAAAATAAAATAAATAAACAGCCACCAAGCGGACGAGCAAAACAATTGGCATATACCCATAAGTGAATTATTCCCCAGGGTACCTTTTTTTTAACCCCGTGTCACGTCTTTAAATCTTTAAAAAATTTTCCTCTTTCCACTGTGAGTTAATGGATATCCACTCTCTTGTGAAACGTGTCCAAGCAGTATGCCATAAATTCCGCGAGGGGATACAAAACATATGCTGAATCATTCTCCTTAAATGAATAGACGAAGCGAAGAAAAGAAAAGAAAAAAAAATTGCAAGATAAAATTTCCAAAGTGATTTTTTCCCTCCATGAAGCACTTTCCCATTCTTAACATGTGTGTGCATTTTTTTTTTTTTTTTTTTTCCTGTTCGCAAGGGAACATAACTGTTTTGTCATCATTTGGATACCCCATACAAGGTGCAGTTATAGGCACATACATGCGTACGTTCCTGGGTGAGGACATTCCCAGGGTGTGTATGCTACACCTACATAAATTACCACCCATGAGTAAACCCCATGGTGTTTTTTTTTTTTTTTTTTTTTTTTTTTTTGCCCCCCCTAAAATTTATCTGCTTATGTCCGTATGTGCGCCTATCCAGCATGCCTTAGAGTAAGAAAAAATAATTTCATTTTGAACAGAACAAACTTGTGCTGCATATGTGCTTATGCGCGTATAAACATGATTAACAGAACACACGCACGCCTGTACGTACGTACACATATGTGTATGCCTTTTTTCCCCCCCCTCCTTTCTCTATGCGTTTCTCCTTCTGCTCCTTTTGCATGTGCATGGTGCCACATTGCGGCGTGGCACGGGGAGCACGGAAGGTGTACTTGTGTTTAAGCCCGTTCATCCTGTGAACAAATAATTGGGCTCACGCGGTTTGGAGCAAATAATACGAGCCTTTTTTAAAGCTTATATGCGCGGGGGCTATTATATGTGCAGGTATATATATGCTTACATTACATAGGCACTTTGCCATTTTACTTCCGACCTCTTGCGAGTACGTGCTGGAAAAAAATACATAGTAACCCAGGGAGTTGTTTTTAAAGGTACCAAGTTTACCTGTGCATATGTCATTTATGGTAAAATATTATTGCCCAAAGCAATTTGCTTTTTCGCTTTTCTTGTCAGGTGCTTGCCATATGGTCCTCTGCTCGTTCCCTTGTGAATTTTTTTTTTTTTTTTTTTCCCTCTCCAAAAATCGTTTTTCATTCGACGAACCATTTCTCAGTTTTGTATTTTTTTTCTTTTTTTCTTTTTTCCCTTTCTTTCTTTTTTTTTTTTTTTTTTTGTTTCATTTTCTCATTTTTTTCCTTTGCCTTAATTGTAAACACATAGCACTCGCGAACGGTCATAGTACTACATGCCTGTTAAGTGTACTTCTCCACAGGCATATGTAATTGTACTTATACATTCAAGCACAGTTTTTGCTTATGTAAAAGAAAAATATGCTTGACTTGTATGTTTGTTTTTATCCCCTCTGCTTATTGGCCTACGCGCATGTCCCCCATGCGTGACACCTTCTTCATTTACCAACACGTTTTTGCTTCCATTCGTGTTTTTCGCCTTGAGTACTCAGAGGTACGCACCACACGTACGTCCTTATGAATACAACACTTGACAGGGGGAGTTGACGTTAATGTTTGGGGATGGTATAACCTTTCTCACCTATTTACTCTTCCAGAGTGAACATTAAATAGGGCGGAAGCTCAAGGAGGAGAAGTAAAATTTTGAACGAAGTTTAAATCCTGTTCTTTTGTTCGTTCGTTCCTTCCTTCCTTCCTTCGTTTGTTTGTTTGTTTATTATTTATTTATTTATTTTTTATTCTACTTACCTTGCTCTGCGGAGGATTATAGGCACAAGTGTTTATGCCTGCCAACCCGTTTGAAACAACGTGGGTTTTGGGTGATCGTTCGTCTTGGGAAAAGAGCGCACAGAGGAAGTGATCCTCTTAAAGTGGCGCCAGCAGAACTACCATACGCTGCATGTAATATATGCGCTTGGCATTTTCCCCTTTTCCCCTGAGGGGTTTTGTAATCCTTGGAGTTATGTAAAATTAGCAAAACGCCAACCATTGCATTAGGTGTGTACCGTGTATAATATGAAAAGAGGGTGAACAAATTAAGTAGGAAGGGAAGTAAACTAAGTACGTTATCATTGTATGTTAAGGGAGCTTCTTTATTTCTATATATTTCCCCCATTTGAACGATCCCTTTTTTACAATAACACACACCTATGTGGCACACATGACATTGGAAAGTAATCAGACGCACTAAATTGACGTACCTAAAAGGGGGAAATTATGTTCAGAGAATATTCCGGACTTGAGTTTTCCTTCTGTATCGTCACTCCTTTTTCACCATCATAAATATCAGACAAGTCAGGGTTACAAAGGGAGATGGCGTCACACGGGAGAAAAAGGAAAAACTACGATGACCGTGGGGACCGGAATGATGTGTACGATATGAGTGATAACTATGACAAGTATGATAGGTATGACAGGAGTGATAGGCATGACAGGAGTGATCGACACGATCGAAGTGACAGAGCCAACCGGCAGGACAAGGAAATAATTTACGACCAGATATATTCAACGCCCAGGAAGAACAAGCCAAGGTGCATGGTTGTGTCAAACTATAAGGACAATTTATTGAGTTACTTCCAGAGCATTATAAATATAGAAAATAGTGGAGCATATTTCAGTCAAAAATGGTACATACATTTTTATCGAGTCTGTTTATATAATGAGAAGTTGTATGCAGGTGGCTCCGCTCAGACAGCCGACGGGGAAGGAGCAGCAGGAAGTAGTGGAAAGAAAGATGGAAATGTGAGTAAAAAAAATATAGACAAATTGATCATTGAATACAATGTGGAGGAAGTCATTCGGAAGGTGCAAAATTTAGTAGTCAGAAAATTAGATTGTGAAAATTTGTACTACCAGAAAATTCTGGTAATTGCATGCCTTCTTTTTGACTTTTTCCAAAATAAGAAGCACGTGAACGTAAAAACGCTGAAACATTTGGAAGGCGAGGAGGAAGAGGACGAGGGGGGGGATGCGACCATCAACAGGGAAGGGGGTGATCAATTAGCTAATGAACGTTCTCAAGGGGATCACACAAATGGGAAAAAGATATCCCGTATGAAGGAGTCAAAGAAGAGGTCGAGAACCACATCCATAGCTGCGAACTCTTCCAACTACGGAGATGATGATTATGATGAAATAACAAGCAATCGGAGGGGGAGTAGTAAGTATGATGCAGAAGGAGAAACGGAAGTAGACTTGAGGAAAAAAAAACACTTGAGACAAAAAAATTTCGAAAATGAAAGTCAAAAAAATTACTATATCATAGAATTTAAAAACTTACTTTTTAATGAAAAGAAAAAATTTAACAACATAGAAATATTTTATCACATTACAAATTTAATCATACATAAGTATTGGTACTCATCTGAATTTGCGAGGTATAACATTTTTGTTTGGTTTTTAAATTATCTAAATAATAAATTGGAAATAAAAAAAAGTATTAACAAAATAAATGAACAGCTGGAAATGTTCATAAATCTTCATCCAAAGATTTTTAATATTTCCCATGCGAAGAAAAGGAGGAAGAAAAACACGCACCATATCAGTGCCAGCAATAGCAGTTATCATTTGCCTGACCCAGGAGCGGGTGCCTCCTCTTCCAATCATAATAATAGCGGTCATCATCATTTTGAAAATGGCGTGTTGGATTATCCGAACCTTAAAAATAGGAATAGACAACTAGGGGGAGGATTCCCCGACGCAACTAATATGGACAACAAGAACAAACCTTCGAATGTTGAAAATATTAACAAGGTTAACACTTTCAGTCATTTCTTAACTTCCACCAATGTGAGTAACTCAGGTGGTATTGGCAGTACCAGCTTTTTTGGTGCTCCCAGTAGCAGTGCTCCCCTTGGCAGCATGCAAATGTCCACCTCAAATCTTACTGCATCCCCTGGGAACAACAGCACCAACAACAACCCATTCAAAGGATTTAACCAAAGCAACAACATATTTAGCAGTAATAAAAGTAATGAAGGTAGCCTATTCAGGAAGAGTAGCAACACCAACACCATCAATCCCTCTGGCAACAACACACCTGTGGCATCGTCTCTCTTTGGAGGTTCTCTAAATACTAATTCGATCATGCATCAATCAGGTAATAGCACCTTACCAAAGTTCACCAACGCCTTTTCTGGAGGTCTAAGCGGTCAGGACAATTCCAACACCACGGGCTCGAACCCCACCGGTAATAACAACTCCCTCTCAGGTAACATATTTGGAATGAAGAGCAGCCTAACTAGCAATAACACCTTTGGCAATCAGAACAGTGGTAGCCTTGGCAACAGTCTTATGAACACTCTGTCCAATCAGACAACCAATAATATTTTTAATTCGAAAAATAATTCCTCATCAGAAACGTCAAACATTAATCTACCGTCCACCAGTAACAACAACATCTTTGGTTTCGACAAAAGTGCACAAGGAACTTCTTCCCTTTTTGGAAATACCACTGGAAATAACCAAGGTAAAAGTCTCTTTCCCTTTGGCAATAGTAGTCAAAGTGGGAACTCGGACAAGGACAAGATGCAGTTGGGTTCCTCATCTGGGGGTAACACTATGTCAATTTTTGGACAGAAGAGCAAGGGAGACTCAGCCTTTTCGCTCATGCCCGGGGGGGGTACCGCCGTTAGCAACATTGGTGGGGTTAGCGGTACGAGCGCCCTTGGTGGGGTTAGCGGTACGAGCGCCCTTGGTGGGGTTAGCGGTACGAGCACCCTTGGTGGGGTTAGCGGTTTGGGTTCTTTTGGGGGATTCGGCGCAAGCAGCGGGAATCTCATGAACAGCAGCACAGGTGTATCCTTGAAGCCGAACTCCGTTTTTCAGGGCACACTTGGTGCACAGAAGGAGGGATTTTTTGGGAGCGCCAAGCCGAACGAGAATATTTTCGGCACGAGTGGTACAAATTCTGGACAAACCAACATTTTTGGAATGCAAAATACCAGCGCTACGAGTCATAGTCCGTTTGGCAAGACTACCACAAGCACTGGTGTTGGTGCAATTGGAAATGTTAGCGGAAGTCTGAGCGGCAACCTGGGGCTGAATAATAACCCTCCCGCTGGTGGGGGTGGCTCCATCAGCTTCGGTTCTAGTTTGTCCCAAAACCAAAGCACCACCATGAGCATGGGGAATAATTTATCGCAGATGAACCCAAGTGGATCAAGCTTTCAACCGATGAGCACCCCCACAAGTACAAATAACTTAGCGAATTTATTTAACAGCGAAAATGGGTCGAAGGAGTTATTCAAGGATTTAAAGTTATCGACAGACACGGGGCAAAAGTTTACTGTAAATAAAAAACCACTATTTTCGAAGAGGGTGAAGAATAATACACTCTTAACGCCCAATAATAACGCAAGTGAAGAAAATAATATTTTCAGTTCAAATTATGTGAATAAAGACAGCCTCTTGGTTAACCAAGACAAACCCATGAAGGTTATATTTGGACAAAACAAAAGTACCACTGTAATGGATACTTCCCCCGTAGGAGGTTCGAGTGCACCGAATCTTGGAAACACAAATCTGTTCGGAAGTTCCATCAGCGGAAGTGGTAGCGCTCCTGGACTAGGCTCAAGTGGAGGCATAAATGATAATGCCAGTAACAACCAGGATAAGGTAAATAATAACCTCATCAACCAAAGCAACAACCAAATGGGAAATAAAATTACTTTTAATAGCTCACCGAGTAGCATGGAGGATAGCAATAATACTACCACGTTTGGGAAGAGCACCACCAATAGTCTATTCGGAAGTAGCAGAAGTAATCTATTCCAGAGTAGCACGAATAATCTCTTCGGAAATAATCAAACTAGTGGATCTACAAATAATAATAACAACGCCTTCGGATGGAACCCCTTTTCCACCACCGCTGATGGAAACAAAAATGATACTCAAAATAACGACCCTGGTTTGAGTATTCCAGTGAAGAAATTGACACTAGAGGAGAGGAAAAAAAAAACTGCCAAAAGTAATATGCTCTCTTTATTTTCGAATAACAAAATAGGGGGCACTGATACGAATAATGCGGTTGATACATCTTTGGGTGGGTCCACGTCGAATGGTCTGCTTGGCAATAAAAGTTCGACTAGTGTCACTCCATTCAGTTTTAACAACACTTCTATGGATAACGTCTCCAAGGAGAGCACAACCTCCGGTCCTACCGCATCTACCGATAAACCCAGTGGTACCTTTTTGTTTGGGCAAAACAGAGACACGGGTACTAGCAGTATGACACTTGGAACCGCGCAGACAACTTGGGGCGACAAAAAAAGATCCATCTTCGGCTCCACCACTTCTGCTTCGAATGCAGTAAGTGGTTCTGTCGAGGACATTGGAAACAAGGAGGGAAGTGGAGATACCACCTCATCCACGCCATCACCGAACACCATTAACGCTAATAGCACCAATGAAAAAAGCAGCTTCCAGAGTGGAATCAAAACCAGTTTATTCCCATTCTCCGTAAATAAGGGAGATGAAAATAACAGTGCAGCAACAGACAAGGAAAAACCCAAAAGTAGCATATTCGGTTTTGGAACTCTAAATGTAAAGAGCGAGCAGAAGGAGGAGATAAAGGAAGACACAAAGGTGGACATAAAGGAGGGAACAAAGGAGGGAACAAAAGAAGGCACAAAAGAAGGCACAAAAGAAGGCACAAAAGAAGGCACAAAAGATGACACAAAAGAAGACAGAAAAGATGACACAAAAGAAGACACAAAGGGAGACACAAAGGAGGGGGAGGATAAAGGGAACCTGTCGGAGAAGGACAAAGGAAGTGAAGAAAAATTGTCAGGGAAAAATGAAAAGGAAAACTCCCAAATTTTTGGCAGTGCATTTTTATCCAAGATAAATGGGCAAAATAAAGATGCGAATGTTAAAGGAACTGATTCCGGTTCATCCCCATTCCGTTTTGGCAACACAAATATTGAAGAAAAAAAAACAAACTCATCTGCCTTTATATTTTCATCGAATAAGGAAGACAGAAGTTCGACTCCCATTTTTGGCTTCCAAAGCAAATCGTCGTCCTTTAACGAAGTGCAGACGAGTGAAGAGAAAAATAAAATTCCCATTTTCTCTCTCGGTGGAATGAACAAGCAGACAGATGCTGGCGGTGCGCAGTCAGATAGCTTCAATGTATTTAAGTCTAGCGCAACAACGGGAATTGACAGTGACGGTAAAACGGTTGGAATGAATATGGATCGTACCATAGGAAGCGGTGGAAACATAAACGATAACATAAACTACGACGATGTGAAGAACAGGAAGAGGAGGAGAAACGTGGATATGGAGGACCAGGATGAAGTGGATGGAGCGGCCAAGTCCAAGGGGAGAGATTCTATAGATGAGACAAATCAGTGGGGTGTTGACATATCCAAGAGGAAAGGATACAGTGGAAACTACTTAGGAGATGAAAGAGAAGATGAATTAAACACTGACAGTTTGTTCTTCAAAAAGAGCAAATTGGGAAATGCCCTAAATGACACCAAAAATATTCTGAACACATTAAAATTTGACAATATCCCAAGTAAGGATATCTTAAGTGCATCTGTTAACGAAACGAATATAAGTTCCAGAGAGAATAACATAATCGAGAAGGGGGTTCTGAATGTCAATGGTTCATTATTGGATAGCAAAGGGGTAGGAAGCAGTCCAACAAAAGATAAAAATGAGAGTGGTATGCAGTCCAGCGGAATTTTCTCCTCCGCAGGAGATAACAGCAAATTTGGCCTTCGAAGTATGCTCAGTAATGAACTGACAGCAGAAACGAACAACACCAGTGGTGGACCAACACATTTAAAAGAACAGGGAGGACAGAACCATGCTAACATGGATGAACCAAACCTTCCATTTTCCACTCGTGAGGGGAAAAACTTGTTGGACGACCAAGCGAAGAGAATAGCGAAACGGAAGGAAGAAGAAGAAGAAATGAGCAATCTGGAAAGATTAAAAATGAACAACTATCTAATACATGAGAAGAGCAACAATAATGATGGGAGCAATGACATAAATCACGATGGAAAGGAAATGAAAAATGCGAGGAAAGACCACTTGGTGACAGATAAAAAAAGCGTTGATAGGATTGTAGCATATAATAAGAAAATATCATACGATGATATAGAAGTAGATTTAGATAAAGACATTATTGATTTGAATGATTTAAGGGAAAACTTATTTTTGTGTGTTTTAAATTTTCATCTGAATTATTGGGCAGAGAAAGTTATCCTCTTCTACCCACATAATGAAAAAATTAATAAATACTGTAACCGCATTATGAAGATAAAAGACGAATTTGATGAAACTTACAATTTTAATTTATTTGAAGAAATTCACATTTTATCGAAAAAAATGTTGAAAAGATTAGATCGTAACTGCTGTATCTACGAAAGTGTGCTTTTCCTTTCGGCAGAAAATTTATATGTCTTAAAGAATGCCAAGCTGTCTCTTTTCGAAGCCTTCAACATATATCATTTTTGGTTTCAAAAAAATAGCCTCGACGTGAAAAAAAACTTTCAAAATTTTATGTACACAAATAAAATATATCCCTCCTACCTTAACTACTACATGAATCTCTATAAGAACCACACTTCGTTTAATTATAAGTACACGCAAGGAAGTGGCGAGACGGAGGGGAAAGGCAAAGGCACTGGTAGGAAGAATCAGATGGATCAGGACAGGGATAGTGTGAGCCATTCGATTGACCAGGAAAGGGATAGTGCGAACAATTCGACGGATCAGGAGGAGCCGAACGGAAGTGACGACTCGTCAGGCACCTCAGATGGCCCCCGGGATGATGACCCGTGTAGCCAAGGGGAAGGGGACAGTGGAAGAAGCGACATCGGAAGTAGTCATGGAAGTAGTTCCCGAGGTAGTCGCCGAGGTAGTCGCCGAAGTAGTCGCCGAAGTAGTCGTAGCAGTAGCCGGCTGAGTAGTCGTGGAAGTAGTCCCCGAAGTGACCGTGAGAGACGCGCGAAGAGAAGAAGCAGGGCGAGAAAGAGAAGCGACAAGCACAAGGAAAATAGCCTGATAGAGATATTGAACTCAAACAGCAGCGACGTGTCGGATGTGATGGACAACAGTAATAAAGAGGAACCCCTCAATATGCACTTCAAGGAAAAGTATCTCTACCTGTCAAAGGGGAAAGTGAAAAAAAACAAACTATTCCTGCCCTCACACATAAGGGTTAAAAAACTCAGTGCATGCGAGTGCATATTATTGGAACTCATCCTCAAGAGGGACATACTGAACGTTTTAAAAAAATACAGAATTTTTAAAACAGAGAAATATGAATACCTCTATGTTAATCTCATAGCAATGTTGAAGCATTATAATTATTTCTCAGTAGACAAAGAAAATCAAATAAGTAAAAATTCTACCTCCACTAGTGCCACGGTGAGTGGAGGCGCAGATGGTGGTGAACCTGGTAACAGTACATCTCATTCCCCTTTTGGACAAAACAAAACGAATAGTCAATTGAAGAAGCTAACTAACCATCTGAGCACAAATTTAGTGAATACAAAAAATGATAAAATTAATATACTCAAAAAAATATGTGACAAAAATTTACTCTACTATATAAACATGCAGTTAAAAAATATTATGCATTTGATCAGCTTCAACGAAATAGAAATCGCTTGTGTGTACTTGAACCATATTAAAAATAATTTATACGTTATGTTCCAGATGCCTATTCTTCTTTACAATAGTCTGTTCGACAGAATCATTAAATCGTACAATGACTACATCGTAATGGAAAACTTTTTCAATAACTCTTGTTTGTATAATGATTTTCGGTATGAAAATATTTTCAAGACGAAAATTGCCTATATGCTTATGAAGAAATTTTTCCAGGCGGACGATACGGAGAACTGTATTCGATTTGCCCTATACTTTGAAAACATTCGGACAAAGGCACCCCGAAATAATATTTACAACGATTATATTTTTCATAAAAATTTGCTAAGTGCCTATATTAAGGTACATGAAGATATCGTGCCGGAGGAGTGGATCGAAGCACAAACTTCAAACAACAGCGAACTCAGTGATCTCCATGATTCAGAATACCTTGACTACTACTCCTTCTTCTTTAAGGATATCTCCAAGTATATAAAGTTTAACATAATGCAGAAAATTGTCTCGTGTAATATATTCAGTCTGCGCAGGAGGGATTACACGAACACCGAGGAAGGCTACAACATTGGAGGAAGCAGTGTGGCAAGCGGACAGACAAGTGAAGTAATGACCGGAGTGAATGCCCCCGCCGGGGAGACGAACGCGGCGCCCCCCAATACCTGCGAAGACAACTTCGCGTGCTACTTCGTGTACATGGTGAACCGTTCCATCCTGGATGATCTCGTCAATCTGTACGCTTCCAAGGGAGACTACTTCTACAAGAGAATTTCAGCAACACTCATCAACAGCTCATTTGTAAAGGAATACGAAAAGACGCACAATAAACATTTCCACATGCACGTACAGGTAGCCAACATAAACCACTTTATGAAAACCAACTTCTTCGAATACATCAACTTTTTCAAAAAAAAAGAACTCTATCATATTGATAAGACAAAAAATGAAGATGAAATTATGCAAAACTTAGTTAACGTTATAAAAGGAAATGGAAAAAAAATTATTCTAGTGATTAATATGCTCGTCGAAATTGTCACCAAGATGGAAAAAAAAATTTTGAAAAATGTAAATATCTTCATTACTATAAATTTAAGGAACTTAATCATTGACACTTTTTACCTCTTCAAGTACATTTTCAACAATAAAGAATTTTCGCTCCATTTGGTGGAGGACTTGTACAGGAATGCCGTAATTTTTAACGACCTCATCAACTCCACTTTCTCGGATGACATACACTACTACCCCAAGGAACAAATAAAGGAACTTTACACTTACATTCGCCACAAGTTTACCAACCAAAATTTGATCGCCTGAGTTTGCTCCCTTTCACAGCAAAGCAGTGATGTGGAAGAATCACATTAAACTTATTTACGCGAACCGTGATTCATACAAAATTGTGAGTGGCTTCCCCTCAACTTTTGCTTTGTTCATCAGTTCTAAATTTCGCCTTCCCTTTTTTTTATGTTAACATCTCATCAAACTTTCTTCTTTACAACTTTTTTTTTTAAATTATCGAATCCTTATTAAAAGGTTGTGTGTGTGTGTGTGTTGTGTGGACGTGCCCCCTCGGAACAACGCAAAAATTGCCTTGGTGTGTGTCGTGCCCACGTCCACACAACACACGCACACGTCTGTCGTAGGGTCGAACGATCGAACGATCGAACGAATGTACATTTGTAAAAGTTGTTAAATTCTGGTATCGGCAATGCCGCACAAAAAAAATAAATAAAAATAAGAAAAAATAAAAAAAATAATAATAATAATAAAAGGAAACACATTTTCGCAGTGAGGGCTTCGTTCGAAGGACGCACACTTCAAGTGTACCTTTTCTGCACTCTTACGGAGGGGCAAAAATATACCATAGAAGGAGAGGAGGTGCGCTCAAAAACATAGGAACATACTCATACAATTACATAGCGTGTCAATTTCCACCTTGGACATCTCCCTTGGTAACCCAATTGACATTTAAATAAAAAAAAAATACACTTTAGTGATGGCTTCGAACCGACAGGCAGTCATCCCTGCTTTATATTATCATACCAGGTGGAGGCATCACACAGTAAATTCACAATGTGGTTAGGAAATGTTCCCATGGTAAAATGGATATATACATCTGATGGATATGTAGTGGAGTTATCCATATAATAATGTCGTCTCTTATTTAACCAACGTGCCTTAGCTCATCTAAAAGGTTCATTTTAGTGAATGTAATTTCTCGCTCAGATGAAGCATCCAATTATGCGGTTGTATATGAGCCAACCTTTGGTGGCCACCCCTGATAGACGACGATGTCTTCGTCCCAGGGGGTTATCACAAGAAGCTTTTCTTCGTCATTATGGTGTAAAAATCTTCGAAGGAAATTTCCCCCTCTCCCTTGGAATCTGCACGATCAATCATATCCCGCAGCTCTTCATCAGTTAAAGTCTCCCCTAATTCCTTTGCAACTCTTTTTAAATTCTTCAATGATATTGCCCCCGTTTTGTCATCATCGAAGAGGTTGAAAATTCTTTGGATTCCTTCCCGCGTGTCTTTATTTCCCTAATTAAGTGGGTGAAGGAACCAATTTGGTGAGTGCGTCGTGTGATGGAGGGGAAAGGCCACGATAACACATTATATACACACACATGTATGCACATGCGCTGTGTAGATGCAGGCCTACCAGCTTGGACGTTATAACCTCCATGAATTCCTCGAAGTCAATGGAGGAGTATCCGTCTTTTTCCAGGTCGGCTATCATCCTGAATATCATTGGGTTCTTAACGTCTAACCCTAGGCTCTGCATGGCGCACTTTATTTCCTTCGGGTCAATGGTACCTGCGGGGGGGAAATAAAAAAAGCTTAACTCAGTGTGCATCCATGTGACTCACTTTGTGTAAAATGGGCCCCAGGTTTTGGCACGAAAAAAAAAAAAAAAAAAAGAAAAAGAAAAAAATGAATATAACTGCTTCAACCCTTCATATGTCATCCCTCTTTTTTTTCCCTTTTCTCACCTGTCCCATCGGTATCTAACAAGTTAAACGCTTCCCTTATTTCCTCAATTTCATCTTCAGTGAAGCCTGGCCGTTCTGTGAAGCTCTTTTCATACCTCCTCCTAATTGATGTATTTTCTGTCATTAGTTTATAAGCTCTGGGTGATGTTAAAGTAGAATATTTTGAAGATTTTTTTTTTTCTTCTTTTTTTGGGTTTCACTTTTTGTGATATTTGCCGCCTTTGTTTAGAGTACAATTACTCTTGTTAAAGGAAGAAGAGAGCTGTAAGCATATATAAACCGGAGTCAAGCGAAGATTGGCATGTTTCGCAATAATATTTGTACTTATACGTACATGCACATTTTCCCTCGCATTAGTTTTTAACTTTTTTTTCCCTTTTTTTTTTTTTTTTTTTTTTTTTTCTTTTGCTTCACCTTTATGTATAAACAGTCGTGGGAAATTTTGAAACCTCCGAATTTTTAATCATTTGTTTTCACCCCCGTGATTGGACGAAGAAGTGTATATATTTAATTTACATTTCCTGCCTCGCGAAGATGATTAAATTTATATGTGTACGTGTGGACTTTGGCGTGCGAGTGTGGAGTTCAATGCGCAGCGTGTTGTGATACGCAGTATGGCATGTTTTTTTTTTTTTTTTTTTTTTTTTTTTTCCCCATTTGATGTGATGGCTGCAATTTCCTTTCATCATTATATATACACTGGTGTAATATGTACATTCAAATCGCCATGGAGCACTTAATCGTGCAAAATGGCAAAAATGGACACATTTACTTGTACACATGTGCAGTGTGCCAAACTGTTAAGAGTTTTTTCCCCCATGCCATTGCTTTGCTTGACGACTCTGTATATCAGGTAAGTATATCCATAGCAGCAGGGAATTTTTTTTTTTTTTTTTTTTTTTTCAAACACAGTGAGAACTTCCTCACAACGAAGAGAGCAATTTTAATTTTTTTATCCATTTTGTGTAATAGTCTAATTGTTCCGCTTATATGTCTGCACACGGTATGGATGGGTAGGCCATTTTAAGGCAGCAAAAAAGGGAAAATGATTTCCATTATATCACCCTTCCACTTTACATGCAGCGCATTTTTTCAATGCATGATGTGAAAGAACTTCCTATTCGTAAAATGCCCTTTATGGCAGTCGCGAGGGATGTCATCGCTTGTCTATTTAAAAGTTCGTCCAGGGTTAAGCCTAGTACATCAAGCACGTGTAACCAGGAAACTCCTTTTCAACCTATGCGCAAAATTAGGCCTTCTTGTTTTCCCGATCGCGTTGTTTACATTTCTGCCCATTTGTCAGAAGGGGTGAATATAGACAGCACATCGTGTACACACCTCTGCACATACTTAGCAAAAATAAGGAATAACTGCAGTTTAATAACATATCTTGAGGATGGTACCTCTCTGCTTGTGTCCATATTGCGTGGTTGTGTACTACGTACACGTAGGTTGTCTCCATTGGAGCATAGTTTGCTCACTATTATTACATACATGTGCACACGAATAAACAGATCGATAATCATCTCTTCAGCGAAATGAATAGTAAGCGGGGTGTTACATGAAATAGCGGCTCGGTTCAGCTTTGAAAAGAAGAACTCGCAGGGTGTGCTCTTACATGGGGCACTTTGCGTAACCCACGTAGATGGCGCAACAGTCGTTTAATATATACGGCTTAGTTATCCCTTTTTATCAACGCCTTCGCTTTTAATTGAACATTTCCCATGCGAATGTGTACACAGATTGAAACTGTATCATCTTCGATTGGGAAATTTCATAAAGAAATGACAAATGTTATTTAGTGAAGTTGGAAAAAGCACACTATTTTACGAAACCTCAGTTAGGACCATAGTTCTAACAACATCTCGTTATGTTGTGGTTTGGCCTAATATTTGCTTCGTTGAATTTTTTTCCAATATGCTGTTGGCGCACATTGAGAAACAAGCGAAAAATGCGCAGGTATGTATGAGAAACCTTATGAGGGGGAGGACAAAAGTGAACCTTTAAGGTTGCATATTTCGTAGAGCGAACAACACCAATGTCCTACGGGACTCATTCAACGGGGTGCTTCATAAACGACTCCTTTAGTTTCAATCCACCCCTGGTAGCCATCATTTTCATAACTTAGTACTATTTTAAATACAATCGCAGCGAACCCTTTTGACGGATAAAATTCAAATATACGGAAAGGAAAAAGAAGGTGAGTTGAAAAATACGCCAAGGGGGTAGGGGCATCACTATGCGTGCGCACACAAATAAACGCATGGAATAACAGGCATTTCTTCAATGCATTTTCACTAAAAAAAAAAAAATTATATAAAATTCAAAAAGTAAACATGAAAATTCAGTTTGCACATTT
This sequence comes from Plasmodium knowlesi strain H, assembly GCF_000006355.2. NCBI lineage: Eukaryota > Apicomplexa > Aconoidasida > Haemosporida > Plasmodiidae > Plasmodium > Plasmodium knowlesi. Next base: position 1,563,597 of record NC_011913.2, on the reverse strand, counting down.
GTGCAACAATTCGCAGTTGCTGAAAAAAGAAACGTATAATAATACACGCACATATTAGGAATTTTCTTTAGTTCTTCTCTCCCTTTTGTGGAATTATTCTTCCAAATGGTTAAAAGAAGAGATAAGCTTAAATGTCCAGAAATTTTAAGTATATGGCCTACGAATGAAATGAAAAGAAGGGATTGAAGAAACGTTAAAGGAGTGGTCTATATGCACACAGGAGAGAGCATAGCAGCATTGCCGCAAAAATGCCACTTTGAATTAGCAACTTATAAATGTGTCTAGCCAAAATGATGAAAAAACGTATGAACAAAAAAAAAAAAAAAAATAAATAAATAAAACTCCTTTTTTCCTGAACTGTTCATGCAAAAGTACCTCCTTGATTAAGTAAGTTATCTCCGAAATATCTTTGCATTTATATATCTTCGATTTTATGTAAGACAGAATATGTTCGTCACAGGGGTTGATTTCCACTTGCGCATTTTTTGACTGATAATTGCTCACTTTAAATTGCATGACACTGCGTATTGTCTAAAAAAGGGTAAAGGTAAAAAGACTGTCATAAAAAGAAAAAAAAAAAAAAAAAAAAAGCGCTTCTCAATGAATAAAAAATAAATATACAAATGCATAATACCGTAAATTCGAAAATGATGTAGTGCTCCGTTTTTTCTACAATTTTGAGGGGTGACAACTGCGTTGTTTTGATGTTCCGTTCGGCTGTCTTTATGCTGCAAAGGGAAGATGAGCGATGATAAGACAAACGTAAAAGTGGTGCATGTGCAAAGCAAGGCACACTTGTGTGTATTCATTTTCTTTTTTCCCTCCTTTAATCGGCTCTCGTTCCTTACTGCTCCTCCAACAGCTTGATCCTTTCCTTACAGTCCAGCGTATCCGAAAAGTTGATGTCGATTTCTTTGCGCTTTTTTTTGACGTAGTTGTCGTATTTTTGTATTTTCTCGTTCAGCTGGGAGGAGGTATAAAACGAGGGAAATTATGAAGTAAATTGAAACACAATTTTACTTTTCCGGGTGAATAACTCTCTGCATTTCTCAGTATATGCACTGACATGGTCGTTTCGATCCTCCATACCTTATTGATATCCTTCTTAAGCTTGCTTAACGTTTCGTCCATTTCGTTATTCTTCGAGGAAAAAGGAAATATAAATCAAATGTAACACTACACTGTCGATTTCCGACTTGTGCATGTTCACACACACACAATCATACGTATGGTGGTGCGAAATCACGCCCATGTTATACGTCTCTATGACAAAATGGGGAACACATTATTCAAGCGTAGGTACACACACGAGTGGGAACATTTAAGATTCTTACCTTTTGCTTATTCTTCTCGAACATCTCATCGTATTTTTCCACCTTCGCCTCCAGCTCCAGCTTCTTCACTCGTTCCTTTTCGAATTCGATTTTTTGGTTTCTTTCGGTTAACCTGATGAGGGATAAAAGGGATCCAGATTGTGTCACTTGTACAGGACAAACAGTCGATGCGAAAAAACACAACGCATAAAACGATATTCGAGCGCCTGAAGACCCTACTTTAGTTTCAAGTTTTCCACGTGGTCCATAAAAAAGGAATCCGCGGAGAAGAGAGTATTCACTGCCTCTGCGTGGGGGAGAAAAGGAGCAAGGGAAAATTATTAGTCCGTAAAAAAGGGAAGAAATATATCGTCATCAGAAGCATAATAATGGGGGAGAAATGAACAATTCTTCTTCTTTTTTTTTTTTTTTTTTTTTCCCTCAGCTTCTTCGATTGTAATATGTCTAACCTGAGGTGTTATTAAAGAGTAGGTCGAGCAAATTCGAAATTTCATTTTCCAGCTGTTTTACTTGTGGCTTGTCGTTGTACTGTTTGCACTGTCGCACAAATTTCTCGTACGACTCGATTATTAAATCCTGATCATTTTTACTTAAATTCATATGACCAAAATCATTTATGTTTTTGATATAATTTAAAAATTCAAGACATAAGCTGTGTAAAGTTTTTATTAAATTTTCATCTACTTCATCTTCCAAATCATTTTTATTTTCTTTCAAATTTTGTATGAACAAAAAAATTTCATTAAATTTGTCATAAAATGTGTAGAACAGGTCGTTCTGTGAATATGCCTCCTTGTTTGGGGCAGTCAAACTGTAGTTTGCTTCCTGATTATTGTACGGCACTATGTTATTCATTTGGCTGTTCTTCGTCACTGAGAGGTGCTCCATTTTTTATTTTAACTTCTTAACGGGCGTATACATGTGTACATAACTGCCTTACACTTGGCGATTTCTTAGCCAAACTGCTGAGTCTTCAGGAGGGGGCACACCTGGGAGGATCTATTGATTTTTTTCCCCCTAGCGGTTGGTCTTTTTTTTTATGGCAGTTTCTTGGTGATAGCCCTTTTTGTGGTATTTTATGAGAGCTTTATTTATGATATATATATATATTTTTTCTTTTTTTTTTTTCCTGGCTAAGAGGACAAACTTACCGAGGGAACAAAGGTACCGACACGTATGCACATGCACACAAAAGCGCACAAAACTGGGTCTCCCAAGTATCATTGCTTAAAGAAGAACGGCTTCCCACTTCTGACTGAGTGACATACCCATGAGTTCAATTGCGCGTATCAAACGTGTGTAGGTCTGCGTTGGCGTAGGCGTTTATGCATATGTTTGGATACCTCCTTGTGTACCTTTCTATGTGTATCCTCTTTTTTTCCCTTACGTGAAAATCCCGAATAGGCCGCACAAACTCAATTGCGCAATGGACACAGGCCCCGGCAAACAATCTGCGGAACTCCCTTTATGGCACACTTTTCCGTTGGGGTATTTACCCGATTGTTGACAGGCCGTGTTAATATGACATCCCCCAATGTTGCACATGTGAACAAGGGAAGGGGAAGGTATTCATTTGGACTGCTGTGTTCCTACTTCAGTACATTCATTTAATTCGCAAAATAGTATGCATTTGTCCAGTACACAATCAAAAATCCTCGCACAGGCATGCATAATTTTCCTAGCGCATTTTGCACATGAACACACTATCTAAAAAATTAAAAAAAAAAATAAGAATGTCTCGAACAGGTAAAAATAAAAAAAAAAAAAAATAGTTCTTACTAATGTAACAACAAATGGGAAGGAACATTTTCCAAGATTAAAAAAAAATTAGCAAACTCCGAAAACGTGGCGTTTTTTTTTTTTTTTTTTTTTTTTTTTTTTTTTTTTTCTCGCGAAGTATGCCGGGATGATGTGCGCTGTTTGAAGGACGTTCTGCTTGTTCAATTTTCTGGCTTCACTGTATCTCTTCTTTTTTTTTTTTTTCCACTTCAAATGGGCACATCAGACCTGTGACTTGTCACCCTAAGCGCAGTTGCAGCCGTATTATAATACGAATTGTATGCGTGTGCACGTCGCTCCCCCCCCCTGCGCAAAAAAGCCTCCTTCTGAATGACCACACTTTGTTAACAAAATGGGGAGACTCAAATCCCCATCAACACCAACGCCATCGCAGATTCATCTCTCCCTCTTTGCAAAAGGATCTGCAAATAATTGCTAGCCAAGGGGCGGAGCATCCGAGCGGCTGAACGAAACATATGCGCACACATCTCCCCAAAATTAGGCCCAAGTACAAAAGAATGAAAAAGAGCCACCCCCCCTTCCTTATCATTAAAAGGTTATACACACGCAGTGGAGGATTGAGGAAACCACAAAAAGTGACGAACGATCCCGAAAGCATTAACAGAAAAACATACTGGTGCTTCGAACACAAACCTATTAAAAGGACGATGGTCAATTTGATATACTCCCACAATGAACTGAAATTATTTTCCCGCTTTCTGAGTCATCCCAATGGTACAGCTCTCAGTTGGACACATGCAGTGTGATCCTATAATATGCACACAAAATTCTTCTCATGGCGTGTATCTCCCCTGAGGTGCACACAACATTCTACGTTGTTATTGAGCCATTATTTTTTTTTTTGTCCTGCCCTATTGAGGGTCCCCATCACGTTGATCTACCTTTCCCATTTCATCCCCTCCTCAGTCGGTACCTCCCTCATACACGAGCTATCCTTGGAAGGCCCCTATACGGGGTTCCTGCCTTCGAACGAGGCTCTGAAATTAATTAGCCCCGAAAGCTTAGCCAAATTATATGAACAAGGAGATAAATTGATGGAATTTGTTTTGGGGCACTTTACGAAGGACTTCTGGCTCTACAGAGATCTCTACGGATCTTCCTACCAGCCCGTAAGCCGCATTCCTATATACAATTACGTCAAGGTGTTATTGTGCCACACCTTACAACTGGGCATCTACCGACATATGTAACCCTCCCTCACGAATATGCGCCTTACCTCACGAATATGCGCTCCACCTCCCCCCCCCCCCTCCCTTGCAGTGGCTCGTATTTAACGAGAAAAGGGAAGCCCCTGAGAAAATCACCAACTTAGTTAACAAAGACCTACTTGTAAAAATAACAGGAGAGTTTAAAAATTGCGATCACTCCATTTTCCTTAATGGAGCGAAGATCATCAGACCAAATATGAAGTGCCACAACGGAGTGGTCCATATTGTAGACAGGCCGATTATACAGAGGTAGTTGTATATGGGAACCCCACACGACGATTTTTTTTTTTTTTTTCCCACAAAGAAGGGGTGGACAAAACCCATTTGGAGGATTCACTTTGTTGAGGGATCGTCGATATTGGATGGATCATTGGAAGGACTCCATAGGAGGACGAAACTTGAGAAATAAAATATGCAACCCATCTGACAGGTATGTGTAAGCGCGCACAAATGGGTAAAAATATACAGGCAGGATATCCCAGGATTTCATTTCCCTATCTGCGCAGCCAGCGCGACAAAAAAAAAAAAAAAAAAAAAAAAAAAGCTGAAGGCACCCTTGCCATTTGCCACTTCTATATGAACACTTTAGTTATATAAACAGTTTGTTTAAGAAAAAAAAAAAAAAAATTTGTATCAATTGCAGCGTGGCTCAAGCACCGCACGACAAAGGGTAGACGGTACACACCTCGCTAACACAAAAACATTATTACACGACTGAAAAAAAAAAAAAAGAAAACGCAAGTAATTAACAAGTGCAAATTTAGACTGGGCGTTAATTCGTGTAACACAAAATCTGTTAACGTGTGTATCCGGAGAGTGGAATTTACACACACTTAAAAAAAGGATCCCCCTTCAGACATCGCAATGATGTAGGGATGATGGTGATGAATAAAATATCGTGACCCTATGAGGTTGGTGCACAGACACAAATGAGTATCACCACTTAGAGCCCACATCTTCATATTCACCTGCAGCAGTTTTATCATACCCCTATAATAAGAAGGCACTCAGGGTACCTTCTTCCCAATCGACTTGAAGTATTCGCTGAGCGCTGCGGTGGCCTCCAACTTGCTGATGCTTTTGACCAACCTGATTTGGAACATGTTGGGCCATATTTTGCCCGTCACGAGAAGATTCGGCAAGTCTGCCTTGCTGTTCTGCGGGTCTATCGCTATTCCGTTTAGCACGGATTCCCTGTTCTTCATACCTTCCTGCTTTGGGTGCGAAGGGGCACAAAAGGTGAATGCATACGATAGGCATATAAATTGGCGCAAAAAAATATATGCTATGGTGTAACGACGTGTCGGTCACACGAAAAGTACATGCACAGTTAAGAGTACACCCCGCCAATATTCTCACTCCCACCCGGTTCATTTCCACCATATTGACTACCACTTACGTAATTATCACACTTCTCGACGAGGCCGGACAAGTTAATGATCTTGAGGCACGCGCCTTTAGAAATGTCAATCTCCAGGATCAACTTGGTGAGGAACACATTGGCATAAAGCGTCTTGGCCTGCACATGGTACTCCAACTCATTCACATGATAAATGGCAAAGCCTGCACAAGTAATTGGGGTCTTTCCAGATATGGACAGTTTTTTAGTTTTTGAAAACTCGTATGGAATTTCAATTTCGTACAAATAATTATCACCAGTAGTTGTCCACAGCTTCTGATAACGAGCAAAGTTTTCTTCCTTCAAGTCTTCAACAGATTGTAGGAGGTCGATGTTGGACGTCAGCCCATACCCATCCAACTCATGCTCGAATGTGTGATACAGCTCCATAGTGTTATAATCAAAAACGAGAATAACTTTTTCCTTGTATGTTAGAGTAAGGATAAATTTCCTGTATGTCATTGGCTCGATGACAATTGCCAAACCTTCTGCGAAGAGGTTACTTTTTAAATTGTTAAACCTTTTTGTTTTCCCCGAAGAAAGAGAAAACTCTCTGATGTAACTAGCTCCATATAATCCTGAGGATTCGAGCAGTGTGTCATTATCTATAAAAAATAATCCTTGTGTAAATGGCGCGTGTACTTTATTGATTGGAATAACATTTGATCCGACATTTACTTGTTCGCCAATGGCAGGGTCGTGGATGTGGCTATACTTATGCACCACGTCGTATGTGTACACTCCAATTCCAAAGGGAAATTTATCATTTGAGCTTGAGTTGTTAACGAAATGAAGGATTAACAACACGGATGCTACGATTAGCAACACCACCACTATTGTCACTACCACCACCATCTTCCTAAACACCCTGCAGAAAAACATCGTGAATTGATATATGTATGTTCAGAGGGGCGGAAGAAGGGAAACTCCCTTGTGGGGGTTGCTTTCACGTGTCTGTGCCGCACGATTTTCTAATATCCATGGGGCTGTGTCCCTACACGGCAGCTTATGTGCGCAGGTATGAATGCACGTTGTGTCAATATATTTATAGACGCTCATGCGCATATATCTACTCGTGCGAGCGCTCGCAAAAAAAAAAAAAAAAAAAAAAAAAAAAAGACAAGCAGTTTATGTAAAACATAAAGATATCTCATAACATTTGTTCTTTTAATATTTCTCGCTTGAAAAAAAAAAAAAAATTAATATGAGTAGCTATATATTCGTGTCAATATATACTGTCTTATTCACTCTGCTGTCAAAGTGAGGAGGGGTTAAAATAATAATTGAAAAATGCAACCTTGGAACGATTTTAAAAGGTACACGTCTATTATCTACATATGTATGTTAGGGTGAAATGCTTTAAACTGTTGCGCACATATTTTGTCGATTTATTCTGTTCTTTTTTTCTTTTCTTTTTCTTTTTTTTTTTTAGCCAAATAGGCTTATTCATTCGAGGCGCGTGAACCGCGGCGTAGTGCGCTCGCAGGAAGCTGCATGCGCAAAGGTATAAGCAAGAATATACACGTACATATATACATATATATATATGTAAGTATGTGCACGTTCCAACAACTGTGCACACAATCATGCTAGCCCCATGAGGGTGGTGGTCCCCACGGCACCGCGGCGTTCCTGCGGTACTGTGTCCACTTTTCATCATTTTAACCTTATATTTTTCCTGGGGATGACCTTTCCTTTTCCGCCTATGGCGGGGGGCACTTTTCTCTTTGCGTGTTTTTTACTAGCCATACTTCTTTCTTCATTTTTTTAAATTTTACATTTAAGAATTTTATCGAGCGGAGCGGGGCCAGGAAATCCTTCACACGGGAGATGCTCCGTTCGCCGTTTCTTTCGCGTCCTTCGCTCTTTTTTTTTTTTTTTTTTTTTTCCTTTTTTTCCGTGGAGGTAAGTTTCCCGGTCCCGTGAGGCTTACTCACTTATAGCCTCAGTACCCAAGCAGGAAAAGGCTGGAATCGGGTGATGTGCATTTGGTTGTTTCATTTGTTCTGTTCTAAAATTCCGTGGTGGGCAACCCCATCCTTCAGCTTTCGCAAGTACATAAAGGTAAGTACGAATGCATGTACGCGTGTACATATGCGTGTGTGTCTTTCAGAACCTGGTTCGCATTTTCTTTTTAGTCCATTCACATATGGAGTGGTGATAAATGAAATGAAAAAACCATCAGACTGTGAACTAAATAAAAGGAGCCATGTTACGGGAAACTGTTGCTCACCAGGAAATGAACACACTTAAGGGGAAGCCATATACTATAATGCATATCATTGTGATGATGGGGCACAGTTCCACGTGGATTATTTCTCTAACCCTTTGAATTTTTTTTTTTTTTTTTATCCCCACAACACACGATACGTTGGCTATCCGAAAAAAAAAAAAAAAAAAAAAAAGAACTTCCTTCCAAGAGAATACAGTGGAAAATTAACCCAAGTGACCACGCTTAGCAGAAATAAGAAAAAAAAAAAAAAAAAAAAAAAAAATGCCAATTTCCCAAATTTACATTCGCAATGTAGCCAACGAGATTGCTCACTTTTCGTGAAGAAGTCATCGCGCGGTAAAAAAGCTCACGCAGCATTGAACTTATCCAATTGTCACACTTCCTCCCAAGTTCGTGAATTAGAAAAAGAAGAAAAGCTGTAACATCCTTAGCTGATCATTATGTGAATTAAAAAAAAAAAAAAAAAAAAAAAAAACGGAAAAGGCACATTTCGTTGTGGCCTTTCCTTATGGTGTTATATTTTCCACCATACAAAGAAGTTAAAAGAGCAGGGTGAGGAAGGTGGATAATTAATCACATAAATATACGTACTCACCTATATTGGTAGGGTAAACGTGCGCATCGCGTCACCGTTCAGCCAAACTTGCAACTCCTTGCCCATTTTTTACCAACAAGTTCATGGCTCTTCGGGAATCCGAAATACAAAGGGGCCCAAGCATATTTGCTTCCCCACAGTGCCAGCCATGTTATTCTGCAAATGGTACAAATGAATAATGTATTGTAGTATAACAGGGTATAATAGGATATGCTGTTGGCGCTGCCCCGCGTACTATAGCCCATGGATATTTTTAATTTACCTCATACAGGAGATTGTTGTATGGAACGTTTGTTTTGTCGTGCATTATAACGGGGGTGGCCAAAGATACTCTTTTTCATATGAGCATTTTCATTGCTGGCATATTTTGGGTTGCTTAGAAATTGGCCTAAAAAGGATGGTTAATTTGTTTTCTTCCTTTTTTTTTTTTTTTTTTTTTTTCCCTTTTGGCACTCCTTTGCGCTTTTCTCATAAAGGAACTACTCCTTTTTCCAATAATGAAGAAGAGAGAAAGTAATGTAAGCGGGGGGGGGAAGGCACCGGAATAGGCAAAAGATGTCGCCGAGTTAAATTGCACAAGGGGGGGCGGGACGTTCTCGTTGAAAGGGGATCCCCCCACACTTGAAGAAGCACTCAGAAAACAGTATACCTATATATGTTATATAATGTATACATATAATTTATCATATGCCTTTTTCCCACACGTGAGTTGGTATTTCGACCGAATGGGCAACTTCAACTTCTATAGCTTTTTCTTTTTTAATATTCCTTCGGTAATGCCCCCCCCTCCTCGTTCCCTTACCTTGGTAAATGCACAACAGGAAGGGAACCCCTAACAATATTGTACAGCACGTTAGAGGGTACCCACTTTGTAGCTTTTTCTTTTGCCCCTCTATATATATTATATATATATACAATTTTTGGTGAGCTTTCCAACTTTTCCGCCGAGGCCGCCTTGTTTACCCAACGCAGGCAATATTTACCACCCTGAGGCGAAAAAAAATTTCCACGCAGCAAACGCAAGTAGTAGGAACGCGGAATGGTCATTTAAAAAAAAAAAAATAAATAACAAAAAAAAACAATTAAAGCAACATGCAACTGCGAATATTCTTGCGTATGAATTCATTCCACAAAAAAAAAAAAAAAATTCAAAAAAAGGAACGAATTTTTTTTTTTCATTTCTGCTCAATCGCGTGAGAACAGTAAGCATACGTAAAAACGTTCGTACTCGTACATCTCCTTAAACTGTAACGAAAACGTACAAATACGAATACCTTGCAGGAAGTGTTAAAACGAGCACAAACGCAAGCCGATTTTATTCTTCACCTGCTTAGGAGGGATACATACCATCCGAACAAAATAGCAAATAACGGCTTAACGAAGCGCAGTTAACTTTAACACCCCAGTTTTAACGATCCTAACTGACGTAGGAAGCAACATGGAAGGTATACTTTTGCATTTGCTTTCTTTTGAAAATGTCCCCTTTTTTTATATGCCTTTCTTCCCCCAATGCGTTTCATATTTTGTTTGCTAATACAACGGGCGCATTATTGCGTATGTACGTTTCTGCGTGAATGGCTATTTGTGGATACATGTTTCCCTGTTCGTGTATATGGGCATGCACCTCCTGTACGCCTTGACACCGCGCAAGCTCATGTAACATGTTTGCTTGGCGACATGGCTGAATACTTGCACGTGTTGTCAATTGATGTTCTTCTCAACTGAACTTCATTTGAGCAATATGTCGAGAAGGCCTACATCAAACATACGCATGAACACTACCGCTAATTTTTTTTTTTTCTTCTTTTCCATCTTATAGGAGATAGAGGTGGCTTTTCAAGAGGATTTGGAAGGGGCATGAGAGGCGCAAGAGGCGGCCGTGGCAGAGGACGAGGAAGAGGAAGGTAAGCCGGAAAGAAGGAAAAATGGCAATAAAGGGGGGTATCGGAATAGGTTGATTGGTGGATTAATGATATAGCATGAACAGGATAAAACAGCACTCCGCCCTAAGTGCCTACATGCCTGCGTGTCACATGTGGGATGCAAACTGTATTCCACTTTTCGCACGCACTTCTTCACCCCACCATTTATATACCCCCTTTTTTTTTAGAGGAAGAGGTTCCGCAGAAGATGACTTGAAGAACTGGGTACCCGTAACAAAGTTGGGACGCCTGGTGAAGGAAGGCAAAATAGTTTCCATCGAAGAAATTTATTTGCATTCCCTTCCCATTAAGGAGTATCAAATTATTGATTACTTCTTTCAACCTGGGGAATGTTCCCACCCCTTAAAGGATGATGTTGTGAAAATTATGCCTGTACAGAAACAAACACGTGCCGGACAGCGAACAAGGTTTAAGGCATTTGTGGCCATTGGTGATGGAAATGGACACTGTGGTTTAGGAGTAAAATGCGCGAAAGAAGTTGCAACTGCCATTAGAGGTGCAATAATTGCAGCTAAATTGTCGTTAATTCCTGTGAGAAGAGGATACTGGGGAAACAAAATTGGTGATCCTCACACGGTACCAATGAAGGTATCAGGAAAATGTGGTAGTGTTCGTATTCGTTTGGTGCCAGCTCCAAGGGGTACACAGATCGTGGGTGCGCCAACGACGAAGAAGATGCTTAACTTTGCGGGCATTAAGGATTGCTTCTCCTCATCTTGTGGAAAGACCAAAACAAGGGGAAACTTTTTAAGGGTAAGAAATGGGAATTCTCCACTAGGCAAAAAAACAAGGGAAGCACACGACGTTGTTTGTGTTAATTCCTCACAGTGTGTATATAACATCCTTGTAAAACATAATACACACACAATGCAATTTCATCGAATGCCTCCTCATCCTTATATATCTCCTTTTTTTTTTTTTTTTTTTTTGCCATTTTTTTGTAGGCCATTTTCAATGCCTTGAGCAAAACATACGGCTACTTAACTCCAGACTTATGGAAGGTAACAAAATTTGACAAGTCTCCATATGAGGAATGGTCAGATTTCCTCGAGACCTACCAGAACATGAAGGTTCAGAAGCAGATCCCTTAAAAGATTTGAAGATGCAAAGATGCAGATAGAAAGAATTCCCAAATTGCTTATTATCCAAGAAGGTACATTTTTACGGAAAGCTGCCGCTTTTTAAGTATAAAGAAGGAAAAGGTGTAAACTTTACTATGCTACGGTGCAACTTCTACTATACGTCCTCCTTTTTTTTTTTTTTCTCTCTCTCTTCATATCACTTGTTTTTAGCCAAATGAATGTTCCTTATTTTAAATTTTCACATTAAGAAATAAAAAAAAATTGTACAGGCGGATTTTTTTTTTTTTTTTTTTTTTTTTCATAAACCAAAATGAAATAAAAACAAACATATAGAAGTTCAAATTTTATAGTGATATTTATATTTAAAAGATTTTCATTTATTGAGGTACTTTTTTACGCGGCAAAGTGTGGGAGAAGAAAATTTTGGACGAAAGGACCAAAATGTAGGTTTGCATTTTTTTCTCTCCCTGTTTCGTTTGCATATTACTCTGTGGAACGATATGTCCAATGTAAAGGTACACACTCTCTCCTTTTTTGCAACATTTACAGTTAAACTGTAGAAGGGCAAATTTTCAAATGAACGTGATTTAGCACGTAAATGATGTTGTTTAAAAAAAAAAAAAAATGTAAGCAGTTGACTGACTTGTCGATTTTATCTGCTCTATTTGCTGTAGCAGCTTTAAACAAATATGAAACAAATAACCATCCAATTTTGTTGAATGCGAAATTTAGAGAAAAAATAGCCCATCACACGTGAATGACACAATGGGTTGTATGTCATATGAACGGGGAAAACTTTTAAAAATGACGAATGTATGGGGGAGGAGTACAACTGAAATTGGACTCATCCGTAAGGGGTAAAAAAAGTCCTTCCTGGAGATACTATCATCAGAATGTTTTTTTTTTTTTTTTTTTTTTTTTTTTTTTTTTTTTTTTTTAACCATGCGCCTTCTCAACACGTGGTTAATTTCCGCGGAACGTCATTGAGCAGCTTGTTTTCGAACCAATTTTTTCCCGAGTTTTCGATATCCTCTTGGTACTTATGTCTGCAGATGGAGAGTTAAAAGTGAGTGGCGTGTGGTCAAATGAAAACAGCAGAGGAACATTAAGCATAGGTGATGCTATAAACACATGCAACGTTACGCATGGACATGTTGCCATTCTGTGCGTGATTCGTAAAGGATATATTGCGCGTGGAGTGACACCAACAACATGGCAAGATAGAATACTCAGAGAAATGAAAATGTGACTGGTATTCCCCTTCGCTTCTTATTTTTTCCTTTTCCACCTCAATTATGTGTGCATTTGGGGAGGGGCTCCTCACGCATAATGGATGACAAGGTAACTGTCACCATCCTTCCTATAGCATACACTGCTCTCACACTTAAGCAATTCACACACGCAACACGCAGAGCTGACACTCTTACCTAAAGTGAGTGGTCACTTTCTGGTCCTTTTCCTTCATTTTCTGATTCATCTGTTTTATCCTTCTCTTTAACAGATCCTTAAACGAGTCTAACGCGTAAAAGAAGGGGAAAAAAAAATAAAAAAATGTGTTACCCTTTTACATTCCTCATTCTATATACGCGTAGTCTCTAAGGGTAAAAGTCTTTTAACAAATAATTTGGCCCAACCATTACGTTAAAGGAGCAAGGGCATGTTGTTCTTTCTCACAGATGGACATGCTTTTTTTTTTTTTTTTTCTTTGCTCTTGTTTTACCTGTTTTCATTTCCTCCTCATGAGTCGTTATTTCATTTTCTACGCTTAACTCGAAGGGCTTTATTTGTTCCTTGGTTTTGAAGGGATTAAAGCTCAGTTGGTCTTCCTCCTCTTGGCTAACAACGTTTTGATCTCTGTTTCTTTTTTTGGTTCTGTCATTTTGGTGGTACTTTTCCTTCGTGATTATTTTCTTTTTCGTCGTTTTCAATGCCATTGGGAATTTCATTAAGTTTCTGACGAGGCAGCTAAAGAAAGTGAAATCATTTTTCCTTTTCGTCCTTTCACGGGCGATTTGTTCTTTTTTGCATACGTACGTGAGGGTTAAAAGTACATAAAATATAGTCGTACGTCACTATGATAGAATAATTTGTGAAGTGCCTACTGAACTGGCACGGATGAAATTCCTCTTTTTGTGTTTCTTTAAATTACAGCTAGAACACCGCAGCAACGTTTTTTTCAGGCAATTATTTATTTCAAATTTATAGGATGAGAAAAAAAAAAAAAAAAAAAAAAAAAAAAAACTACATGGTATACAAGTTTGCTAATAATTTATACCGCACAAAAAAAAAAAAAAAAAAAAAAAAAAAAAAAAAAAAATCCCCTCAAATTAGTGCAGGCGCCAAAGTGTTTTTTTCATGTCCGTATTGTTTTGTATATATGGATTAGCGCTCGCTTATTTTACTTTGGCAAGTCTGCATTTGGAGAATTTACCGATTTGGTCCCTCCTCACATTTGCGTTCTTCTCCTTGGCATTTTCCACCCTCACATGACTTTATATGTTAACGTTTTTGCCTATTTTCTGGGGAATTGCTATTTTTCTTTTCCATTCATTTTTGTGTTAACCATTCTCCGCCAATTCCTTTTCGTCATCGCCAGCTGCGTGAACAAATTTTCGGCGCGGTTTATAGGCCTCTTTCTGTGCGATCGAGCGTATGCTCCTTCTCCTCCCCCCCCCTTAGAAAATAGCGACCTTGTGTGAAGGAGGAATTCACCATGCGCAAGAAACTCGAATGCAGGCTTACCGAAATAGAGTTATAAGTCCAGGACTGTTATTTGAACAGAGGAGCGCAAAATGGACGAGCCACAGGAACCCTTAAAGTTCTCCGACTTCACCCTGTCCAAACATGGCAATAAGAGAATCAGGATAAACAAACCAGATGAAGATGTGAAATATTTGATTTCCCGTTTTACGGACAATCGGGAAATTAGCAAGTTATCTGGCCCAGTGACATTTATCGTAAGGGGAAAGAGCGTGTACGCTGGGGAAAGGGGGGACTCGTGCCCAATATGTGGAAAGTAGAATTCCCTGCGTGAAAGAAACCAACAGAGGGGATCAGCGGGGGTAGCCATTCAACTCAGGCTCTAACCTAGCGCGTGGCTACCCCACAGTACAATTTACATTCCACAGTGCACAGTGCACACTTGACACCTTTTACTTTCTTTCTTTTTTTTCTTTCTCCGTCCACCAGTCCAAAGACCAACATGACGAAAGCCCCAAAGCAAATGACAAAAACAACAATGCCTTTTATTGGCTGTTAAAAAATTCATCGAGTGAAAAGGCAAAATCAAATCACAAGTCTTACATGTCAAAAAAGTGCAACATGGACACAGATGTATTTTTTGTGCTGATAGAAAATGAAGAATATTCAGACATTTACCCCGTGTCCAGTTGGCACGTGTTCGAACCGGATCTGTCGGCAAAAACGTTAAGCAAGTTTAATTTAGATAATAACCCGCAAGAAAAATTAAGAGCAGAACAAAACAACAGAAGGCTAGATGATATAATTGAAAGGTTAAAAAATAAGGAGGAGAATATGAAGGTAAATTCCAAAGTAAGAGAAGAAGGAAATAAAAAAAATAATAAAAAAAAAAAAATTGTAAATTCAGACTCATCTTCTTCATCATCCTATGAAGATGACGATTTAGGATTAAAAAAACAAGAAAAAAAACGCTTAAAAAATTTGTACAAATTAAGAATGAAAGAAAATCAAGATAAAATTGATTATGTCGATTCGGCTCTTTCCATAACTGCCTTGAGAAAAAGTAAAGTCAATTGGGATTACAACAATGATGGGAAAAAAAGTGATGATGAAGACATAAATTTGGACGATTCTGGCAAGGAAGACTTCGATGATGATGACAATAATGATGAAAATGATGATTCGGACAACAACTCAGATATCGACCTTTCACGACTGACCACCTATGGACAGAATATGAAGTCTCTCTTGAAGCAGCAAGTGCATGATGAGGAGGATGACGAATTGAAGCAGTACTCCGATGATGATGAAGAGGAAACCGATGAGGAAGACGAAGACGAAGAGGATGAGGAAGAGGAGTTAGAGGAGGATGATAAAGTTGATGACGGAACAGGAAATATGGCGAAGAAAAACCTAGGCGCCAAAAAAAGAATGTTAAAAATAGAGGCACAAAGGAATGCCAAGAAAGGTGCTGCCCTGAACAAAGCACAAAAGGATAAGCGTCACGTACAAGACGATGATGAAGAGGAGGAAGATGATGAAGACGATGATGATGACGAAGAGGATGAGGAGGAAGACTACCAAGGGGATAAAAAAATTACTCCAAACAAAAAGCAACCACAACAGTATGCCAAAGCAAGCAGTATCAACGAATTCATTAAGGAAAAAATTAAAAACAAAGAATTGCAAATAAAGGAAGAAAACTGTGCCAAAATTTTACTAAAACTGATTGAAAAAAACAATGGGAAAATGGACATCTTGACACTGTTGGATGTTTTAAATATTAAAGAAAAAAACCAGAGCTTCTTAATCGTCCAGAAGTGTATAAAAAATATGTGCAATATTAGCTCACAGACGATTAACAATAAAAAGGTAAAGATGGTATCTGTGAAGCCGAGGTTTGTTCCGAAGAAGTAGCTGTCTCCCCCTTGCGATGTGAGTAACTAACCGATTAAATTTATGGACCGACTTCCGTATGTTTTTATATATGTATGTAGAGGTGCGCGGGCTTCATGTTGCTGTTGTTACATTGGCATGATGACGCGTGTCACCCGTGCAGGTCTTCCCTGCAAATTGCGAAAAAATTTGATAACACGCAATCCTCGTTTTTTTTCGTGGTACGTGATAGTAATAATTTCGTTTGCCAATTTTTTTTTTTTTTTTTTTTTTTTTTTTTTTTGTATCGCTCCAAATGAGTCTTTTTTTTTTTTTTTTCCCAAAAATTGGAGAATAAACCTTTAAGCTTTCCCGTTTTGTGCAGTGCGCAATGGCAGGGAAACCGAATGGAGGCGGGCTTCTCCTATCAGCGTTAAAAAAAGGACAAACCGCCGTCCAGCTGTTAACCCTTCTTCGACCCACTATTTCTGTTCAGCTTATGATTAGTTTTATGGTGAGCTGAAGTTTATCTGTGGCATTCTCTTACGTTGTGTGTTCCTAAGTTGAGAAGTTACTCCACCTCTTGTCAATATTAAGCTGTTCCCACGTGCTCAATATGTTAGTTCGCTTTGTAGGAGGGAGACCCCCACAATGAACTGTACAACCCCACGACAGGTGTACGGAACGGCAGAAGGGGGGAAGTATACCGTTTGCGGGTTTACCCCCTTTTCGAAGGAAGAATCACCATTTTTTATTTATTATTCTGCCGGTTGGAGCATTAAAATGAAGGGTTTATTTGGTCACCCTTGGTAGTTACAACCCTTTTTTTAAATGGGCATCCTTCATTATGGCATCATTTTGGTTTTCACGCAGTGTTCGGCATGTTCCCCCAAGGGTGCCTTCACACATCGTTCCTTCTGCATGAACATTTAAAAAAAAAAAAAAAAAAAAATTCTCTTACGGGGGTCAGAATTTTTAGCCCTTTTGTTATCCTCCCTATTTGTATCCATTTTAAGTTACTCCAGCAAGTAATCACACCTGTGTACAACAGACTTTCATATTTTTTTCTTTTTTCTTTTTTCTTTTTTTTTTTTTTTTTTTTTTTTTTTGCCCATATGAGATAGCATTGCACTGCCACTGGAGCAAGGGAGGAGCAGCGCTTTCCCATCGTCTGATAAGCACCAAACATGGCAGCAAGAAATCCGGGACCATATCTGAACCAAGTGCCACTGGGTTTCCCCAGTTACAACAGGAAAGTGTTTAGAGATATTTTGGCGAGGCGTGCCTTTATGGAGTCTGAAGTCAACACACGGGTTTACAAAAACGTATTTGACAACCTGGGGTTTAAGGGACAAATAAGAGTCAACAACAAGGTAGGTTCGTAGCAGATCAGTAGAAGTTCTGTGGAAGACGTCATGCATAAATCGTGTATAAATCCTGCATAAATCGATATATAAATCGTGTATTTGTCGCACGGGTTTGCAATTAAAATGTCGCTGGACGGGAACAGCACTCCCCTCAGACGAATGTTTTAAAATGGGGGACAAAAAAACACACACACGCAGGGCTCATAATGAATGGCCCACCTTTGTCATAAAATTCACCCCATTTTGTATTTTCATACATTCCTTCTTCTAATTTATCCCTCAAATTTCTTTCCCATGCATTACACCTCTTCTTCCGTACCATCCCCACCCCCCTCAGGTCGGTGTTAACCGGATACGCATGAGGTGTATACAAGGCGGGTACTCTAGAGGTATTTACAAGTTCACGAGGATGGCGAAAATGGCTTTCTTTCAAACGGCAAGAGAAGGTTGGTTAAAGAAGTATGGTTACCGACCTGACCTGTTCAGGTAATAGAGGGGAAGAAAAAGTCACGTCCTCCTCTTTCACGAAGGGGGTTATTATTAGGACAAAGGGCACCTTAAAGAAGGCATATTATTTCACACACAAAAGTTGTTTACACTTATGGGCCATTTTATTTTTGGCAAGAGAGAAGGAGACTTAGCTAGTCAAGCTTTCTCTCTTCGTCCAGTTTTTTCACGGATGGATAAGTGAACTCGCTTTGAACGTACGCACGTTGTCGGCGACGAGTGGAGGATTAACGTAAAAAAAAAAAGAAACACAAAAGAACATATTATGGTATAGCATAGCATTCATTAACACAACACAACGCAATGTATAGTGGTGTAGGGTAACATATTCAAACGAATGGAAGACAGCCACGGCTAGTTCTATTAGGCCAATCGTTACTTCCGTCGCTGGCACGGCTAAATCCCTTGCAGAAAAGATTTTTCATTTTCCCATACCCTGTATCGTCGGTTAAGGTTCCTCACAAATTCGATCAGGCTCGGCCTTGAGAGGAGCGCACAGTGCAGGTCCTCGTTGACTGCGGCGGGGAGAAAGCAGAACATAAAGGAAAATTCGCACCAAAAGGCGGGCGACCACGTGAGGGGAGCTTCACATAAAATAGGCGGAGGAATGAACCCCTCTCGCCTCTCGGCAGCATTTTTTATATAGGTCTTTTTCAAAGTAGCCGAATCGTGCAGTGTGGGGATAAAATTTTCGTGCCTCCCTTTCCCCTAGCACTTTTAACTAAAGGATCCCTTTAAAAGATCGCCTCACTTACATTTCGACGGAAGGGAGTAAAGTATGGAAAGGATGGAGAAGCACATGGAGTCGAAGTAGCACACATCGCGTCCTTCCCCAGTGGAATTGTCGCCACTGCATAGGACCTCTTCCAATATGCTTAAAATTGTCTTCAACCTGGTTATATTCTGCGAAAAAAAAAAAAAAGAAAGCGTGTGTTAATTTAGATTAAATGGGAGAAAATATTATTTGGTATTTTTTTCCACCCTGCATATCCATTCAGCACTTTTTTTTTTTTTTTTTTTTAAATATATCTCCAAACATTATCGTTATTTATTGCGGCGTGCTGACCAAATTGTGGTTATCCAATCCAGCCATTTGGCACTTTTCGTAGTTTTCCCGTCTTAATCTTCTACGAGAAAAAAAAAAAAAAAATTAAGCGTGCGTTAATTCATTTCTTGCAAAGCACACATGCACAGTTTTCATGTCTGCACACGTCTGTTCAGAAGAATGAAGAGATAACCCAAGTGGTCTACTTGGTGTACCTGGTAAGATAAATATAATACAAATAGAAAAACCTATCTTTGTAAATCTTTTTTGTAAAGTTGTTGTAAATCTCTTCATCCACCCAGACGAAGTACTCCTACAAATTGTAATATTGCGAGAAGGGTGTACTCAAAAGATCTAGAAAGGGGGAAGGAGAAAACATTTTCCATAACAAGCTCCCTCGCTACAGTGTAAAAGAGTAGACGTACCAAAATTGCCTTCAACTCGTTTACTACTCCAAAGTAGGGTTCATATTCAATCGAGTCAAATAGGTAAACCTGAAAAGATAGAGAAAGGGAGATAGACAAACATAATGGGTTTAAGAACATACAATACGGAGGAGGGGCAAAAGAAAATAGAGCACTTATATGTTCGCACATGTAGGTGAGCCTCTCATTGGGGGCTGCATAAGCGGTGTCCCATTTGAATGCATTTTAACATTTTTCATGTAATCGATAATTTCAGCTCCAAAAAGGATATTCCCCTCCAGTGTGTTAAAGGCGTAGGGGTAAGACCCATAACTGCTGAAGGGGTGTGCCTCCCCCACTAGGTGAATGAAAGGACAATTTAAAACAGTTTTCAAAAAAAGCAGTTGGACGGTTAAGTAGTCTATAAAAATTTCACCAACACCTCCTATAGAACAATGGTGGTAATGAACGATCAACTTTTGTGGAATTTGAACCATCCTTCTTCTTTTCTACTTAGCGTATCTACTTTTTTCTTTTTTCTCTCAAATATTTTCCACGCTTTAAGATGTTCACCGTGAAAAAAAAGTTAACACATCATGTCACAGTAACCACACTCCTTTTTTCTTTAATACTTCAAAGGGTTGGGTTCTCAAAAAAACTCGCGACGCATCAAATAAGCGTACATTTTTCTGAACATGCTTTTAAGCCCACGTGAGGGAAGAAATACAATAGCACAGGGAATGCAATATTACAGCTTATCTTTCTCTTGTTTAACCATCCACAGATACCTATTTAGTGTATCTTTTATCACACTCTGTTTTCACCTTTCTCCAATGGGGGCAGTTTACTTATGCCCCTTCTTCAAAAATGCGACAGAAGAAGTTGGGAACGTACACTGGGATGAAACTTTATCTAAAAGAGGGACTCAACCAGATGACAGAGAGGCGAAAAAAAAAATCACAAAGTGCTATATACCAATAAATAAAAAAAGGATAAATTTTGAAAACTTTTATGTCACATTTTTAGAGAAAAAAAAAAAAAACTCGAGTTTTAAACATCACCCTGCCAGGAATACCGCCCCACTTTTCCAATAGTTCCCAATGCAACACATTTCTAGCCCCCCCCCAAAATTACCCCTAATTGGTAAAAAAGTTCGAAAGGCATTTACCAAATGGGTACAATAAAAGCGATATATGTATAAGTTCCAGGGCTTCGTTTTTATATGTACTCCTCCAATTATTCATTTGTGATGTGAAAAAGCGTTTAGGAAGTTTTCGTTGTACGGCCGCGTGGATACAAAATTGTGAACTCGAAATCAGCCAACTGCGGGTGGAGTCACCCAAATGTTTAAATGTCTCTGCTTTACCTATCTACAAGTGTTTCTAATTTTGGTAGGAGGACAATTTTCCTCCTGATTTTAAATTCGTATAACAGAATAAATGTGAAAGGGGTAGACATGAACATATGAGCTGTGTCACCATCATGCTACTATTTAACCAACATTAATACATATTAGCCGGGGGGCTCTTCTATTTAGTTACAACCCATTTAGGAGTAAGCTGATTGCCCCCTTTTTTTTTTTTTTTTTTCACCACAATTGTGTACCTTCATTTCCCCAACTTTTTACCTACTAAGATAGAGAATAGGAAATATTCACCACGTCTAGCGCACGTAAGCGAATTTATCCAAAGTGTCTTTTTAAATTATCCTAGTGTGTAGCGAATAGGTAGAATATGCTCTTGAGACATAAAATGATGCCCCCCTTGGGTTTTAGTAGCTACCGCCTTGTCACACACACAAGAGGAAGTTAAAAAAAAAAAAAAAAAAAAAAAAAAACTATTTGTTGGCTTCTTTACAAACAGGCAAGCTGAAAAAAAAAAAAAATTAAGTGGCGTTACAAATTTCTTCTTGGCTGTTTATACCCCGTGCACATGCCACATGTTCCATTTTGGCTGTTTGAAAAAAAAAAAAAAAAAAAGTTAAAGCAGCAAAATAGCTAGAAAAAAATATGAACGTTCAGGTAAACCCATTCGTCATGTTCAAACCCCACTATTACGAATGTGTCTATTATTTCAAGTCGATGCGAACAATAGATCAAAAAATGCAACCCTACATTTTGCAAAATATATGTTGTTTTAAGTTGTTATTTTTCGGAAATCTCTAATTTTTGCTCTGCGAACATAACTACGTGGTTGCATGTACATCTGCTTTGAAGTGTTATTTTTAATTCCCAGGTAGAGGATTTTCCCTTTATTTTGGCTTTCTACCTCTGTGGAATGAAGAAGCGTACCCCTTATGCTCTCCCACCTGTAGAACAACAATAAGAACAAAGCAGCAGGAACCATCGTAGGATAACGAAAGAACTGCCCCTTCCCAATTCCGCACTCCCATTTTTATCACATTTTCGACCGTCAAGATGAACCTGTTCAGGAAGTCTATATGCTCAGCTTGTAATTCTTGCAAATGTTGTTGTGGTAAGGATAGCATTTTAGCAGACGAGGAAGTGTCCTGACGCCTCTTTTCACAACCCATCTGTGTGCGTTTCCATCTGTATTTATTATTGTACAGTTTCTGTGCTTGCATGTATATATATGTGATCGCGCGGCCGCCTCTTGCCTTGAGTGCCCGGCTGAACACCCAACTCCGCCGTGTGTGCATACCCTCTACCCACTTTAATTTTCCATCAGAAAAGGAAGGAATAAAAATCACCGAGAGAACTTACACGTACAACGAACTGGACGTACTTTGCAGTAAGGAGGAACCTATCACTTTCCCCTGTATACCAACGGAACGCATCGTATTAAATTCCTTCGATAATCCTCCTCTGTATTACCATCAGATAGATAGTGAGTTTTACGCAAAGGATATTTTGTACGACGTTCCCCTCATAAGTTACGCACAGGGTCCATATTACGAAAAAATGCCTGACTTAAAAGATAATCAGAAGTATCAATTGCCGACCATCAGTTATGTATCCGATCCGGTGTACCTTCGACGGAGGCAGAAGTGCGCCCTATCCGATATCACAAAATCAATTTGTTGTGACTCTTGCGAATGCAAGTGCAGCTAGGCATATGTGCATTTACACATTCTTTTGCAAAAGGTAGCAGAAGGGGGGGGGTTTCCCTTTGCACATCTGAATTAGGTTAACACGTCCTGTCTACCACACCGTTTACTATTATTTCATTTTACCATTATTTTGCTTGTTGATTTTTTTGCTTATTTTTTCCCCCGACAACCTCGACAACCTCGACAACCTCGACAACCTCGAGCCACTCGCACAATAAACAATAAACAAATTGATGAGTTACAAAATAATTAACAACAAAAAAAAAAAACAAAAAAAAACTAACAAGTGCTCGACAACACACGGACGGGAAGATCCACATGTGGGAAGGACTACCCATTCGGGAGGTGCGACCCACCATGCAACTGATATCTTCTTCTGTTCACCACATCAGGCATTATTGAGAAGTTGTCCCCGCTTCAGTTCATATCCACAGCCTGCTACATCGAAATATTTTACTCTGCTCAAAAGGGAAAAAATGAAAAAAAAGAAGGGGAAAAAATATATAAGAGAATAATGGATATACAGAAAGGGGACGAAAGGACTACAAAAAATGCGCCTTCTTATAAACTTGTATTTTTGTGAATTCGTATTCTTGTGAGGTATACTTGACAGAGACATGCTTGATAAAATCGCAGCTCGTGCAGATCACTTTCCCGTAGGTGTCTCCAACCCATCCACATCCTATTGCGAAAGGGGGGCAACCACCGCCCCCGTATCAAAGTAGGGGGGAGGGGGTGAATATATACACACTTACACATGTACATACGTATACGCATGCATATGTATACTACTGGGGATACTACACACCAAGCACCCTATCCCGAGGAAACCCATTATTACGAGCATCCACTTCGAATGTCTGAAGGCATGTGTGCAGGCATGTGTGGAGCCCACTGGGTGCGTCAAATGCAAAAGTGCACTAGTGAAGGTTCAGACATACCTGTGCTTGAATTGCTGCAGTCGCAGAGTCTGCAATATACGTCGTCACCGTGATCATTCCCCCTCATTGTTCCGTGGAAATTATTTTCGCAGCCTGAAAGAAGGTAAAGAGAAATGGTAGCAACAATGGCGATGAAGGAAGTGGCGCCATGATCAGTGGCAACGACAGGGATTGCGGTAATAACAGGCTCAACGGTGACAACATCGTAATGCAACCGCAAAGGTGGAAACTCCTCTGGGTGACCATCTTGGATAGGGTGGCAGCATCTCCCGCACAGGTCTGTTGTGCACATGTGACACACTCCTACATCGCGATTTGTAGCGCAGAACAGGGCGATGAGCATGAACAGAAGCATTCGCCTCATTTGTGCCGTAAATTTTTGGGGGGTCAAATTAAACTTGGGAAGCGTTTTGTTAAAACGGGGACGAGGAAAAAGGGCCACTCTTAGGAGGAGTACACACCCAAATTAGCAGATCAATATATATATATATGTGTTAGTGTTTATATATGAGCAACTGCATTGTGTGTACTTTAGCGAGGGATATGTTTGCAAGGGCATATAGGAATATAAAATACATACAGATAATAGAACAACTGTCTTTTCGAAAAAGAACGGAAAATATATATTTGCCCACACTTTGTGTATACCCACTTTTGCAAAGAATTTAAATAGCCTTGAATTTTCTTTTTCCCGACATTGCATAATAAAAGTGTATATGCACATTAATATGGATCCGCGAGTTAGTCGTTCTGCCCATTTTTTCTTCTGAGCAAATGCTACGCCTTTTTTTTTTTTTTTTTTTTTTTTTTTTTTTTTTTGCAAAATGCCTCCACTTGAACTATGTAGAGCGCATGATTATTCCTTACTAAATGGGTAATGCAAGAACTACGGGGGGAATATTACGAAGTGCTGATAAGAATTTCATACTTGAAGTGTAGGTCAAATGTTGTAGAAAAAATGTGGAGCATACCATCTCGTCCGACGGGAAAGTAGCAGTGCAGAGGATCACCAGTAACGTAATAGGAAAGTAGGAGGTTGCTGGTATAATTGTGCACACTGCGCAATATGCAATTTAAAGTACAGACAGGGTAAAGTTTCCACCTCTCATCAAATATTCCTCTATGCACGCTAACGTACATATCATATGTCTTTTGTTTTTCACAGAGTAGTGAATAATTTTTACATATCAGAAGTTTCATTTAAAAAGGGTGAAATGAGAAAGAGAAAAAATTCACATGAACGGCGAGATGCCATCGAGGGGGAGGGGCATGTTGTTCCTGTCCCCGAATTAGACCTGCGCATATAAGTCACATAGCATGGGAAAAATTACACATGGTAACCATATAAACGCAAAGAGGGATAAGTCATTACAGAAGCGTCGCAATGGGGGTTATAAGAGCTGAATCACGGGACTCCTACCTTGGATTCTGTGGGGGGAATTGAAAGGGGAATATTCCTCCATTTCTGCGTTGTGGGTACCACGTCAGAGGTAGGCGCGCCCACGGGTAAGGTTCCAGTACTTAACAAATTTCTCCAACAAATCCGCTTTTACGTTGACAAGGGTTCCACCGGTTGGTTTCATGAGACCCATGAGGCTCCTCAAGTAGTGGACGAGTTCATCACAATTGGAGAAATCAAGCTCACGCAACGATTCGGCAATATCCTTTTCGTTCAGCCACACAATCTTAATTTTATTATATATATTAAAGCAGAGAAGGATAATATGGAGGACGGGATTAAAAACAGTGTGCGGAGAAGTGTAAAAGTTACTCCACTTTTTGTTAAGTATATTTGTTTCGTAAATAAAGGCGATCAAATTGCATTTGTTCTTCAGGACATATTCTGAGTGCGTAAAAATTTCGTTCTTCCAAAGGAGAATACAGGAACCGTTACTTTTCATGCCCTCTGGAAATATGACAACTGATTTTATTTTTTTATTCTTCGCGAAGACATGTACTTGTTCTAGATTCTTAAATTCTCCTTTCTTGTTGGGAACGGAAAATTGTAGAGATAACTTTATTAAGTCAAAGAAAAAAACGGGGGATAGACTTCCATTTTTGTTAATAGTAACAAAGAGTGGATTGAGCCGGTATGCTAAATATAAAATATCCACGAAGGAGGTAAAGTTTGACAGATATATGTGGCCATAGTCATCATAAGTAAAGGGAATTTTCTTCTTCGTGCATTTTATTTTAACTCTCTTGTGGCTAGCATATTCTTCATCCATGTAAAAGAAGCCCAAATAAAATAGCAGTAGTCTACAATAAATGCATTGTATTATTTGATAGAAAAAATCTTTAACGCACTGGAATATGAGCAGGTTCACTAGGCTGTTTAGGAATATCATAAAAATCAACGTCAGGGAGAGGAAACAGAAGCGAAACACCACCAATGGGAAGAGGAGAAATTTGAGTAGCTTCTCGTGGATACTCAATTTGTTGTTTACCCATGGGGGCAAAAATGGATTTATTCCTGTGGCTGCGTCTGCGAACTCACGGTACTTTTCCATTTTTCCATATTTTTTTTTTTTGTTCTTTTCGATATCATCCGGGGTATGTTTCCATACCTCCAGCTTCTTCTTTCCGTTTCGCTGGTCGTCTGCACGCCTTCTATCCTCTTCTCTTGCCCATTTCTTTGGACCCTCCCAGAGTGGGACTCAGCTGCGGAAATACAAGTCGTACCATGCGCGGTTCTGGTGTCCAAAGGTTTGGAACTCACAGGTGAGCCTCTGCACCACAGCGGCACCCAAAGATTATGTTTTTTAATGAAGTGGGAATGGCAATCCTCCTCAGGAATGAACCCACAGGTAGAAACATTTAGGAAGATGTATTTTGCCGGAGCCCAAAATAGGAAGGTGTCCTTCTTTTCCTTTATGCTTTTTATTTCACCCTTTTAGTATAGCTTCCCTCAAACGTCAACTTTTATTTCCACCTTAGAATTCTGCGAGCATACTTCAGTGCGCATGGGTCTCTTACATAATACATAATTCCCCATGAAATTTTTCGTACGTGGCGCGATTTTATTCCTCCTGTGTATTTTGTACAAATCACCTTAATGCTTTTCCGCCAATTCCGTCCCACATACAAATACGCATGTACCTTGTGCTGGTGCATGAAAATAATAATGCCTGTACATGAGGACTATAACGCGTAAGTTTTTTTTTTTTTTTATTTTTATATATTTAATTTTTTTTTTATTTTTTTTATCATTTTATTTTTGCGAATAATTGTCCTTGTGCAGAAAGGGGGAGGTATTTTTTGTTCGTTCGTTCCTTTTTTTTTTTTTTTTTTTTTTAAAAGAATATATAATAATCTTTCATTTCGAAATGGGGAGCGGGTTGGTGGTAAAGAGCAAAAAACAGAGGGTGTATATGTCGCCATCCCGACATGGGGTTACGGGCAAATCTGATTAGGAGCCTAGTTAAACAACCCACTGGATTAGAACCTCCAGAAAAGTATCACAATACACAGAAAGCAGCGCACAGGGGTGTAACGTGTAAGCCAAGGAGAAAAACGCATTTTTTTTTTTTCTTTTTTTTTACAGCCCAATGCAGTAACCACTGTATTTATTTTGTTCTTTTCACTATGATTAAGGAAAGGTAACGAATCTGCATGCGCTTAGAACTGCATGAAATTTCCGCACGCATGTGCCAAGTTCAACTATGTATGCTTTATATCTATACATTTATGCTGGAAGTTCCAATTTTTGCGGTTACCATTCTTTGTTTGCTTAACCCAACGTGGGATCAAATACACACACATGTACAACCATTTTTGACGAAAAAAAGAAAAAAAAGAAGCACGTGGCAGGGTAAAGCAAACGAATAGCAAAAAAAAAAAAAAAAAAAAATGATTTCATTTCTAATAAGAAAACATCATATAATCGCTTGCAAACAGCTTAATTATGTTTCCTGGGAAAATTAGTTCCTTTTCCATCTATAAGGGGAATTCTCCCCCTTCTCTGCGGTACATTCAACGTTTGGATGTACCATGCTAAGGGTGAGGGGAAAGGTAAACTGCTCTTTTTTCAAAGCGCATTTGAAAATGTCGCTTATATGTATACAATAGATAGTCGTGGTTGTGGTAGTTTGGGGGGGAGAGTACACACTGGTAAGGGGAAATAGTAACTTACCTTTTCCCACTGAGGGAGTGGAAAAGTACCACCATCACGAGGACGAGGTGGAGGATAAAGAGGACTCTATTTGTCCATCTTGATTTACACTTAACTCTGTTTTTGTTTTTTTTTCCAGTAAATCAGTTATGTTCTTCTCAATTTCAAGGGGATATGTTCTTGGGGAAAAATAGCTGACTACGTTTCCGCTTCTATTAACTAAAAATTTTCCAAAGTTCCAGCCGATGTTTTCTAGTTGTCCATTCTTGTCGTGCATCTAGTATGGGGGAGGTGAATAAAAAAAAAAAAAAGGAAATAGGCAAATAGAAGTAGGTGTACGTGCAAGTTCGAATCAAAGTACACATTGCATTTGTTATGTGAACCATCTGACAGTGCCCCATTTTTCCTCTCAGTTCGGGTGAAAGAATATATGTGCAACACGGGCGTGTGAAGCATTTCACGTTTGCCCTACATAACGAATACGATCATCCTTAGGGTAGAAAACATCACACAACTGTGGAACGCACATATTTAGTAAAAAGCACCTACCGAGTCGCAGTTGGCCTTCAGAAATTTAAACAGCTCATGAGTGTTTTCTCCATTGACTTCAATAGGGGCGAAGAAGTTATATTTGATTTTGTTTTTATCATTAAATGAGGAAATGTCGCACGTGTTGGGGAACTCTTGGTTTAGGAACTGGCTAGTCGGGAAGGCCAAAATCTGAAAAAAAAAAAAAAAAAGAAAAAAAAAAAGGTGAGAGGAGGGGATGGCGGACAGGGATACATGACGAAGCAGACAACAACAATGCGAGAAGGAGCGTCAAAAATGGGTGCACATTCCTATAGTGAGCATCTGCTAATCATATAATTGCGGCAGCATTTAAGAGAGGAGAGTGAAGGTTTGAGGGCACGTGAAGTTGCCCCCTTCTATATTTCGTCCAATGGCGAACCTCTAATCCCTGCTCGTTCAATCGATCGTGCAGCTGGTTAAGCTGATCCACATGCTTTCGCGTTAAGCCACACTTGGAAGCCGAGTTAACAATCAGCAAGACCTTGTTTTTGTATGTAGACATTGGCACAGTTGTTCCATCCAGCTTCTTCACATGATAGTCATAAATGGAGGGACGCAATTCCTCCTTCGAAACAGTTATTTTTTTGAAGAAGCTAAACATGTTGGCATGGTTTCTTTGTAAAATTAGCAGTACAAAGAGTAGCGCTAAAAATAAGAAGAACTTCATCATGGAAAGGGAAATTCACGAAAATGCTTATTTTGCTTCTTTGTACAGCCGATTATTCGTGCAACGTACAAGAGTAATTCTTGTTCTGCGCTTTCCTTTTTTTTTTTTTCAGGCGTTAGAGGGGGGAAGAAAGGAAAACGCCTTCTTACATGGAGTTACTTTGCTCGATTTATGATGTTCCGCTTTACAGCTATTTTTTTTCTTTACTGCTGCTATATTGCGAATTTTTTTTTTTTTTTTTTTTTTTTTTTTTTTTTCTTGACTTGTTCATGCAAATTTTCGCAACGTAGGTAAACGGAAAAAAAAAACTTTTCACAGGCGTGCACGAACTCTGCCGGGGATTTACTCGCTCTACGCAGAATGCGTCATTCTATACATAGTAGTTCCCTTTTCTGTTCTCTCCACACAATTAGTACATGCAGCGTTGAAATAGAAGTTCAGGGAATATATCGCCAATGTCGCGATGTAAAAATGGTGGGCAGACTAAGGAGTGAAAAAACAAATTGCAAATTCAGGCGCAAAACGGGGAAGCTACATAACATATTGCTATTTTGCAAATAAGCAACATCCATTGGGGTTTTTTTCCCAAGAGGGCTGAGCTCCATTCGTTCTACGTGCTTAATTATCCTATCAAAACGATTTTTTTTTTTTTCTACCCCCTTTTTTTTCGTAAGCAGAGCGCGGTTATTTTTTTTTTTGCCCCACAAGGGGGATAAGAAGAACGATCAAACGAGCCCCTACACGCGGAGGCCACCAATTTTTGGATGCATTACAATGAGAAAATTGTAAACAAAAATTAAGTTTACTTGAGATGTGAATTTAATTAAGTTCGCCCTCTATTTCTTCTTCCGATACCGTCCCATTGAGTACACATTGCTTAACATCCATATCAAATTGGTCATACACTTTTTAGGATGGTAATTTATCGGTGGAGTCTGATGTTGGTGCCATTTTTCCCCTATACCTTCTTTCTCATTCCCCTTAAAAAACTTTCTTTCTTTTCTCCCCTTTGAAAACCTTCCTTTTCTTTTCCTCAAAGGAAAAAATAAAAAAAAAGATTTTCAACTTCTTCCTCCCTTAATAAGTTAAGTACCTGGCCATATTGTTGTTGTTCAGGAAAAACCGAGGAAAGAACCTTTCCTTCTTACATTCTTTCCCCGTTTAAGAAACCTTCCTTTTCCTTCCCTTCTTATATTATTGTTTCTTGGCAATGAAAAAAGAAAGGAACGAAGTATTAATATTAATTCTGTAGTCATGTTCATTATTTTTATTTTTTATAATATGTACAAATTGTAGAGGACAACGAGCAATTCACAAACAGAGAACAAACGAACATGGCGGCAGCATCAGTACCCAGTGGTGGATTGTTTGCAGCATGGCTCGAGAAGTTGAAGAATGATGGAACATTCAATGGTGGTTCGACTGGTCAGGACATTATGATAAGTTCATATATATGTATAATGAAAATTTGATGAAAAGGAAGAAATTGAAATGAAAAAACAAAATAGAGAAAGGAAATTCAGATTCCGGGTTTAGGAGGAAGGTTGTAGGGGTGTCAGAATAAGGTTGGAGGGTGTTAGATGTAAGGTTGCAGAGTGTAGGAGTAAGGTTTTAGGAGTATTAGAATAAGGTTTTAAGGGTATTAGAATAAGGTTTTAAGGGTATTAGAATAAGGTTTTAAGGGTATTAGAATAAGGTTTTATGGGTATTGGAGTGAAGTTCCGGGGTTAGCTTTAGTTGCTTTAAGGGGGGGGAGAGAAGGAAAAACTCCCCGCAGACCAACCAAACAGGAAACTACACAAACCTGATAATGGGAATTGGAAAGCAGGGGGAACGGACAAGGAAAAAGAAGGCAATGAAAATAAGAAAGGTGGATTAAGCGCTGAGGTGCGTGGCATTTAGCATTTTTAGGATGTGTATATAAGATTTTGCATTTTTTAGGGGTGTATGTGCAAGTTTTCGCACTTAGGTTGCGGGATTTAATATTTTTACGGTGTATATGTGTAAGATTTCGCATTTAGGTTTGCGGGATTTAATATTTTACGGTGTATATGTGTAGGATTTCGTATTTAGGTTGCGGGATTTATAATATTTTACGGTGTATATGTGTAAGATTTCGCATTTTTAGGTTGCGGGATGTAATATTTTACGGTGTATATGTGTAGGATTTCGTATTTAGGTTGCGGGATTTAATATTTTATGGTGTATGTGTAAGATTTCGCATTTTTAGGTTGCGGGATTTATAATATTTTACGGTGTATATGTGTAAGATTTCGTATTTAGGTTGCGGGATATAATATTTTAAGGTGTATGCGTAGGATTTTGGATTTAGGTTTATGATTTCGGAATACAAGAACAAGAATGTAGCCTCCCATTTAGCTTACTATGGCAGGGAATTTTTTTTTTTTATTGGAAATGAAAAAAAAAGAATGTTGGATGAAAAAGAAGGAAGCAAAAGAAAAAAGAGAAGAAAAAAGAAAGAAAAAGATCAAAGAGAATGTAAAAGAATAAAAGGTATAAAAATAATGAAAGAAAAAGTAAAAAAAGAATACATAGCACTTCAATGGCTTAACTGATTTGAAAAAACATCAGCCTGAAACTCGTAACTATTCGCCAAATCGTTCATAGGTATGTACCACTTACGAATGGAACTACACACGTTTTATTCTGGGTATAGGCCCTGGTGTTTGCTCCATATATGGAGAAGAGTGTCTGTGAGTGTGTATACATCTCTATGTCACTTCCATACACACAAGACCCAGGTAAGAAAAAAGGGGCCTCATCTTATTACTCCTCCTTCCGAATTTTCCTTAATATATTTACTCGCTAATGTAGCAATGGCACTATAGTTCATGTCTGTGATATTTTCCGTTTCCTCAATTTGAGATAAAATGGAATTGACTTGTTGCACAGAGGATGATCTGATGATTCTGGAAATGATGGCCAGATTTTTAGCTTTGATTATTCCATGCTCTGATATTTTAAAAGGAACTTTGAATTGTTTCTTCTGTTGCGTTTCCCACCAATTGGCTACATAGGAACCTTGATAAAAATACACGCCAGTGGGTAAATTTTCTGAATTCCTATAGGATGGTTTTACTTTTTTCCTTTCGACACTTGTTCTTCTGATCGATATTCGTTTCGATTTTTGTTCGTTCTCCTTGCTTGGAGAGTTATTGCTCAGTGAGGGGAGTTGGTCGGGAGGACTGATTAGTTGGTCCAATTGGTGAGTTGGTTTAGTTGGCCGATTATTTGCTTGGTCCATTTGTTCAGTTGGTTGGTTTCGTTGGTCCGGTCTTCCGGTTAACTGATCCGTCTGATCTCCTAGCTGTTCCATTGGGACGTTAACCTGGTGGGTTAACCCGCCTGTTACGCCCTTTGGGGATTGTCCATTGTGAAGAGGAACGTTCGCAGCTCCTCTCCCGTTGGGTATGACCTTTCCGTTTGTCACGCCCCTTCCGTTTGACATGTTTCTTCCGTTGGGCAACACCTTATTGGGTGCAACCATCCCAGTTGGAGTTCCTATTCCGTCTGGAGGGGCCTTCCTACTTAGAGGTCCTCCTCCCCGTGGCATGCCCCCCACACCCGGTTTCAGCAAATCGTGAAAGAGTTTTTCACTTTTTTGCGTGGTCTTAATAACTTGGAGCATTTCGTCCTTCTGTTCGTTCGTTAAGCTGTCGTAGCATTTTAAGGCGTTGTGCAGTTTATTAATACGAAGATTTCTAGAAAGGATGGCTAAAATCATACCCTTTTCAATCCCGAATTCGGCTATCTTGTATGGTACTTTAATTTGTTTTTTTGTTTTATGATCAATCCAGTTGGCAATAAAGGATCGGGAAACTCTACTGTAAAAAACACCGGTGGGTAGATATTTGTACTTAATCATTGCGTCATTCTGTTCCGACTGAGGTTCGCAGGAGGGGTTATCACTTGGGTTCTTCCTCGTGATTCCATTTCTCCCTACTGCATTCCGCCCCTTGGTACTCCTGGCTTTGCTATCGTGAGCTCCCACACTGTAATAATTATCGGCAGAATGAGCATTAACGCGGCCACTTGCAAACTGGTTACTGTAGGAAGAGTAGTTGCTCCTGGTACCACCATTGAGACTGTAATAGTTTCCCACTTTGGATCTATTTCTATAATTTCTTTTTTCTAAATAATTCAATTTTTCGAACATTCCATCTTTTTCGCAAATAGCTGTGCTCTTCTCTGAATGGTGCGCCCTTCCTCTAGTCACCATGTTGCTTCGGTTGCTGGGCCCATTTGCTTGGTTGTTGTTGTTATTGCTAGTTATGCTGCTTTTGTTGTTGTTGCTCATGTCTGTAACGTTGGTTTTGTTATAGTTGTGGTTTCCATTCACATCGCCGTTACTGTTACTACTACCGTTATTGTCAACGTTACCATCACCACTACCATCACCGCTACCAACAGGGGTACACCTACTTTGTTTCCCCTGTTTATCAGTCCTCCCAAAAGTACTTCCATCTTTTTGGTCAACGTATCCAAAGGCTAATTGACAAAAGTAACTGTTATCTACGGTTTTCAACTTCTTCCAGTTTTCATAATTTCTTTCGTCCTGATTGATTATTTCGCTCAAAGTGTTCCCTCTCCATTTTTTCGCATACGGAAGATATCTATTCCCCTGGAAGACGCTTCCGTAAAGAATGGAAATGACCCTTTCCTTTTCCCTCCTACTGTTTGCGATGCTCCTTCTTATTTCTTCCTTTGTGCATCCAAGACTTTTTCTAATTATTTTCTGCCATACCTTGCGGCATTTGCTACTTTTCTTCTGTTTCTTCACATATTTTATTTCGTTTTCGTCAACATAATTCATCTTCTTCTTTTTTCTTGCGTGCCCTTTTCGAGGGGAAGGTGTAGCTAACCAGTAGTTCTTACAGTGATGATAATCCCGTCCTCGGTGTGTCCATATGGGGGTCTTTTAAACCCTTTTTCCCTGCACCTATATTGGGGCAGTTCTTAACTTTGGAGAGATCCTCCACGTTCGGAAATGTTCCTTCTCTTCTGGGGACAATTACTTCCTTGTGAAGGTAATGTTCCTGTCCTCCTTCGGGAGGACGTTATATTTTTTTCCTTCCACAAGGGGGGGGATTCTGTTCCCCCCTTAGGAAGGTGATGTTCCTATACCGTCCCTTTTGTGAAGGTTGTCCTTTCTTTCCTTCAAAAAAAAATACCTTCTCCTTCCTTAGTAAGGTAATGGTCCTGTCCTACCCTTCGGAAGGTTGTTCTCTTTGGGACTCCTTTTCCTTTTGGAAGCTCCCTACCCCCCCTTTTTTTTTTGCGCGATTTTCACGTCACACAACACACTGGAAAATGTACCTTCTTCCCTTTCTTCCTGTTCCTATTCGTCCTCATTTGATGGGAGCCCCCTTTGCAAACATTTCGTAAAGAGGTGTCCCCCCCAGGGCTCGGCGAAAAAAAAAAAAAAAAAAAAAAAAAAAAAAAAAGATATAACAATGGAAAACGCGCAAAGGCAATAAAAAAAAAGAACAATTGGCACACATTACCAATAAGCTTTCACACAAAATTGTTGCAAAAAAAAAAAAAAATGGGCATAAAAAAATAGAGGAAACAAGTGTTGGAAAAAAAAAAAAAAATGGTGATGAAATTTGTGTTGAATAGGGGGTTTATGCATTTTTGAGTAGTGCTGTTCACAAATATGATGTCGCCCCCCTCCCCCAAAAATGGGCCCAAAAAATTGGCAAAAAAAGGAAAAAAGAAAAAAAGAGATCCAGCGGGCGTAGAAAATATATTTTTTTGTATTGATAGAAGAAAAAGTAACAGAACAAATGGCAGAGCTACGAAGCATGCGAAAGAGGACTGAAAAATTATATAGCTTTTCCTTTACGCGCTTTGCAGATATTTGTCCATTTGCAACATTTGTAAATTTGCCGATTTGTAGATATATATGTACACATATGTATACGTATGACACAGGTACAACAGGGAACAGATCTGATAAGAAGAAAAAGAGGAAAAAAAAAAAGAAAAGAAAGAAAGTAAAACAAAAGAGAGAAAAAAAAAAAAAAAAAAAAAAAAACGTGCTCATGCACAGGTACATATATATTGTGGTAGAAGAAATGATAACACTATTTATAAGCACAGATAAGGATGTTATGATGAGGGGGAAGGGGTGGAGGAAGAACAAAGTATTCACCAAGCCTCCACCCATAATTAAAGGGGTAAACTGTTTTACAAAATAAAACTAGTTCGAAAGATATTTTGCCTGCTTATAGGTGAGGAAAGCTGGGCGGTGAAGCATGCGGAGTGTAGGGGCATATATACAAAGAGGGGAGGGGTATAGGGACAATCTTATAAACCCAACTGTACGCACACCTATACACGGAAACATGTGCAGGCGTATACAACGGTATAATAAATTAATTTCACAGAATTTAAAAAAAAAGGAAAACGAGGAAAAAATTACGCGCATGTATTTATGTCGCAGAACTAGTCATTACTGCGCTGTCCATACTTGCCAGACGGCACGGAGTGGATTATTTATCCATGTGCCGGCACGTACATATATAAAAATATACATATATAAAAATATACATATATAAAAATATACATATATAAAAATATACATATATGTGTTCCTGTGTGTGTATGTGGTGGCGAGAGTTCGGCCATGAAGTGGTGACACTTAAAGGTCGTCCACAGTGGGCGTTCCCCGTATATATAGTGGTATATGTACATGTGCGTGCTGGGGGAGTAATTAAAACTGCTGTTGATGTTAAAATGAATTCTCAAACGAGTTATATGCGTGTTATATCATGTCTACGCATATGGATACATATACACGCGTATGTTTAAAAGAAAAAATAAAATAAAATAAATACTATGTGTTGTGATGTTACATGCTATGTAGATGAGGGTAATGTACAAAAATACATATGGGAGGTAACACATGATTCTTACGTGTTGTCTCCTCTTTAAAAAAAAAAAAAAAAAAAAAAAAAAAGAACATTGGAAACTTTTTCCCTTTAATTCTGGTCATTCAATTGTCGATTAAAATTCACACTTTGCATACTTCTGTGCTCCACACCTGTGTGATAATTCTGGCCCCGAATTGAAATGTAAACAGGGGGTGGCCAAATATGCTCTATATCATCATCGTCATCCTCCTATTTTTCCCCTTGGGATGGGGTGCTTGTGAAAGGGAGCCTCCTACAGGTTCATGTTGCTCTCCCCCATCCATTCTACCTATCACGGGGTTCACTTCAATAATCATCGTTGTCAACTCCGTTATCGCAACTATAGTCATAGTCCACCGCGGTGGTATTGTAATCGTAACTGACGGGGGGGTCGTTAGTAGTAATCGCGGCGTTGTTAGTCGTCGACTCGTCCACAGCTGTCGAGTCAATTACGTCCATGTTCACCTGTTCATTCGCAACTGCCCTGTCGTACGTGCTTCCTTCATTGTGCATGTTGGCTGGACCATTTACGTCCACTTGGTACTCGACGTGGAAGCCATTGTTGTAGTCTTGGTTGTCCAGATCGTTCGTGCTGATGTTGTTATCATTGCTTCCACTGCCACTGAAGGTGTTCGAGTCATTGTTAATATTGTTTTCCTCTCCACGTACGTCAAGGTCGTTGTTCGTGCTGCTACTATTGTAGCAGTTAAGGCTGGGGTCGTTATCCACTTGACTGTTGCCGCTATGCAATCTGCTATATGCACTGTTGTCGGGCGCACCATTATGATCGCCCCTGTCAACCGTAATATGCTCGCTGGTTACTGATTCCATGGCCATGTGTTCCCCACCATCTACTGCACCGTTCCCCCCGCTGACGGTGCCCACGCTAACCTGTTCTGCGTTCACCTCGCCGACACTGACGCTGGCCACATCGATATGCCCGTTACTGCTTCGCATGCTGTCCAATTCGTTCCTCAAGTGCTCGGTGTCGTTCACCTTGATGCTGGAGGCGGTATCACTTTGCCTACCGCTGTGCGCGCTCCCACGGTCACTTCTCCTTCCACTCTGCACGCTTCCACCCCGGACGCTTCCATTTGGAACACTTCCCCCTCGAACGCTCCCACCTTGCACACTTCCACTCTTCATGCTGTCGTCGCCACAGCTGCTATGCACAGTGTCATTGCTGGCTTCACTACCCCTGAAAATGCTGGCCATATTGTCCTTCTTGGTCTCGTATATGGAGCTATAGTTTTCATTGACGCTCGCGTGTACGTTGTTAACGTTTTCATTGATTGGGCTGAAGATGCTTCTGTCGTTGGTCGAGTCCCTTATATTGGCGATACCACTCATGTTGTTCATGCTGGCGACTCTGTTGACATCGCTACCTCCTGCACTGGCCACACTCCTGGCCGTATTGCTGAAGCTGCATCTGCTGCTGGCTTTACTACCTTTCGTCTTGCTGGTACGGTCGGTACGGCTAGCACGACTGGCCAAGATGGCACCCCTCGCAGCTTCCTTTATGATACTCTTCATGTCAAGATGTTCATTCCCCTTCTTGCGGCTACGGTAGTTGTCCTCCTGTTCCCCACTACCAGAGAAGGCACTTCTTGCACT
The DNA here is from genome assembly GCF_000006355.2 of Plasmodium knowlesi strain H. Classification (NCBI taxonomy): domain Eukaryota; phylum Apicomplexa; class Aconoidasida; order Haemosporida; family Plasmodiidae; genus Plasmodium; species Plasmodium knowlesi. Next base: position 1,526,198 of record NC_011913.2, on the reverse strand, counting down.
GCTAGCTCTGCCAGCACGACCGGACCCGCGCTCAGTGTTGCCTGCTGCCCTCTGCCCGGTGAACGCAGGATCGCTCCTATTATCGTCATTTGAAAAATTATCATCCGTAAAAAGGTCATTCGATCTAGATTGCATATTCCACATCTCCGTGTATTCCCCATTCAATTTGAGCAAATGCTGATGGGTTCCTCTTTCCACAATCCTTCCTTTATTTAACAACACTATTAACTCTGCTGACGAAATGGTACTAAGTCTATGTGCAATTATAATTAGGGTTCTGTTTTTTCTTAAATCCTCCACTGCCTTTTGGAACAAGTATTCCGTTTTTGAGTCCAATGAGCTAGTTGCCTCATCAAAAATAACAATTTTCGGATCTTTCAGTAGACACCTGGCAATGGCGATCCTTTGTCTCTCTCCTCCGGATAGTTTCACCCCTTTGTCTCCAACAAGAGTATCCCATTTTTTTGGCAGAGACATAATAAAATCGTACAACTGAGCGGATTTTACAGCCTCCACTAATTGCTCTTCTGTTGCGTCTAGCTTACCATAAAGTACGTTGTAACGAATTGTTTCGTTAAAAAGGATGGTGTCTTGAGGAACTATTCCGATGATATTTCTAACTGAATTCCTTGTATACTCTGTCACATTCCTTCCTCCAATTTTTATTTCTCCTTCTGCATCGTAGAATCGGTACAGGAGTTTCGAAATGGTTGTTTTTCCAGAGCCAGTGTGGCCAACAATAGCGCAGGTAGTGCCCGGTTGTATATATATGTTAACATCCTTGAGGGCCATATGCATTGGTTGTGATGGGTAGTGAAAATTGACATCTACAAATTGAATGCTGACCCCAAATTTCTTCTCATGTGATGTGAGGGTGAATGCTTCCAGGTCAGAATCCTCTGCCATATCTACTTTTTCTCTCAGAATATCCGTCAAATCACTTATATCGGTAAAGGATTTTACTATATTTGCATAGAGCGTTCCTAGTATGCTTAACGGTGCAAACACATTAGACGTGTACACTATCACACTGATGAAAGTGCCACTGTCCGCTCCGTCATTTACAATCATACGAATAGCACAAAACAGTGTGAAAAATAAAGTACCATTTAATATGAACTGCTGTATACTATTAAGTACACCCAAACTGTTCAAGATTTTTAAATTATATCTATTATAATTAGACAATGCACTACAAAACCTTTTAATTTCGTAATTCTCATTGCTGAAATATTTTACATTTTCGTAATTACTTAAAGAATCATGAGCAATGTCATGGTAGACGTTATCCATCTTATTCGCTTTGTTCCTTATCTTCTTTCTCCACTGCGTTATTTTTATGGTGGCATATATGTATAGAGTAAGACCCATATACAGTACACTTCCTAGAAGGCTATTTTTATATTTAATAACAAAAATAATACAAGTAACAATTCCTTCAATAGTGGCTGGTATAATATACATCAACAATGAGTTCATCAAGCCGTTGGCACTTTCAGTTCCTCGGTCCACAATGCGCATGATCCCACCTGCATTCTTCGTTGAAAACCACTCATAGGATAAGTTGTGAAATTTCTGGAAAATGGATTCCTGTAATTCAATAAAAGCTGACTGCTGTACTTGTGAATATAAAATCCCACATATCTCTTTTAAAAATTTTGAAATGAAGAAAAAACTAACGTACATAATGAGGTAGAACAGGGATTTCTTCATGTCCTTGTTCAACACTTCGTTCGAAGCCAATCCTAGGTATATTGGACACACTACACTAAACACTTTCGAAAGGACAATGAGCAAAAATATCATAACAACATATGTGCGGAGAATTAGGCTGTTCCCCTTTTGGTCTACTCTCCTGCTGGGCCACAAGTAGGGTAGAAGAATGTTGCTAAATTCTTTGTACGTCAGCTTGTCCTCCAAGAAGCTTATGTTCGAATTGGTGTTAGAGGTGGGTGGCAACGTGGATCCAGAGGAAGTGCCATTCTTCCCATCACTACCTCCACCGTTAACACTAACACTTCCTCCTTCTATCTTCTTATAGGGGAGGTAGTTCTTTTTCTTCAGAAGGGCCTCCTTTACGTTCTTTTCACCGAATGTGTTGCCCATCTGCGCAACTTTCTTCTTGCACCAGCTCTTCTGCTTCTTTGTGCTTTTGAACACATCGTCTGAATCGCTCAGTTTACTGTACGGCTGGTTCCAATAGGGCATACTTTTACAGTCAGTCGGAGTAGAATCATTATTCATCGAACTTGCGTCCGTCTCCTGCAAATTACTTCCTCCCTTTGCACCAAAAATTTGGTACTTTTTACATTTCAACTCTTTCACAAGTATTTTCTCCAACTCATCCTTCGCAAGGATATTTCTCTTTTTCACGGTGCACAGCTGAATATGCGCAAAATAAAAATAAATGGAGGAACACAAGCTGTACAACATAATAACTCCCCTGACGATGCCCACAAAAACGGACTTGTACTGATCTGTTGGTTCTACCCCATTGATCAGGTTATATTCTAAATTTATTATCTTCAGGGTATTTACGATGATCAATATTCCTGTGAAGTGTCTCGAAAAGAAATCCACCTTCTCCAAGGTCTTCAAAACACTTATTCTTGCATAAAACAAAACCAATCCTATGGTATAAAATATTCTGAACACATTTAGGCAGAATAAATCCACCAATGATTTGGAAAAACTGTAAAACATATCCTTCTCGTTTTGGTAACTTTGCTTGACATCAAATTGGTAGCACCCCAAGAACAGCAAGACCAGGATCAAAAGGTCGACTACATGATATATGCTGATTTTCTTTTGCACCTTTCTTCTCTTGATTTCGTTTTGTATCCCCAGATACCGTAAGTATTCGTAATTCGAAACGTCCATCTTCGCTCCGCCGCTCGTTCACACAGGGCGACTACTCACACCAAAGCGATTACTAATAAAAACGTGGGTGCTCACATGGAGAGCTTAATCGTGCTGAGGTTCTTATCGCCTTTGCGATGCGCCGATGCGGCACTATATGCTAGCGCTGCTCAAGAATCCAAGGCACTCCCGTCTTGTGTTATGACCGTTAGAGGAAGAGGAGCATGGCGTTCTATGAATTATGAAAAGCAAACGCGATGTGCGGGAGGAATGACCAGTGGTTGGTGTATGGAACCGACAAACGATTATCCATGTACCAAGCGTCAAGCCAAATAAATGTAGATTAGGTGGCAACAAAATTGAACACGGAAAGTATCAGCAAAGCAGATAACCAACTGGAGAGTGAACAAACGGGAGAAAGAATCACGTGGGGCGACGGGGACGGAATTTTACTGAGAAAAAATTTTCACTCATAGAGTAAAGCACATCTCCGAATTGAAGTTATCACATAATGCATATTTTCAATCCCGCGAAAAATTGAAAAAAGTTAAAATACTCGCCTTTAATTTAACAATGTGGAGAAGAGGATATGCATACACTCAAGTACACTATTAAGCATAATAACATACGAATAGTAACGTACGTATAATATATGTTCCTTTTTCTTCTTTTCCTATTAATATATGTGACACAGTTTTCTTCACTTTGTGACACAATTTTTCAATTTCGATAACACAAATGTTTATTCATCATTTCGTAAAAAAATGAAATGTATTTTTAATGGACTTTAAAAAAAAAAAAAAAAAAAAAAAAAAACGTTTCTCAATTTTTTCCTTTTTTTTTTTTTTTTTTTTTTTTTTTTGCATTAGTTAAAAACACGTGTTTTTTTTTTTTTTTTTCTTCTTTATACTTTTTTTTTCATCCCTTCGATAAAATAGGGCAGAGGAAAAAAAGGCGTAGCCGAAGGGGGGCCCGGTACACGCGGCACATATGGATGGACATATAACTTTTTAGTGTCATGTAGCACTCCGCTTGGACGTATTATGTACGTACTGATTTCAGATTGTTGAGTTAGATGAGGCGATTAATTTTAGGAAGGTTGGTCTCCGGCCGGAAAGGTTCACTTATTGTGATGTTGACATTGCGGGGTTCGCGATTCCAAGTTTGCACTGTCAAGTGTTTTCACTTTGCCCACTTGGTCATGTTTAGTGTTTCTTTCCAGCCCACACTCTCGTGATCTTTTTTTTTTTTTTTTTTTTTTTTTCTTTTTTTACTTCCATTCCCTACACTTCGACATGCATTGTAGGGTATACCTCACCAAGCTATAAATACCGTCAGGAGAATATCCTACCGTTATACATGTACGCAAATTTGTTATCATCTTGCATGCGACATCCATGGGGGTGGGTGGGAATGCACTGCTCTATGTGCCGTGTACCCTCCTATTTTTATGAAATAGCGTGTCATGATGAACACACCGGGTGAAGTCAACAGGAATATGTTTTCGTTCCTCCGTGCATGTGTATATAATAATCGTACGCTTCATTACACGAGAGCCTCCCCCATGTAGTTGCACCTACCAACAACATCGAAGGTGCAAGTATAGCCATTCGTGGATATCGGGCAAGTGCCTTCAGCCGTTGCGAAACTTTCGGTACGTAGCAGTTCCGTAGCAAAATTGTGGCTTCTGTGCGGTTGCCCCAGAGAACAGGGAAAAGAAAATGTGCTCCCTTAATGGTTAAAGAATTGGCGAGCGAATTTGCTCCACCGGAGGTGCAAATTCTCAAAGTGGCACTTTGATCTCAAAAATGTGTGTAGCCAAATTATATGCCACATGGGCTATTAAACAAAAATAAAATTTCTCGGGCAGCCTATATCTGGCTAAATGTAACAAATTCAAATAAGTCAAAATAAAGAGCAAAAAAGAGGGGGGGGGGGAAAAAAAAAAAAAAAAAAAATGATATGTATATACGGAGGGTGACCATACTTTTCCACACACTGCGTGGGGACCCCCACCCCCATGTGTACTTGTGGTCATTCCCGCGTCGGCACTTCACCGATGGTCATTTACAACTTCATCAGCTACAATGCTCCATCAACATTTACCTCCTCGTCGTCCATACCATGGAGCATAAAGTTGAGGGTGCTTTGGTTGAAGGCACACTGATCGAGGGATCTCCTCAGGTGCGGAATAATGAGTTGATGCAGCTCGTACAGAAGGAACCTAAATTTCACGTCAAACAAAAACTGGTTCCGATATATATTCACAATGGACAGGACGATGTTGATAGAATACTCGACGTGGAAACTCAGATCTCCACAAATTTTAAATTTCCCATAATCATTTTGAATGCGCTGGAAAAAATAGAATGCCATCAAATACGTCTTGATATAATTTAGTAACTTATATGCATAAGAAAAGGGCAAAGAAATTAGCACTTCATGCAAAATGTTTTTTTTTATATGACACATAACTTCAATGATGAACTCAAATGGATTTTTATTTAGCAGTTCTGGTCTTGGCTTCACCTTATTTGGAGGCTGAACAAAATCAGGAAGTTCATTTTTCCTTTTTGCTTCTTCATACTCGGTTAAATTTTTAAAATAAATATCCAGTAAGGTTAATTCCTCGTCAATTATATCCAAGTATTCTATTAACTTTTCAGACGATTTTATGGTGTCAATCGTTTTAATAGTGGCCTTGCTTAGAAGAGCATTCTTTTCTACAGAGGATGGGTAAGATATATCATTTCTGACAGCCTCCTTCTCTATTTGTAAATTCAATTCTTTATCTCTTTCTTCTTCTAAGAAAATCATGTCATCTTCTTTTTTCATCCAGCATCTGATACTTCGATGCGTTCCTGACGTAAGGAAATAATTGTCCTCTATATTTATAGCTAGCGAAGTGAGAACTCCAAAATTCCCATCCATGGTACAGATACACTGGAATTTTATTGCGTCCCACATTTTTATCAACCCATCTCTAGATACACTTATCAAATTATTGCTTTTGTTAAAGAAAACCACCTTTGTCAGTACATCACAATTTGTATGCATCCTCTTCGTGATACTTCCGTATTCTATATTCCACAGGAAGAGAAACTTGTCTGCTGAACTGGACGCCAGCACTGTGTTGTCTTTTGATATGTCCATGCACGTGATGGGAAGGCTATGTCCATACAATGTTAAGTGCAGCTTTAGGGTGTCACTGTAGAGCACCTCTATCAAGTTGTTCAGGTAACCCACGCAGATGAACTTCCCGTTGGGTGAATAAATTGCGCAACTCACTTTGTCGGTTAAGTTGTAGCAGTCCACTTCGTTGAAGGTCAGGTGGGTCGTTTTCTCCGTCTTCTCTTCCTCCTCCGAGTGCAATTCCGCAGGTTGGCCTTCCCCCGTGGTGCTTATTCTCCGCCGTTTTTTCGCGCTATTGGGTGGGTTGCCCCTTGGGGCATCCTCGCTCTCCTCTCCTTCGTCGCTCGATTCACCGTTCGATTCAGCGCCCCCCTCTCGCCAGCACAGTTGAAACACCTTCAAGTAGCTCTCCTCCCCGACGGACAGAAAACGGTTATGTTTCAGATTCTTGCACATGCTGATGATCCCATTCGCGTGCGCCTTGTACGAGTGCCTCATCTCAATGTTGCTCAACTCGTACAGGTAGATGTACCCAGTGTCGTCGCTAATGAGGACATACTCATCGTCTTCGCAAAACAACGCGTTTGTACACCCCTCCAAGTTTATGGTGATGGTATTCTGGAAGGTCCGCATGCTCCACACCTTCACGTACTTCTTGCAGATGGACACCAACAGCTCGTTCTTGTCGGAGAGGCTCAAAAACTGTACCGTACTGTTGTGCCCCTTGTTTATTTCGCACGTCTCCTTGAAGCACTTGGAGTAATCATAAATTTTTTTCTCCACAATTTTGGCAGGCGCGCCGAGGTCTCCGCGTGCTTCATCTTTGGGAGCGTGATCCCTCTTGGATTCATCATCATCGCTTTGGTCATCGTCTTTTCCATCGTCTTCCTCCTCCTCCTTATCATCATCATCGTCATCTTCATCGTCCTCATCATCATCTTCTTCCTCTTCGTTATCATCTTTCTCATCATCGTTATCGTCGTCCTTATCATCCTCCTCCCCAACATCCTCCTCACCATCGCCCTTGCCATCATTGCGTATTTCCTCGTCACCCCCCCTGACGACGAATTCATCCCTTTTAGTCAAAACGTCGAAGAGGTTCACTTGGAACACGCTCAAACGATTCGTCACGTACGCTGCGAGTAGGTAGATATAGGTGTCCCTCTTCCTTCTGCGGTACACGTCCAGGTATTGTAGCCTGAACTTGCAGTTGTAATGAAACAAAAACTTTACCTCATCATTGGCTGTGTGGAAGTGATACTTACCATGTACAGCAATTTCTTCCTCCAGACTTTTCACTTCCTCCATCAAGTTAGTAAAATCTATGTTTTGTGTTCCTTTAAACTTCTCTACCCTTTGGGCTTCTTTCAAAATGGCTTTTTTTTTCTTCTTTAATTTTTCCAAGATTCTTTTTTTTTTATTTTTTTCTGATTTTTTCTGGTTCTTCATAGAGTTTATTTTGTACAACTCGATTTTTTTAGAGTTCGTACAACAGAGGAGGATTCCATTGTTGTCCCCATCTGCGCAGTAACTACTTCGGTTGCACAATTTTATCGATTTGTTCAGCGATTTCTTTATAACACTTAAAATGTGTTTATCGGTTTGATTGAGGCCCGAATTGGGTTTCTTCCCATAGGGCAAATTCTCTGTTGAGTCTTCATTCCGGTTTGGTTTTTTCCCCTTTGCATTCCCATCATTGGTGGTGCCATCATCTGAAGCATCTTCTCCGTCTTCGGCTTGTTTTTTTTCCGAATGGTTCCAAATATTTTCATCCTCATCTTCCTCATCGTCATCATAAAGCAAACGTTCCTCCTGCACATCGAGGCTATCGTAGTGGTCCTCACTTTGAACAAGAAAAATCATCTTCATATTTTGTATTCGACTGTTGTTGGCTCGTTTAATGGAGGTTAGGAAGGTCAAGTACACCTTCGAGGAGCTACTAAACTTGTCGTGCCCACCAACGTTGATGTCAACTTTGTACACCTTCACGGCAGAATTGCAAGCGACGATTAACCTAGTATTTGTTTCGTTAATCAGAATGGACGTAATTTCTTCTTCACAGTCGACCACAGTCTGGACACATAACTGAATGTTTAAATCCCAAACTTTGATGAGGCAATCCTTCGATGCACTGATAAGCAAATTATTATTCACAAAATTATCTACATAATTATTTTTCCTTCTCAGAAACTCTATATCGTTAACGATATTGGTGTGCCCCTCCAATTTAAATAATCCTTGATCGTTTACCACATCCCACAGTATAATATTCGTGTCCTTCCCACATGAGCATAGATAATTACCATCCTCATTAAATTTCAATTTATTTATACCTGATGTATGTCCTGAGAAAGTCGAAGTGACTTTGTTCGATTCTAAATCAAATACTTTAATACATCCATTAACATACCCCACGGCGATCATATTTTTATCCTTGGGGTTTACACATATGTGCGTCACATGGTAGGAGAAAAAATAATACGGAGGTGTGAAGGGTACTGTGAGTTTCTTCTTTATTTCCTTCTCTTGTATATTCCATAGGCTTACACATTCATCATGCCCTGTGGGTTGGGAGTTAGAAAAAAAAAAAAAAAAAAAAAAAATGAACAGCCATTTGGAAGACTTCGGTACGTTTATATGTTGTCGGCATGCAAGGGGTGGTTGGTGGTACGGTTATGTGACATATATGGGACGACCATCCGGACCTACCCATTGATCCCACTTACCTGACAAAATGCTACTACTGTTCAGGAAAACGCAGTTGGAAGTTTTCGAATTGACAATGCCGAAGCAGTCCTCGAACTCGTATCTATCGTATGACTTCACCATCCTTCAATTAGAAAAATTCATGGGGGGTCAAGTGCTTGCTTAAGGGCAACCAATCGCAATGGTAGGGGTCAACTGGGGTTGCAAACAAATTGCCTCTCCCACAACTGCCTATGTTTTGCCTTGGACTTTGCTCTTTACGAGAATTTGTGGACCTCCATCGAGCATACAGAACAAACGTGGCAGCAAAAAAAATAGTAATAAGGATGACAGTAAAGATTTTAGTAAAACCGCATTAAAAGCTCTTCATCAAAATGGAGATACGAAAAGGCACTTGTTCCAGGAGTGACAAAATGTACCTTTTACCATTTAGCCTGAACCATTTAGGTAAATTTTTACCGTTTGTGAAAACGTAATTTCATCTTGATTCCTCGTACGGTTCTGTAGTGGGCAGATGTGACAGTTGTTTTTTTTTGACAATCAAATCTTCAGTCGATACTACAGCGCCGTTGTAAATTTAGGAAGGCGCCATTTGCGGGAAGGTAAATTTGTTCATTTGTTTTTGCCACTCCGCAACTTTGTATCTTTTTGTTTGTTCATATGGTAAAATTTTATCTGCTTTCTCTTTCCTTCCTTTTTATTTTATTATTATTTTATTTATTTATTTATTTATTTTTTTTTTTTTCTTTTCCTGCCACAACTGCGCATATTTTTCTTGGCCACTTAAATCGGTATCGGTTCCATTACTACTCTGCAAATCTTCCCCAAATTTTAATTTCCCAAAAGGGACGTCCAAAATTTAGAAAAGGCAATACAAGAGAGTCGATTTTGAGGAAAAAAAAAAAAAAAAAAAAAAAAAAAAGGCGGAAAATGTACCATTATGAGAATATGATACATTTGAGGTGATTTTTCCCAAGGATAAAGGAAAATACCTCGGGTGAGCGTTGCTTGGAAGGATAAGGAAGCCAACATAAAAAAAAAGTAAAGGAGAATTGCGCTAGTTGAATGCCCCCCAATTGGTTCGTCGTGTACCTCTCATGAATGTAAAGACCAACTGACATGGCACGACAGAATAAATGAAATTTTTGCGATCTGGCGTGCGAACTTACATGCGAGACACTGCACACAGAAGAAATGATCCTTCCCACAGTTTAAATGCGCCGAAATGGAGTATAAGGAGGCGAAAAACACAGATAGCAGTGGTAACATCTGTAACCGCACCAATGACAGCAATTGTGAGGGGAAAGGTAAAAGGAGTAAAGCTGGGGGCAGTTTCTCAAAAGGGAATAAACGCTCAGGGTTCCATGAAGTCACGAGTGAAAATCTGCGTGGAGACAATTCAGACTCCTCAAAAGAGAGCGCACATGATGAGCTCAGGGATGGTATAAGCAACGACCTAGTTGATCACTTGATAGAAGGAATGCCAATTGAAAATGCTGATGATGCGGATATAGGGGATGGGAATAGTTGGGGAGGTGAGAAGAACTACGACCCGGAGAAAAGCTTCCATCCCGAGGACAGTCACCCGGAAGGAGTTAACTGGAGCGACGACTTGAGCATCCTGTGCAGAAGCTTCGACAGCGGAAGCGGTGAGCAGTCAGATGATCCCCCGGAAGACAATGTCGCAGAATTTATAATAAAAAAAAAAATTTATGAAAGAAACATTGCCATGATTGAGAAACAAATACAGACGAATAAGCTGAACAAGCTCACGCGCGCACGGGAGGCTCTACTAGGGATGATCGTGCTAATAAAAAATAGGAAACTGAGCTTGAGGTGAACACCTTCTCGTGATGTGCCATTTATATTTTATGGATAGGATAAACAAGTTGGTGCGCCTTCCCTGCGCAAAAAATCGTGCCAAACAGTATATTTTGCAAAAATTGTTTCCCAAAATGTGTACTACAGATGTGTGTATTAGTATGCCACTTCAAGAGGAAAAAAAAAAAAAAAAAAAACATGCGGATAAATTTTCAAATCGAATTGGCCTCATAGTACCACGTGCAAACATGTACGCACATACGTACAACGGGATAATTTCCCCCCCCCCCCCCCAAAAAAAAACACGCGCATGTAGACACCTGTTTATTTTAAGAGGATCCCTTCTTTGCCTTCTCCTTGGGCATTGAAATGTTGTCCAGGATGCCTTGAATGTAATTCACGTGACTCTCTCGCATGTAACTCACCATGCTGTTATTTTTTTTGTAATTTTTTATAAAGTTAAAAAAGGTTTCTCTCTCTTTAATTAAAGCTGCATATTTGTTCATGACCCGTTCGATATCCTCCTTATGCACAACTTCGTACGTAAATAGGAAAAATGGATACAGGACGGATAACTTTATTTCTGTTTTTTTCTCGAAGTAATCGCAGTTTAATATGAACAGGAGGAATTCGCTTACTCTGCTCCACACTCCGAGATAAATCTGACACAGGGCGCGCCCCCCTTCGCGCTCGTCCGTGTGATCTTCTGTGCCACCCTTTTCGTGCCCATTTAGCCCCCCCTGGACGAGTTCGTAGCATTTGTAAAACATAAACACGTTTTTAACCAAGTCGCTGAAGTCGAGGTCTTCTATCGGCGTCATCTTCATGGCGACCGTGAATTCGACCATGTCGAGGAAGTGCCTGCAGCGAGGGTAAAAAACAAACAAAAAAGTGAGTAAAATGAATAAAATGAATAAAATGTGAAAAAAAAAAAGCAGTGAAGAAAAGGAGGAAAGTATAATATCACCGCTTGGTGCGATTCCCCCATCAGGTCTATGCACACAAGTTTGTGCAGATATTCATGTCTATTGGAAAACGATATAATGTGGGGTCGGCTACTTCGCCCCATCCACTCTATCCCCATAATAGGAGTTGGCAGAACGAAGGAATGCTCAAAAATGGAAATAATTACATGAGAAAGTGGAGGATCGTCCTGGTGTAGGTTGCCCATTGAGCAACCCTGTCATTTACATGCGCAGCCCTTTCCCCTAACGTAGTCACCCCTGCTAAACTCCCACTCGTAACAATTTCAATCTCGTTTTTAAATTTAACTGAACTGATCAGATGTATGCTCCGCAACGTGTTGTCAATTAAGGTATGCCAGTCGTGCGGAAAGTTGCTCCTCTTAGACGTATAACAAAAGAAGAAAAACGAAATGTACAAATGAAAGTACCCTTTTATTTTAGTACTATCATAAAGTAAGAATTGTACAAAGTTAAACTCCCCTTTATCATCATAGTGAGGAGATATAAAATGACGGGATAGCTCGAAATCACTCTGCGTTAGTTTGTCAAATATAAACAGAAGATAAGAATTGAATTTGAAAACGAAATTATGTATAATGCTTTCGAATGACTTAAATAACATGTGATGATATTTTTTCTTTTTAACAATAAGTGATAAAAGAATGAGAGCATTGATTTCCTTCTCTTCATTTATGTAAAATTTTTCTTTTTCCTTTTCATCCACGCACATGTCTTTTTTGTCGTAACGCAAGGAGGGCACTTTTATATCACTTCCCACATCCGAATCGGGTACATCCCCTCCATCAGCGAAATAATTCAGTTTATCCTTTTCCACAAATGGGAGCGTACTGTGTGCGTGAAGAAAGAGACTCCCCCCCTTGGCAGATGCCCATTCTGAATCCACACATGTGTGTAAAAACACAAACTCAATACATGCATTCAAAATGTTCATGTGTGCCGAAACAACCGAATCGAGTAAGCTCCATTTGTAAAATAAGGGGACGATAAATTTCCTACACACACGTTCATTCTTAGCTCTGTGAAGACAGAGTAACTCCTTCTGACAGTACTTGTATATTCCCAAATAAGTGTCTTCATTAAGGTTCACATATTTAAGTATCTTGAAATAGAATTGCTGCATTAAGGTATCTATGCTTACCAGGAAGTACTCCTCCTTAAATTTGTTTCTGAGAAAATATTCAATATTTTCCGATCCACATAACTCAATTTCTTGCTCGTTCTTTGGCTTGAGTAGGTAGGCCACGCAGAGTAAAAGGGAGGCGTACTTCACGTACTTCCCGTTGATGATGGGGTCCTCCAGAAAATTACTCATGGTATTTGAAGAAAATTGAGGTTTGCCCGTATTTATTCCATCTGGGTACCCTTCTCCACTTGCGCCATTTGTAGCGCCCCCCACCCTGAGTAACACGGAGTTCCCCTCCTCACGTAGCTTCACGTTGGTAATTTCGAACAACACGGAAGCCAACTTGTACCGCTGAACTAACTCCATGTTCGTAGAGAACTTACTAATACAAATCATGAGGGCGGGATAATCATTTAATAGATTCACACATTTTTTTGCCTGCTCCTTTATGGAACAATTCCACATAGAATATGTGATTAAATTGGAAGACAATTTTAAGAACTCACAGATCTCTTTATTTTTTACTTTCTCATGGTGTTCATATTTTGCATAAGACAACTTCTTTATGCAAGACTGTACGTTGTATGTGAATAGATCCTTGGTGACACGCTTGATTAATTCAGTGAAGTCAATTTGATTGGAAAGGTTTTCATTTAATTGTTTATTCAATTCGAGAACAAGGGCGATGCAATTTTTGCGTACGCGTAGAGATTTATCATTTATGAGGTGCTTTATTCTGTAGAATATTTTTGCGAACAGCTTGTGTATCTTCTTATTTTTTGCCATTTCGTGGAACCCAAGAAGTACTTCCACCTTTACGTTGTCTTGTTGTTTCTCTTTTAAGAGTTTGGTAAGCAGCACTTCCACCAGGGCCGACCTTTTCTGTTCGCTGATTATTTCCCACAGTTCATTTAGAACCTGGGTCGATATTTGCACAGGGGGGGGGGTTAACGGTGCGATGTTGAAAAGCGGCACCGATACAAAGGCGGTAACACATTTGAGGACCTATTTTGGACCTATTTCAGCACCTATTTCAGCACCTATTTCAGCACCTATTTGCCGCACTTTTTTTTGTACTCTACTTACATGACATATACACTTGGCCACGGCCTGCAGGACACAGGCGTTTACGTCTTCAGCCAAATCCAAGAGGGCCTGGTAGGCTCTAAGGAACATAAATACAATGGGTATAGGTGGTGAAAATGTGCATACACTGAATTCCTAAGAGGAGCGTGGAGGGTGCATTAATTTTGGCTGTACTCTTCATGTGATGTGTCACCCATTTTGACTGTCCACCAAGATTAGCTTACTTCTCCATGGAGGCTAGATAATTCACGTTCTTTATGCAGGGATCCTAATTTAGCACCATTTGGAGGTGTAACAAAAAAAAAAAAAAAAAAAAAAAAAAAAAAGGAAAAGGAAAAATACAGTAAAGAGGTTGACGAAATGGAAGGAATATTCTCACTAGATTGACGCTAAAGTGGAGCATTCTTCCGATTTTTCCACCAAAACCAAATCAATTTCTGAATTACCACGACAGGGAAAATCATCTGAAATATGCACGTCGCATTGAAGCGAAGTTTCCAGTTGGGCGACTATAATAGTTTTGCAGAAAGGGAATATTATCCAGAAGGGGAAGTTGTTTTTTCTTTTATCTGTCATAGGTGTGTTTCCACTTTTGCATACACATAGCGTAAAGCCTCTTATGATCCTCCTCTTTTGAGTGGTATCCAAAATGGTCCTTTAAGTACCTACCCATAGGGATACTTACCATAAGGCTCCTCCAAATAACGGGTTCATAAATTTTGAAGATCAAATTGTTGATGCTCTTGTCCCTTGGCGAAATGAAACGGGATCAATGAGGCATGGCATAACGTGGGGAAGGGAATGAGGATAAGAGGAAGGAATGTCTACATAGTATACCCGTCACATGAAAAATGTAATCGCTCTAAATACCAATGACAAAAATGGTTGCATATTCTTTTCTTTACCCCTTATTATTGTGGAATATACTTAGAACGTTTCTGAATCGTGCCGCGACTTTAATAGGACATTTTAAGGCCAAATTCACGAGGTGCTCAATTTGTACTTCCAGTGTCTCCTTCATCACTCCTTCGCAGTTCTGTTAGGCGAGTTGGATGATTAAAGTGGTAAATTCCAAGTTTCTCCACGTGTGCTTATAGGTGTATAGTGCTACCTACACAAGTATGCTTCCAGTATTGTTGCCTGTGTACGCATCTTCCTCTGCGTGAGTACACAGTGATGACGGTGGTCACCCCCTTTTGCTATTTTATACCTTCCACGTCGAATGGATAATTTGTGAATAGTGACTTATGCTTTCATGTGAGAGGAGCACCGTGTTGTGCAGGAATTTCTATCAAGAATCAGTGGGGGAGGGAAATAGACCGACATGTATGTGGTATGGCGATCGAGCTGGTAATTCCACCTGTGGTGAGACTACCCCTAGATGTATTCCTTAGCAATATAAAGAAACAACGTTATTCGATTAGCGCCAGACCATAAAGGAATATTCCCCCATTTTTTTTTTTTTTTTTTTTTTTTTTTACGTTAAAAAGGTGAGACGCTATACTTTCATGTTGTGACCAAACGTGTGCCAAGAAAAATTTTCCATCGGGGCTAAGCAAGGGGTTAAAGGAGGGGTGGAAGGAATTTTAGTTTCCATTCGGTTCGTTTACACTACGTGGAGGATAACATAGTCACGTATTTTTTCCCACCATATTTGTTAATCATCATCACCACCACCAGGGTGTCCATTTCACTCCCTTACTGTGCATAAAACTTAGGAAGATTCAGTGAGTAGGAACAAAGCAGATAAAAGGAGTTGGTGGATTTTTCTGGAATTCCCCATTTTATATATTTACACAAATCTTTGTTCTTTTTGAGTCTACTGATGTCTACGCCTTTGCCCTGCGAGTTGGATGTGAAGGAGTAGACGTTCCAATCGGAAGGGGGGAGACAAGGATATACATGTGAGTGGACAGAGCCCAGGAGGGTGTCAACTCTTCAGACAGAATCTCTACCACTCCTGTGTTTTTGTGATTACCTCCGAGGAGCACGTTTTCCACAACAAAAATATCAATAGGTTCACTTTCACGTTTGCTGAAAATTCACTTTCTTCTAAATTTAGTTCGCATATCTGCAATAGGCATTTGCCAAAGGACATGCGCACTTCTCTGTCGCTTAGCATGAATTGGACCTCTGTGGGTGAAAGAGTTGGAGTAATAAACCTGTCTGAATTTACGATGTAACTAGAGGGAGTAATTAGGGGGAATAACTGCTCTGTGAGAATCATCTGCCTATACCAATCGTCATTCCACAAAAGGGGATTCTACACGTGGGGCAATCATGTGCAGGTCTAGCCTCCACCTCCATACTAACCAATGAGCTTGTAAAAAAGAGCGTAAAAATTATCATCCATTTTGATGTACTTTTTCCTCTTGTCACTATTTGCCAAATGTTGCAAATATATACATATGAAATTTATGCACATCAGGAAATATTGCCTGTCATCCTCTTCCTTCAAAGTGATAAAGGGTGAGTGTGTGTATGTGTGTTGCAAGTGGGTCTTTGTAACCCTCATGAGGGTGTTCAATACAGATTTTTCACAATATACTCCTGAACCCCATTGTGAACTATTGCAATAGTACCCTAAAGAGCAAAGTGGAATTTTCTCCGTCGTAAAGTAGTTTGTCTGGGGAAGTGCGCTCCTCCAATGCTTTGTGCAAGATGAGCCATATCTCCTCATATTCTTTTGCTTTGCATGAATTCAGGGTGGTTAAGAGATCCGGCTTGCGAAGAGGAGAGGTTGCAGGGAAGTAAAAAAAAAAGGCGCGGGCACCAGCATATATGTGTTGGATTCTCTATATTGTGACAAAGGTAAAAAAAAAAGGATTAATCTACACACACCTGTGGCCACCTTGCCAAGCAATCAACTTACCTTCTTTTTGCACAACTGCTTCAAGTGCGCCAATTCGGTGAGGCCGCTCACAATTTCCTTATACATCTTCGTACGCAGTGTGATGGATGGCCGTACTACTTAGGGGGTTCAGATGTGCGTAGTTACTCAAATGTACAAGTACTTAATCCGTAGGTACACAACTACATAACTAAATGTATAGATCGTTCCCCTCCCCCCCTTTAGTTAGCTCGACTGCATCACTTCCTTTCCCCGCGGTCACATGAACTGAAGGGGGACAACCGATTGCGTAAATGCCCGCGAAATTTATGTCAGAAGTGTTTTCTACCAAAGATTCAGTGTCCACCTAGGTGTTGCACTTATCGCGTCATAGGTGCATCTACATGTGGATATGCTAAGGGTGTTCCAGCATTAACGCAATGCCCTCTCCCTACCGATTTTTTTTTTTTTTTTCTCCCAAATTTCAACTACCACACAATAGCGGTGTATTGGCGTTCGCTAATTATGCGATGTTTTTGAATGTGCAAAAAAAAAAAAAAAAAAAAAAAAAGACGGCAAAAGAAATACCAAGGAAATGGCAATAAAACAATACAATAAAAAAAACAACAAAATGCTGCGAAGAAATACAAGGTGAAAAAAAAAAACGCGTTTGTTTACATAACAAGCACGCAGACACAAAATCAGCGCGTGGCAAACGTGTAGTACAGAGAGGGGCGCGGATAAGTAAATTTTGAAGCGAGAACACGGCAAGCTGAATTGAGGAGGGGGTAAATAAACACATACACATATGCACACACACGAATGCTCGCGCGCACACCAAATAGAACGGTCTTAAAGTTATAAGTTACAGCAAACAGGCGCGCAATCCGCGGGGGGGTTCGCAAGACGGACAGACGCCCAAATCCCCAAGTGCGGAAATACATACATGCATCTACCTATGCACATACGTATATACGTACACCCTTGAGAAAACAAAAAAAAAGGGAGGAAATTACAAAAAAGGCTAGCTACACACATAAGCACTCATGCGTGGAGGCTCCCGCGTGAGGAGATGCCTAACCGTTTAGGGCTGATTACTCAGCGCCTTGCGGGGAAAAAAAAAGAATAGCTGTCTTGGGGCGAAGCACTCTCCCCCACCCTTTACTGGGTAGGCGGGTAAGAAGGTTGCGGAAATACAGCGCGCCATTTCCCAGGACCATTGAATATTCACACGGAATAAAAAAGAAAAAAAAATGAAAAAAAAAAAGAAAAAAAAAGCGTCACTTACCCATCCAATGAAGTCAAAAAAGAAAAAAAGAAAAATCACTTGTTTTCGTCAGACGATTCGATGTTAATACATTTATACACTGCACACTTATCATTTGAATGCAAAACCTTCCCCTTGATTTTTTCGTTGACCTTGTTAATCTTTAGTATATTGGTTTGTCCGTTTTGGTTTCCACATGGATAATCATTTTTCATTTTCCTTTTCTTATACAGCTGCATTTTTTCGTTAAGCATGTTATTTGAAATTAGGTTTTTCTGCTCATCTGTTATAATGAGCAAGTTTTCTTCGGTGCCCCTCTTTTTCTGCGCACTGTAAATGTTTGCGCTGCTACTACTCTTCATGTGGTTGACGCTTTGTACCTTCTTGTGGTTCATGGGGACGGCGTTGCTGAAAATGTTGCGAATGGTTTGCAACTTGTTGTTATTGGGTAAGGTGCTGTTGGGGTGGCTCTGTAGACGGCCCTGATCGTTGCTCAACATGCTGGGTATGCTCGCTACGTTTGCCTTCGTCATGCTCTCCTTCGCCATGTTCGACATGCTCACCATGTTGGCCATGTTTGGAAGGTGGGACTTGTGCTGGGCAACATAGCTGCCGTTGTAGAGATCTCTGCGCTGGTCTTGATCTACGTTGTAGTTGACTGCCAATTTTCCCAAGGAACTACTATTCGCGCTGCACTTGTTCTTCGTTATGTTCTCTATCAACATGCTCATGTTTCGGCACTCCCCCTTATTCTTGTTTCTCTCACTAGCCATTTTTGTCATCACCTGGTGGTGCCCACTAAGGGAATCTTCCTCTTGACTTTCCTCATTATCGGAACAAATAATAATATGCGTGCTGGTGGATATCTTCTTTTCATTTTTGTTGTTTTTCTTCTTGTCCCAACTTTTCCTTGACAAATCGTTCGATAATATTTTGTTCTGTTTTTTTTTCGTCAAAGAATTCGTCTCCTTCGTAAGATTCTGTTTAACTAATTCACTTACTCTCTTTTTGGTTGGCATTTTATTATTACCCCCATCCGTTGTTACACCTGAGTTGGCAACACCCATGGGGATGGTGCTCATGTTTAGCTTGCTTACCATGTCCATGCCACTATTCATACTTGAATGGTCATTTTTTCCAGAGCCCTGCTTCTTATTCGATGCATTTTGTAAACGCTCCTTTGAATGACCCTGAAGCATGTCATTGCTGACCATACTTCCACTACTGCCACCACCACCTTTTTTGTAATTGCCCCTATCATCCAATTCGCCTTTCCCTCCGAATTTGCCCTTATGGTCGTCTTTACAATGCTCCTGTTCATTACCTACGCCTTTCTCCTTTCCATTGTTGCGACTTCTATAATAGGCATTATTCAACTTGTGCATTTCGTTCGTATCAAAAAGGAACACTTTTTTATTTCTCCCTTTATCATATGATATGTCTACTTTGTATTTATCCTGATAAAAATCTACCAGGGCTTCTACATAATCTGGAGCTATGATGATGTTCGTTTTGTACCTGAAGTTAAAAAGATTCGTCAATATTTCTGACACGGTCATGTAGGGAAACTTCACAAAATGCTTATTGTGTTTTTCGACGAGAGCTTCAAATCCTGCTGATACCATATCTTTTAAAAAGCACTTTTGCTTTATAAACATTTTTACGTAATTTAAAATGTCGTACGAAATGTCTGCAAATTTTTTAAAAAAAATTTCCAACGGATTGTACTCTTCCTTCTGTTCACCATTCGGGTTTGTACCTTTGCTAGCCTTGGCACCATTCGGTTCTAGCTCTGTACAGCTCTCCACGTTGTGGATGGGGACTTTACTTTCTTCTCCATGCTCCTCTGTCAATGGGAGGATAGCTCCAGAGACCGTGTTGGCGGCTATTTTGGTGGACATTACTGCTACCTCCCCTGCCGTCGTCCTTTTCTCGTCTTCCTCGTGGCCATTCCTCCCCCCGGGGCATTCCTTTCTCGACAAGCCATTGTTTTGCACACAACTGTAATCGCTGCCCCCCACTTTCTCTCCCTCTATATGTTCGATGGTGCTATTATTCGAAAAGTGCACAGACACACTGTCGCAGTTTCCTTCTGCGTGTTCATTCTTTATGTTGACTAAATTTACCTTGACACCTCCTTCCACTGCACCTTCCCCCCTATCTTCCGCTAGATCCTTCTTCACAGAGCTGTCCTTAGCAAAGTCCGCAGTAAAAAGACATTCCACGTTCCCCTCGTGGTAAGGTACACTTTTGCGACTATCCTCCTTTTTAAAGTAAGCATCGCTACACGCCTTATCCTCTGCTTGATTAAGTTCTTCTCCTTTACCCTGCATCTCCAATAAGATGCTCCTTTTTTCCTTCTCCTCATCTCCTGCGTCTATCAATTTTCCACTTTCTGGTGGTACCTTGCAGGTAGGCTCGCCATGACCAATGCCATTCTTGCTAAAATCGGTGGTCGCTTTGCTCGCGCCTCGACTCGGGGAGGAGCCCACTTTCGGTCCGATTGCACCACGATTGGGACTGACCCCCTCGGCTGCTTTTGCAATGTCGATAGAGGCACCAGCAATGGTAGTAGCACCTGCACCATCTGCGCCCTCGCGAGCTTGCTTCTCCTTATACTCCTGGAAGGATCTCCACGAAGATATGTCCTTCAGGATACCATTCAAATGCGCCTTATTATTTTTCTCAAAGATCTGTGAGTTCTTTATCTTGCTAACGAACTCCTTCTCGCAATTAATGAAAACCATAATGTTGTAGTTGAAAATGTGTTCGAACCAGATTCTACAAATATCTATATCGTTAAGAGTGTTGGACGTTTTATTCATGATGGTTGTGAGCCACCGCAGCTGTTTTATATCGATCTCGACATAATCATCCAATGTCTTATTAAAATGGTTTAGCATGTTCTTTTGTTTATCTCTAACTTGAACAAATATGCTATAAATATTCCCCTTTATGATATCCTGTATATCTTCTATGTTAACCTCCAGGGGGAGTGCATCTAACTCCTTTTCTAATTTTTCGAAGGAGCTGATAAACTCTGGGGGAATGTGTCTTTGGAATTTTTTCCAAGCAAAAGGGTTGAATATGATATCCTCTTCAGACCCTTCTGATTCTTCTGCGCCTTCGTCATTCTCATCTTCAGACGAGGATGCTTCGACGTCTTCTTCACTTGAATATATAATAAAATCGTTTACATTGTGTTCATAATTTATTATGTCCATATGGGACTCGCTTAACTCTATCACACTCTCATCAGATGAGTTGGAGCAAGAGGAACTGTACGAAGCGTGCCCCTTGTACTCATCACCGCGTTTGCAGAAATCGACATCGTTGGTGTTATCATGTACCTTCATTACCTCACTTGTGCACCCTTTGGTATTTTTCTCTTCGTTTTCTTCATCACTATAATATACGTACTTACACTTGGAGCTATAAAACGAGATGAAGGAGTTCGGGTTTATGTCCACATAATCGTCTGACATGTCCGCACTCCACACACTGTACTCATCTTCTATCTGTCTTGTAAGAATTATTTCATTTTTCGTTTTGTTTAATTCTTTGTACATTTCTTCGTCATCCAAAAACGGATCGTTAATGTCGTAAAACATATCTCCCCCTCCAACTTTGAAATACGTTGTTGGATCGCCCACTAAATGCTGAAGGTTTATCCTATCCGAGAGCGAATTTATGCACTTTAACAAGGGGTCTAACGATTCTTGCTTCTTTTTTTGGAGGTTAAAATTTTTAAAATCTTCACCAGGTATAACGGATGTACCTACCCCGTTTCCTATGGTGCTAGAATTTTTTGGCGTATTTTTCCCTTTCGCCATTGCTGATTTGTCATTGGAAATGGGCATGTTGCCCATGTTCTCCATATTTTCACATGAAAAATGATGAGGACTGTGTATATGTCCCATCATATCAACATTTTCGTTAATTATTACGTTACTATTACTGTTATAGTTTTGGTAATACACAAAGCTGCATTCATTTTTATATTTATTTAAACATTCCGAGTAAAAGTCAACCACCACGCACCTTTTTTTTACATCGTCCAGGTTGACAAATATGTTGGTGCCATGTTTATATCGCTGAAGTATGAGGTCTTTCTCATCCACGTTTTCTTCCTCTACTTCTTCCCCTTCATCTATAAAATCCGCTTCATCATTCAACAGATTTTCATCTTCCCCCTCCCAGTTGCTTTTATTTTCCATCAAACCGCTTTTCCTTTCTTCCTTCTCCATGTCCGCATTCGTCTTCACGACATGATCACGGAAATTATTATGGTTCATGTCCATTTCATTTTTGCTTACGCTTACGCCAAAAATGTCTGCGTTATTTTCATTTTTATGTTCTACACTGTGGAAACTTCCGCTTTCGACTTCTTTTTTTTCTTCATTCACATTGAACGCTTCTACTTTGTTGGTCTTGCCTTTTCTTTCATTTTTGTAAAAGGCCTCTGTTTCATGTTCGCCATTTCTGTTACCTTTTTCGATAGTAGCCATTGATTTTCATTATACTAAAAATTGTATGAATGGGTCAGGCAAAAAAAAATAAAATAAAAAAATAATAAAGTGAAAAAAAAAAGAAAAAAAAAAAAAAAAAAAAAAAAGCTAGCTCATTGGGCTTGCGTATCCTCTTCACAGAAGCGACGGTTTTGCAAAGCTGGCTGGGGGGTTATTGCAACTGGGTGGAGCTTTCTGCAGTGTACAGTTGCATGAAGATGAGCAGCTGTGCTTTGTCATCCCTAATGGGTCTTCATTTCTTCGGCGAAAGGTCCCACGTTCGTTTGGTCCCACTTCGCCCCCCTTTACGATTAGGCGTGTTTCCTGCGCTCTGATGTTCTGTGAGTTCTGCCGCTTTGGTGGTTGTGCTCGTTGCGCTCGTTTTAATTTTTACGCCACTCAGTCGTTGTGTGCGTTTCAATCGGCATGTTTCACGTAACCCTTTTTAATTCAGTTTTGTTTTGCTTTTTGCATAATTATGCAAATTGTATGTTCTCGCATGTGCGTGTATCTTTGTTACGTTTTTTTTTTTTTTTTTTTTTTTTTTTTTTTTTTTTTTTTTACTTTGTTCATCTGTTCGATGATTTGTTGTTTTAATCGTTTGTTTGATTGTTTGCGGTTTATTTTTAATTTTTATTTCTTGCTCCCCCTTTAGCAAATATTGCCCGGCGCGTTCTTTTTGCTTAATTCCGTTCAGTATTTTTGCAGCGTTTGTTTTGTTCGTTTCGTTTATGTCGCTTGCTGGCCTCTTATAGTGTCTTTATCGCTACTGGATGTCGAGCGGCTTACTCACCAGCGCGGTGCCTTTTATGCAATTGGGAAAAATGTACACTGTATGTGCCATGTTATGTATTGCACTGCACTACGCTGTGCATACGGATGACCGACTTGTGCGTGTTTTCCCCGTCTGCACGAGACTCGACAAATTCGTGTGCGCGTAGTTAAAGGTAAAAATATGCACGGACATGTACAAGCGTGCATAAACACGAAAACGAAAGCGTGTGTATAAATGTCCCTGTAGTAGCATTTACAGGGGGCTGCGCTCGCTCACGTGGTGTATAACGAGCGTTTCTGTGTCACCTTCCCCTATACGTAATATGCGCTATGGATTAATCAAAGTGGGGAATTTTTAAAAGGGGAACATAAATGTGTATATATATGTATGCATATATATTCGCACATATTTCATGCAGAATGTGGGATTACGCTCGAAATGAATTTTGAATGCTCTGCGAAACAGCTCTTGTGCAATGTTTTGTCGACAACTACTCTATAATATTAAAAGGAAAGGATATTTGAATGCGTTAAAATGAGCAAGTGAAGAAAGGAATATGCGCTACCTCCCCTTCGCGAAGGAGTTATCTTCAGTAAGCACGCATCCATGTACATTAATATGCACGCCCATACGTTCCATCATACTTATTATTTATATGCGTTTTATTTTTCTGCCCAACTTTGCCTTCTCTTAAAAGCATAATCTTTGCGCTAAAGATTTTTTCTCTATTACTTGACATTAGCGCCATTAACGTTGCGAAAATAATAATAATAATAAACAAATAAATAAACAACAAAAAAAAATAAATAAATAGCAGTAAAATGAGAAAATAGCGAAAAATATTAAAATAAATTATTATCTCATAAAATATGGTACTAAAACGTACATATACATTTCTTTTCCCTTCTTGTTTTTTAACATTTCTCTTCTCTAATTTAAACAAAAAACGCACTTTTCATTTTTCATTCACCACACCTAAACAACACAATTATATAAATATATGTAGTACACAAAAGTTCCTCTTAGCAATATGTATTTTTTCTTATTTTTATCTTCCTTGCCAGTAATTCAATAATATGCTTACATTTTATTGCTATCTCTTAAAGCAAAAAAAAGTTGAGTAATTTTTAAAGCATGTTTTCGGCCTCTATTGTCTTATTTGCTATTGCCGCATTAGAAACATATTTGCTCCGCAGAACAAAAAAAAAAAAAAAAAAAAAAAAAAAAAATGAGGGGAAATCAAGATAAAACGAAACAATTAAGTATCACAAAAATAGCGAAAATAAAAAAAATTGCAAAAATTAAAACAACAAAATGGGTTAATTATTAAACTTCTTACCTTTTAAACCAAAAAATGCGTGCACGCAAAATTCTAATTTTGTAAAATCAACCTCAACGCAAAGAAAAAAAAAAAAAAAAAAAAAAGCTATGCCGTCACAGTGCTGACCAAATGACAGGGCGTGCCGCATAAATATACAACATATCTTTGGGTAGTACATATGCGCATGCCCTTCTACATAAATAACATTCCGTTCGTGCGACTTTATTTGAAAATCGTTCCCCCAAGGGAAGAGGAACCCTTCGTTGTTCATACAATATTGGAGATTCGCCTTTTTTACAAATTCGCACGCAAAAAAAAAAGGATACACGCCCCGACATTGCATGTGCCGTGTTACAGTTGTAAATTCGCCATCAAATAGTCTTCGCGTGATAAATCAAAAAGAAAGA